>NC_044330.1:95100552-95403582 GCF_007399415.2 Gopherus evgoodei
GAAACTTGGTGTCTGTGCACACATAGCCCCGTTGTAGTGCTTAGGTGGTGTAGAGAACCTTGTGCTAGCCCTTCATAATGTGATGAATTTCACTCAGCAGGCATAATATTGCAACAAATCTGTGGCCACATATAGTAGGATTTCAGGGTTGACACTATGCTGCACATACAACCACTAGGAGGGTCATAGGAACAGCAGGATTAGAACTCTCCTTCAAAAGCACAGGCAACACTGGAGAATCTCCTTTAGCAGTCAGCAATATAAGGTATATGATATGTCTTTGAACAGTTATGCCTTTATCAGGTAGAGAGCTATGTTTCACCTGCACACATGCTGAAGCATTGCAACACACTTAATAAACGTAAGGCAATATGTAGATAGAGGCACATTTCAGAAGAAACAGCAGCAGTTCAGTTGCAGTTAAACCTAGTTCTTTTAACAAATGGAAGAGATGTGGGTTTAACAAACTCCATCAGTCATCAGCAGAGATCAAGCATGGGACCTTCAGTGCCCAACCCAGAAGCCCTTACCACTTTGGGCTAAAAGAAAATAGATTTTAGTAAGCAGCTGGCCCTTATTCCTCACTGGAGCCAGATAGTGGGAAGAGACAGCATCAAGCCAAACACTCAGAGCCACTATACTTTACTGGCAAGTGCTGTGTAGTCCAGAATAACGCATGATTTAATGCCAGACTGAAGCTCATATGAACTCGGGAGTACAACTTGAATGTAAACAAATGCCATCCACTTTCACAGCTACTGACAATATAACAGATTATATGCGGATAAAAAAGCTCTGTCTGAAAACAGATTTCAACATGAAGGACCAAATCCTCAGCTGTTGTAAACAGGCATAACTCTTTTGATCTCAGCAGCACTACACTGTGATCTGGTCCCAAGTTTCCAAGGAACCATGACCTAAAACAATCCCTTCATCTCTCCCCAGTTAAGCAGGGTGAACCCAGATCATTACTTGGTTAGATCTCTAAAGAACACAACTAGGTATGCATGGTGCACTTAATTCCATAGATCCCTTATTTTAAAGAGTACTACAATATTGTATAGTGAGGGCTTGTTTACACATTGCAGCAGTGTGCACCCAAGGAGTATAAATTGTTCAGCACTCCAGTGTTGCACTCTAACTTCCTGTGTAGACTCTGCTGACATGCTCTAAAAGGTTCTTAGTGAGTACTTATGTAGTACTGTTTCAAGCAGGACTACATCAACACTCACTAGGTCCCTTTTAGAATGCATCAGCAGGGACTACTTGGGCAGTGAGTCAGGTCTACTTGGGATAAGATCTACTCGAGGCACTTTAACATGCTCTATAGTTTCCACATGTCTGGTGCACACTGCCACACCATGTAGACAAGCCTAAGAGTCCCAAACACCATCATCCAGACCTTCAGCTGGACTTCAGTGGAGCTACATTGACATACAATACCATGTTCTCAGGTGGTGTATCTCACAATAATGTTACTTCAAGATTCTGGTCAATTACTGTAGTGTTCTTTTAAAGGTCTGCACTCTTCTGTCTGGGTGCTAGTCTTCACTGCAAGTTAATTCGACTTATAACTCGAGTTTTGCCCCTGCTCGAGTCCCCTCAATGCACACAAAACTTTTAACTCAAGCTGGTTTGCCCATCAGGAGGCATAGGCCACAGCTTGAGTTAGCACAACTCATCAGCTGCTACCATGACCACTCGGTAGAGTGGACACAGGCTAGCCCCATTCAAGTGCTATTAGTAAGGCAATACTTTCCCACGATTTCCCCCTTGTGTCCAGAAAGGGCAGACAAGTTCTCCCATAATCCATTGAGAAAGAATTCATAGTTTGGTTCAACTTGCTGCAGTGCAAAGAACCATGGGATGTTTCCCCCAGAAGTCTTAGCACCACACACAAGTGAGTCCAAAGCCAGTGTGGACACAAAAGTACTGAAGTTATTTCCCAGTGTGGCTGCTCTCACTCAAGCTAGGCCAGCTCAAGTGTAGATGATTTAACTCAGGGTATGTCTTCCTTGCAATTAGTATTGATTCTGAACCAATGCCCAGATGACTTCAGGGGGCACAGGACCACTAGGGGTGCCAAATTTCAGAATAAACATAAAACTGAAGACCTGGCCACAAGAGTTAAGGATCACATAACTCTTTCATAAGAGTAGAGGTGCTAATCAGACAAATTCTAACTATTTTTCACTCCCTCTGACATCTTTTATCAGATACAATACTCCTCCACATTTCTCATCCTAAACTGTTGTGCGCCACTGCTGTGCGCTGTCAAACAGCTGCTGCGTTCTACACCAGACATGGTTGCATTTCAATACAGTATAAAAAGGATCCCCAGTATCACCTCTGCCTTCCTCTCAGGATGCTTCAAATCTTTAGTAATGTCTGTAAAGTGCTCTGTGATCTCCACTGGCAGGTACGGTCCTACGGAAATACAAAGTGGTGCAGTAGCAACAAAAGATTTAAACCTTGAAAACCTCCCTTGTAGCCACCTCTAATTGTGCATTCATATTCATCCCACTGCACCAATTCCTTTGCAGCACCCTCGTCTGCAAACATCTCTGCCCCTCCGTGATATATGTACACCCAACACATTCTAATTTTAAATTCTTAATCTTCTCTAACAAACAGACTCCGACATGTTCTGCTTGTATTCAACTCATTACTCTTTCTTCTTGTCAATGACACTCAGAATTCAGCGATAGCATCGAAAGCATCAATCCTTTTGTCGTCCGCTGTCCTCAGAGTTCAGCTTGTATGCGCATTCATAGCAAGGGATCAAATCAACGTTCACAGCAGCCAGGCTTCTGTACTACTGGCACACCCCTTTACTTCCAGTCTTTCCTCAGTCACAAAGCCATCAGCCTGGCATTAGCAATCCCTTTGCACATGTGGGAGAGTTTAGGAAAAGCAGCATTTTTCCCCGGGTCTCATTGCTATCTTCTTTTCCCATTCTCTGTATGGTAGAGGTGCAGCTAACATTTCTTCAGTGAGAACTGTATCGGTGTCTTATTTTTATGCTGTAGACCATTGTAGTATCTGTGCAGAAGTGCTGATGTGATATGACTCAGCCTGGAGATCTCCAAAAGCTCTCATTTAGGGAAGTGTAGCGGGCCGGTGTGGCTCCCCTCCTGCCCAGGAGAGGGCGAGCCCCGCTGGATGCCTGAGTGGGCGGGGCTACAGGGACATGAGCCCGCCCCTCAGAAGGTCAGGTGGCGACCTGGAAGTATAAAAGCCGGCCGTCAGAGCTCAGTTCAAGCCCAGCCACTGCCAGGAGCAGACCTGCCACAGGGAGCTAGGACTGGGAAGCCGCTGGGAAGCCTGACTGGCCGGAGCTTCCCCGCGACTGCTACTGGGAGGAGTCACCGGAGCTTCCCCGTCCCTGTTGTTACCCCAAGGAACCCCCGGAGCAAGCCTGGCCAGACATCCCGGAGGAGCTGCTGGACCTACCCCCCAGCCCCGGCCGCGAGGAGCCCATGCTGTTGGACTTCCCGGGAGTTGACACCACGGACCAGGTAGGCCCAGAGAGGGAGGTTGGAAGTGGCCCAGGGGCAGCCGACTTGAGGCCGACTAGAGGCCATACTTGAACAGCTCAATGGGATGAAGTTGGAGGGCCCGGACAATCTCCATCCGAGGATATTAAAGGAACTGGCGCGTGAAATTGCGAGCCCGTTAGCGAGAATTTTTAAGCAATCGATAAACTCGGGGGTTGTGCTGTATGACTGGAGGATTGCTAATGTAGTTCCTATTTTTAAGAAAGGGAATAAAAGTGATCCGGGTAATTATAGGCCTGTTAGTTTGACGTCTGTAGTATGTAAGGTCTTGGAAAAAATTTTAAGGGAGAAAGTAGTTAAGGACATAGAGGTCAATGGTAATTGGGACGAACTGCAACACGGATTTACTAAAGGTAGATCGTGTCAAACCAATCTGATCTCCTTCTTTAAGAAGGTGACGGATTACTTAGATAAAGGAAATGCGGTAGATATAATTTACCTAGATTTCAGTAAGGCGTTCGACACGGTTCCGCATGGGGAACTGTTAGTTAAATTGGAAAAGATGGGGATGAATATGAAAGTTGTAAGGTGAATAAGGAACTGGTTAAAGGGGAGACTCCAGCGGGTCGTATTGAAAGGTGAACTGTCAGGCTGGAAGGAGGTCACTAGTGGAGTACCTCAAGGATCGGTTTTGGGACTGATCTTATTTAACCTTTTTATTACTGACCTTGGCACAAAGAGCGGGAATGTGCTAATAAAGTTTGCGGATGAGACAAAGCTGGGGGGTATTGCTAACACGGAGAAGGACAGGGATACTATTCAGGAAGATCTGAACCACCTTGTAAACTGGAGTAATAGAAATAGGATGAAATACAATAGTGAAAAGTGCAAGGTCATGCACTTAGGAATTAATAATAAGAATTTTGGATATACGTTGGGGGCGCATCAGTTGGAAGCGACGGAGGAGGAGAAGGACCTTGGGGTATTGGTTGATAGCAGGATGGCTCTGAGTCGCCAATGTGATATGGCTGTTAAAAAAGCAAATGCGATTTTGGGATGCATCAGGCGGGGTATTTCCTGCAAGGATAAGGAGGTGTTAGTACCGTTATATAAGGCGTTGGTGAGACCCCATCTGGAATACTGTGTGCAGTTCTGGTGTCCCATGTTCAAGAAGGATGAATTGAAACTGGAACAGGTTCAGAGATGGGCTACAAGGATGATCCGAGGAATGGAAAAACTGCCTTATGAAAGGAGACTCAAAGAGCTTGGCTTGTTTAGCCTGGCCAAAAGAAGGCTGCGAGGGGATATGCTTGCTCTATATAAATATATCAGGGGGGTTAACGTTAGGGAGGGAGAGGAATTATTTAAGTTTAGTACTAATGTAGGCACGAGGACGAATGGGTATAAACTGAATATTAGGAAGTTTAGACTTGAAATTAGATGAAGGTTTCTAACCATTAGGGGAGTGAAGTTCTGGAACAGCCTTCCGAGGGAAGTAGTAGGGGCAAAAGACTTTTCTAGCTTTAAGACAAAGCTTGATAAGTATATGGAGGGGATGTTATGATAGGATCGTTAATTTGGGCAATTGATCTTGGATTACCACCAGATAGGTCTGCTCAATGGTCTGCGGGGAGATGTTGGATGGGATGGGAACTGAGTTACTGCAGAGAATTCCTTCTTGGGTGCTGGCTGGTGACTCTTGCCCACATGCTCAGGGTTTCGCTGACCACCATATTTGGGGTCGGGAAGGAATTTTCCTCCAGGGCGGATTGGCAGGGGCCCTGGAGGTTTTTCGCCTTCCCCTGCAGCGTGGGGCACGGGTCGCTTGCTGGTGGATTCTCTGCAGCTTGAGGTCTTCAAACCAATTTTGAGGATTTCAATAACTCAGTCCTGGGTTAGGGGTTGTTATAAAATTGGATGGGTGGGGTTCTGTGGCCTGCCTTGTGCAGGAGGTCAGACTAGATGATCATATTGGTCCCTTCTGACCTATGAGTCTATGAGTACTTGAACCGATGTTAGGGTGTTGCGGTCAGGATCCCCACTGACCGTCAGCGGTGACAGCCGCTACTAGGGCCCCAGCCTGGAACACAGTGGAGTGGAAGGGCCTGCGTTCCCCCTGCCACCCCTTCAAGGGTGGCAGACTCCCCATCTCCCTGGCCTGAGGAGGCCATCAAGGCTAGTTGTTTGCTCAGCCCCTCCTGAAGGGCCTGAGCCCGGAGCTGAGTGTTGCCCCACCCTGAGCCAGGGCCGGGGCTTTATCCTAATTGACTATGTATATTGTTGCTCAGCCCTGAGACAGAGGGCCTGAGCTCCCAAATGACTGTATATTGCTGCTCAGCCTTGCAACAGAAGGCCTGAGCTCCTGACTGACTGTACCTTGCTGCTCAGCCCTGAAACAGAGGGCCTGAGCTCCCAAATGACTGTATACTGTTGCTCAGCCTTGCAGCCGAAGGCCTGAGCTCTTAACTGACTGTGTATTGTTGCTCCACCTTGCAGCAGAAGGCCTGAGCCCCCAAGTGACTGTGCATTGTCACGTAGTCCTGAAGCCAAGGGCCGGACCTGACTACGTGTAGCGGGCCGGTGTGGCTCCCCTCCGCCCTCCGAGAGGGTCGAGCCCTGGTCGCACGCCTCTACAGGAAGCTTTTAGACATTTTGGGAAGAAAACAGCTCCACAGAAGTAAAAGGGAAGTAATCAAGATGGAGAAGTGAGGGGAAGATATTAAGTGTGCGATGAACTGCTTCCCTAACACTGTGTGGGAGGGCAGGAGAGCGGGACAGAAGGAGAAGGGATAAAGAATATGCAGAGAACATCAAAATGTTTGTTCAGGATACCGAGCCTTCAGTAAGGCAGTGGAGCTAGTGGACGGAAAACTGGACTGGGGCTCAGATGAAGGGGTTCTCTATCCTGCTCTACCACTGGCCTGCTGTGTAACCTTGGGTGAGTCATTTCACTTCTCTGTGCCTCTGCCTCTCCTCCAACCCTTCATCTGCCTTGACTTTTTGGATTTAAGCCCTTTGGGGGCAGGGACTATCCTTCACATTGTGTCCATGCTCTGTCTAGCAAAACAGGGCCTTTGCTCGGTTGAGGCATCTAGGTGGTATCACAATACAATTACTTTTAAAAAAATCAGAAGAGGAATAATAATTAACAGATAATTCATCACTACAAACGTGTGTCAAACTATACAAACCAAATACTTTCACAACAAGTGTGTCATTTCTGACTTACCGCTTGTTTCTACTGACATCTAGAGAAAAGCCCCTCTGGCATGCAACCACTTTTTCTTTGCTTGCCAAACACATGTATTTACCTCTATCATGGAGATTTTGTGTTCCCTCATTTGCATTTGGGAAGTGCTATGTCATCTTGAATGAAAGGTGCTCTAGAGGACAAAGTTGTTAGAGAAAAACTAAATCTCCAAAAAGAGAGAAGAAAACACTTCAGTGTGACAGCTGTTTATACTAGATTCAGTCTCTCCAGTCTTCTCCCTTAGTTTTCCCACATAAAACTGAAGTTTCAAATGTGTTCATAGCCTCATGGGCTGAGGCTTTTCTCTCTCATCTGGTCTTAAAATAAAAAACAACTTTATTTCAAATAGGTCTTCAATCTTCCTCACGTTACAAACACAAAAGAGAAAAATAGACTCTCTGAATGTGAAGTCCCTGCCTACCTACTCAAGACTAAGCAAAGAGCTACTTAAAAGCATTTTTTGAGACTGGCTAAGTCTGACAAGAGGCTTCAACCAACAAAAAACACAACAATTTTGGAGAGTGAAAAGCTTGTTTCAGTGCAATTTAAATTAATAATATTGTTCAGCCTACATTATGATCAGTCCAGCTCTCCCACAGCAAATGAAATCACATTTGGAAGAAGTACGGCCTGGCGATTTCATTACCCCACTTTAGTGGTGTTAGCTGAGCTTCCAAAGCAGTTTTCTTACATCCTCTCAAAATCTGAAGAACATTACATTGAAAAAACCAGTGCCCTCTCATTTGCAGTCTGATCCAAAGCCAATGGGAGACTTTCCATTGGCTACAGTATGCTATGGGTCAGGGCCTAGCAGTAAAAAATGTTTGATTTTGTCCATCATGCTTTATTAAAGCTCATACAACCAAGATTGAAAGGGCTCAGAGTAAGGCAATGAAAACTAGAAATCTAGGAGGGTTTAAGAATGAATGAGGGGCGTGAACACCCTCCTCGGCTTATTTGGCTTTGATAAGAAAATCTAGAAGAGGTTTCATTCAAGTATGTGAGAGTATGGAGAATACAGTCACAAAATTAATTAGTCCCTCCTTTATGTGCTGTCCCCTAACATGAGAAACAACAACAACATAAATACTTCTTCACACAGCACGTAGTCAGCCTAAGGACTTCACCACCACTGAAAGTAAAACAGTCACATATGTTTCCTGGGCTTAAAAAGAGATTGAATATAGGAGACCATTTTCAAAAGGCAGTGAAGTGTACAGCTATCAAGGATAGTCAGTGGGAGACATCTGACTGCCTTTGAAAATTCCCCATCCCCAATAACTTAATTACACTGGTAGATGTTCATTATAAGATGGGATAATCAAGTGTCATGCAGACTCCTGCTTAAGGGCAGGATAGCTCATCACTAGAAGCCAGGATAGTGGCTTCTAATGGCTAGAGAGGCTCAAATGGCAGGGCTCTCCCTCAACATCTTCTCACTGCTGAAACTGGGCCAGATCCTCTGATCTACCCCAGCTGAGGATATCCCCATTATGGTTACCATTATTTCTGATCATAAAATAAGCCATTTCAAATTGCAAACATAGCCTTGCATTATATACAGTAGACCCCAGGGCTTCCTCCTCAGACGGCATCTTCCAGTTTGATCATCATGGTGGTGAAATAGGCATTGGTTCACTTTTGCCCAAAGTCATCCCAACCTAGAACCAATAGATAGCAAACCATTCTTGCCTTACTCACCTGAATAGTCCCCCTTGACTTATACATGACTGTTTGCATGAGAAAGTCTGCTAAATTTGGCCCTTTAAGGGCAATTAAAACAGATTCAGAATGATATAAGATTTAACCTCAGACAAGTTATTTTTTTCAGGGTTAACAACAAAAATGCTCATCTTATCTCCCATCTATGATATCAGTGAAATCCTGGCCCCATTCACTTCAATAGCAAAACTCCCAATGATTTCATGGGGGCTAAGATTTCACCGAGGTGCTAGATGAAAGAAATAACTACAGTCAGACCTTTCCAGCTAAAGAGACACCCAGGAATGCTGAACTTTCCACTTCCAGTAAGATAAGAGATCTATATATACACACTGTCCTGTCCTTGATCTTACAATCATATACTTCTTGCAATCATCATCACAGACATCGCTGCATACTCGGATGCACCGGATAACTTCAGAGCGCTTTAGGCAGCATGTAAGAGGTAACCTCTAACCATATTACAGTATCACTAACAAAAATATTGTTAAAGGGGAGTTAGGTTTGCTTAGCAGTGCCTCATACTTTTCCAAACCATGGAAGTTAGAAGCCGAAAACTGAAATCTCTGAAATCCAGGAAATACACATGCACACAAACCCAGAAATATTAAAAACCCAGGAAAAGCACAGTCAAGAGAATGCCTTCCACACCACACTCCTACACACCCTTAACTCCACCCGAGCCGATACAGCAAAAAGGATTGGGAAGAACAGAACCTTTCCAATCCCTAATGAAATCTATGTGCACCTGCAGTGCCAAATCATGCTTTAAAAAAGCCGTTTGTTTGGATTGTTACCACTGCTCTGAAGGGGATACTCCTTAGGTGCTGACTTGTGTTTAACTTCTCCTGTAAGATTCAAGATGTCCTTTTTCTTACATCATTTCTTGTCTTTTCTAGTTAATATTTTTAAAATAGATTAATCTCCAGTTTTAAATCATTTAGCAGGAATTACATGTACTGGGAAAGAGTTGGCTGATTTTTATGAGTGCATCACTTCTCCCACATAACAGGTAAAAGTCAATTGTGTATGATGTGAGGCAGAGGAAGGAGTGAAATTTGCAAGGTTTCTGTCCCTTGCTGAGGCAGCAGGGAAAAGAAAATAATCCTCAAGTCTAAAATGACAGATGAAAATCCAGAGAAAAAAGAGATAGTAGGTGAGTTAATTTTTTTCACTTTTCATTTGACTTACTTGCTTCTAGCCAGTTGTGATCAAACCTCATATCAGTTTTCAGGAAAGCCTGAATGTAAACTCAGACGAAAGCTAGGAAGAACCTGTCAGCAGAAATGTGCACTTCCACAAAGGCATTTTCAGATTCCAACATTACAAATCAGTGCTGGTAGGTATTAAAATTCAGCTCATTAGTAAAATAATGATTAGGCAAAATATAAGCTTGTTCTAAAATGTTTTCATCTTAATCCAGTCTAAAATCAGGATCAGTTCAGGACACTGGTTCCATTTATATTTGCAGCTTTTCTGTAAGTTGTTTGTCTCTGTTTGGTTCCACATGATATGATCCTGTTTTGATAAGAACTACTGTTACAGACAAGATGACTGCACTTTTTCTTTTTAATTGGTTGTTTGCCTGACCAGGTCATGAAAGTGATAATGTTTGTATTAAATATGATGCATGTTATTTAATAGACAGTCCAGGAGTGTTGTCTCTCATAATAATGCTACTTCAAACTGTAGTATGAAAAAAATTCCTGTGGTAAGTCTCTGTAAGAGACCTAATGTATCTTATATGACAGTTATTGACAGTAAAAAGAACTCACAACTGACAGCACATCCTAGTTAATAGGTATCTTTTGGCTCAAAGGAGACACAATGAATAAATGTTTTTGAATCATTTCTTTGTTTGAAATGTAATATGAAATTTTTAGTGACCAATCACCTTCAGTTTCAGATTTTATCACCACCTACTTGTCACCTTTCCTTAAAATCCACTCATAAATGTCTTGTACTGTACCTTTGGGAAAGGTTTTATTACAGAATCCTATATTCAAGTCACAAGACAGTCAAGTAGCTCCAAAATGAAATTCCAAACTGAGAAGCGTGTATGTGGGGGTGGGTGATATTTTAAGTCTGCACACTGGAACATGAACGAAGCATAAAGAGGATAATTGTTCACTCTGAGATACAGGGATGCAAGTCCCAGCAAGGGATCCTAGTGATATTAAAAAAAAAAAAAAAAACCTCATGAAAACAGAGCTCAAGTGGTTTGTGACCAAAAATCAATTTATAAAACTTTCTTCTGTTGAACTGTTCCAATTTTTTTTATTATTAAACAATGTGAATAAACATCTATTCCAATGGGACTGCTAAATGAATACAGCCCCTCAACTTTACACCTGGTGCATAAACTTGAACACATGCACAGGAGGCGGCGAACAGAGCGGCTAACAGGGGAGTTTCAGTGGGAGTGCTGTTGGAGGAGCAGGTTTTTGTGGTTTTTGTAGTTTGTGGTGTTTGTGTGTGAGTGAGTGAGTGTGTGTGCAGGCTGCTAGGGGCTGTGTGCTGGGAGCGAGGCTGAGCCCTGAGCCCTGAGTTGGGGGCGGGGCTTACCTGATTAGGGGTCCTATATAAGGAGCCAGGCACTCAGGCAGCGGCACAGGAGGCGGCGAACAGAGCGGCTAACAGGGGAGTTTCAGTGGGAGTTTCCAGGGGGAGGTTACAGGGGAGACCAAGGCAGAGGAACCAGGAAGGCAGACTAGGGAAGAGGCAGGGGTCTGCAAGCAGCCCAACCCTCGTTGGTGGCCTGCAGAGTGGTGTGAGGCGTGGATTGCCAGGCACACAGTTGGAGCGCTACGATGGAGGCAGAGGTAGCAGGAGCAGACACACTGAGGATGACTGGATGCGGTAGCTGCGGCATGTACATGGTCCTAGAGGGAGCACCTGAAAGGAGTTTCACCTGCATGAAGTGCCGCCTGATAGAGCTGCTGGAGGAAAAGGTAAGGGGACTGGAGATGCAAGTGGAAACTCTGGCTGAGTTTAGAAGGGGATTTGAGCAGATGATGGAACACAGACATGATGAGGCGCAGGGGACAAGCTCAGACGAGCGGATAGAAGCAAGACCAAAGGACTCTGAGGAGGGGCTGCTGGGTGAGGAAAGTGGACGGTGGCAGCATGTGACTAGAAGAACCAGGCAGAGGAAAAGACGGGCCAGTGATGGAGACATAGAACTCAGGAACAGGTTTGCTGAGTTGGGAAATGAAGATGGAGCACAGCAGGCTGCTGAAGGACAAAGGGCGAGGAAGAAGAGGCGAGCAGCTAGTCCTGCAGAAAGAGGGGAGGAGTCGATGGAGGCGACACCAAGTGGGAGCCCTAGGAGGACTGTAAGGGCGAATACAAATCGTAAGGAATTGCGACCACCTGCTGTGGGGGATAGACCGCAGAATCGCACTGTCGCCAGGAAAAGGCAAGTTTACGTGATTGGAGACTCTTTACTGAGAAGAGTGGATAGGCCTGTAACTAGACCTGATCGGGAGAACAGAAGGGTGTGCTGTCTGCCAGGGGCTAAGATACAGGATGTGGACCTGAGGCTGAATACGATCTTAGCGGGAGCGGGAAAGAATCCGTTGATTATCCTTCATGTGGGAACGAATGATACGGCTAGTTACTCGCTGGACTGTATCAAGGAGGACTATGCCAGACTGGGGAAGAGGCTCAAAGACATCGAGGCTCAGGTGATCTTCAGTGGGATTCTGCCGGTTCCTAGAGCGGGGCGACGAAGGAGTGACAAGATTATGGCGATCAACAGATGGCTTAGGGAGTGGTGTTATAAGGAGGGCTTTGGAATGTACGGTCACTGGGAAGCGTTTACGGATAGACGACTGTTCGCTCAGGATGGACTTCATTTAAGCAAGGAGGGAAATAGAATTCTAGGATGGAGGCTCGCCGACCTCATCAAGAGAGCTTTAAACTAGGAAGTTGGGGGAGATGGTTGGGAGATGTTCGGGAGATCTCCACGCCGGAATGTAACCTGGAGAGGAAAGTAAACAAAGTGAGAGGGGACACCCTTGTGGTCCCAAGATTTGATCCAAGGAGGAATAGTGGAGAAACCAGAGTAGCGGGTGATGCTGGTGGTAAAAGGCCTCTGCACGACGGGGGAAAGAATGGCACTGATGCCAAACGCCAAAAATTAAAAGGCCTGTACACTAATGCGAGGAGTCTAGGTAACAAGATGGAGGAACTGGAGTTACTGGTGCAGGAAGTGAAACCGGATATTATAGGGATAACTGAAACCTGGTGGAATAGTACTCATGACTGGAGCACGGGTATTGAAGGCTATGTGCTGTTTAGGAAAGACAGAAAGAAAGGCAAAGGTGGTGGAGTAGCCTTGTACATCAATGATGACATTAACTGTAGCGAAATAAGAAGCGATGGAATGGATAAGACAGAGTCTGTCTGGGCGAAAATCACATTGGGTAAAAAAGCAACTAGAGCTTCCCCTGAGATAGTGCTTGGCGTGTGCTACAGACCGCCGGGATCTGATTGGGATATGGATAGGGACCTCTTTAATGTCTTTAATGAAGTAAACACAAAGGGGAAATGTGTGATTATGGGGGACTTCAACTTCCCGGATATAGACTGGAGGACGAGTGCTTGCAAGAATAATAGGGGTCAGATTTTTCTGGATGTGATAGCGGATGGATTTCTTCATCAAGTAGTTGAAGTACCTACGAGAGGAGATGCCATTTTAGATTTGGTGTTGGTGAGCAGTGAGGACCTCGTAGAAGAAATGGTGGTAGGGGACAACCTTGGTTCGAGTGATCATGAGCTGATTCAGTTCAAACTAGATGGAAGGATAAACAAATGTAGATCTGGGATTAGGGTTTTTGACTTCTCGAGGGCTAATTTTAAAGAGTTAAGGAAATTAGTTAGGGAAGTGGATTGGACGGAGGAATTAGTGGATTTGAATGCGGAGGAAGCCTGGAATTACTTTAAGTCGCAGCTGCGGAGACTGTCGGAAGCCTGCATCCCGAGAAAGGGGAAAAAAACCATGGGCAGGAGTCGTAGGCCAAACTGGATGAGCAAACAACTCAGAGAGGGGATTAGACAAAAGCAGACAGCTTACAGGGAGTGGAAGAAAGGCAGGATCAGCAAGGAAAGCTACCTTGGCGAGGTCAGAACGTGTAGGGATAAAGTGAGGAAGGCTAAAAGCCGCATTGAACTGGACCTTGCAAAGGGAATCAAAACCAATAGTAAAAGGTTCTACAGCCACATAAATAAGAAGAAAACAAAGAAAGAAGAAGTGGGCCCACTATACACTGAGGATGGAATGGAGATCAAGGATAACCTAGGCATGGCCCAACATCTAAACAAGTACTTTGCTTCAGTTTTTAATAAGACTAGTGAACCTTGGGATGATGGAGGGATGATAAACGGGAATGTGGATATGGAAGTGGATATTACCGCAACTGAGGTAGAGGCCGTACTTGAACAGCTCGATGGGACGAAGTCGGAGGGCCCGGACAATCTCCATCCGAGGATATTAAAGGAACTGGCGCGTGAAATTGCGAGCCCGTTAGCGAAAATTTTTAAGCAATCGGTAAACTCGGGGGTTGTGCCGTATGATTGGAGGATTGCTAATGTAGCTCCTATTTTTAAGAAAGGGAATAAAAGTGATCCGGGTAATTATAGGCCTGTTAGCTTGACGTCTGTAGTATGCAAGGTCTTGGAAAAAATTTTAAGGGAGAAAGTAGTCAAGGACATAGAGGTCAATGGTAATTGGGACGAATTGCAACACGGATTTACTAAAGGTAGATCGTGCCAAACCAATCTGATCTCCTTCTTTGAGAAGGTGACGGATTACTTAGATAAAGGAAATGCGGTAGATATAATTTATCTAGATTTCAGTAAGGCGTTCGACACGGTTCCGCACGGGGAACTGTTAGTCAAATTGCAAAAGATGGGAATGAATATGAAAGTTGTTAGTTGGATAAGGAACTGGTTAAAGGGGAGACTCCAGAGGGTCGTATTGAAAGGTGAATTGTCAGGCTGGAAGGAGGTCACTAGTGGAGTCCCTCAAGGATCGGTTTTGGGACCGATCTAATTCAACCTTTTTATTACGGACCTTGGCACAAAGAGCGGGAATGTGCTAATAAAGTTTGCGGATGACACGAAGCTGGGGGGTATTGCTAACACGGAGAAGGACAGGGATACTATTCAGGAAGATCTGAACCACCTTGTTAACTGGAGTAATAGGAACAGGATGAAATACAATAGTGAAAAGTGCAAGGTTATGCATTTAGGAACTAATAATAAGAATTTTGGATATACGATGGGGGCGCATCAGTTGGAAGCGACGGAGGAGGAGAAGGACCTTGGGGTGCTGGTTGATAGCAGGATGACTATGAGTCGCCAATGTGATACGGCTGTTAAAAAAGCAAATGCGATTTTGGGATGCATCAGGCGGGGTATTTCCTGCAAGGATAAGGAGGTGTTAGTACCGTTATACAAGGCGTTGGTGAGACCCCATCTGGAATACTGTGTGCAGTTCTGGTGTCCCATGTTCAAGAAGGATGAATTCAAACTGGAACAGGTTCAGAGACGGGCTACAAGGATGATCCGAGGAATGGAAAAACTGCCTTATGAAAGGAGACTCAAAGAGCTTGGCTTGTTTAGCCTGGCCAAAAGAAGGCTGCGGGGGGATATGCTTGCTCTATATAAATATATCAGGGGGGTTAACGTTAGGGAGGGAGAGGAATTATTTAAGTTTAGTACTAATGTAGGCACGAGGACGAATGGGTATAAACTGGATATTAGGAAGTTTAGACTCGAAATTAGATGAAGGTTTCTAACCATTAGGGGAGTGAAGTTCTGGAACAGCCTTCCGAGAGAAGTAGTCGGGGCAAAAGACTTTCCTGGCTTTAAGACAAAGCTCGATAAGTATATGGAGGGGATGTTATGATAGGATTGTCAATTTGGGCAGTTGATCTTGGATTACCACCAGATAGGTCTGCTCAATGATCTGCGGGGAGATGTTGGATGACATGGGAACTGAGTTACTGCAGAGAATTCCTTCTTGGGTGCTGGCTGGTGAGTCTTGCCCACATGCTCAGGGTTTAGCTGATCGCCATATTTGGGGTCGGGAAGGAATTTTCCTCCAGGGCGGATTGGCAGGGGCCCTGGAGGTTTTTCGCCTTCCCCTGCAGCATGGGGCATGGGTCGCTTGCTGGTGGTTTCTCTGCAGCTTGAGGTCTTCAAACCAGTTTTGAAGATTTCAATAACTCGATCCTGGGATAGGGGGTGTTATAAAATTGGATGGGTGGGGTTCTGTGGCCTGCCTTGTGCAGGAGGTCAGACTAGATGATCAGATTGGTCCCTTCTGACCTATTAGTCTATGAGTCTATGAGTCTATGAGTCTTGGCAGGATCTGAGCCCAAGATTGCACTAAGTAACACTAACTTTCCAAGACACTTTACAGAATGATAAGAAAGGCAGCCCCTGCCCCAAACAGCCTACAGGCTAAACAAGGCAAATAGAGAACGTGATGGTAACAGACAAACCAAGGGGTAAGGGAAAAGACAAAGGTTTGAACAAGTACAAAGAAATTAGTCATTTTAGAGTAAGAAAATCATCTACATTCTGATAGTTGAAAGCAGTGTAGAACACACGGGTATGGGAGTCAGGAAAAAGCTGGGGTTAGAGGAGAGATTGACAATGCTTGGTGAAGTAGATAAGAGCTATTATGCCAAGGGTAGGAAGCAGTAGGAAAAACGACCCAACTACAAGAGCAGGAGAAGGCTCTGAGCCTGAGCCTACAAGGTACTGAGCACTCCAGCCCCAACCCAACAAAGCACTTAAGAAGAAGCTTCCCTTTAAGAGTGTGAATACCTAAGTAGTGCCATTGAAGCTGTGATAAATGAAGGGGAGGAGGGTAGCTCCCACTGAAATCCTTCAGGCCCAGATGCCTCACAAACACCCCCAGAGTAAAGGAACACTGTGGGTGTGGGCCGGAGAAAAATTACTGCATAAAAAAACACTGAAGCACAGGTGTCAGCTATCCACCAATCCCTGGTGAGTCCCAAATTCATCAAATCAAAGGCCCAAGTAATGGTGCAACCCTTTAAGGCCAACTTTTTTTAACTTGCCTACAGCCAACTTGCCTGTCCAGTACAATGGCTCATTAGAAATATGAACTTTTGCAGTCTATGATGATTATCCCATTCCCATGCTGCAGGAAAAAGACTTAGCCAACCATGTGAGGCTAATAAAAAGGGTGGGGATGGTCACCCGCAGCCAGGCTAAACAGGCCACCACAGCTAACTCCATTCCTGAGTTTCCTACAGGGACCCAGCCAGAGGTGGTAAAACTAAACCCAAAATCAAAGTCTATGGCAGCAGTTATAAATCCAGTTCCTGGCACTCACCCAAAATCAGCCCAAAAATCGAAACTGGTGGAGCACTTAGCACCAAAACCTGTGCTTGCAATCCCACCAAAGTCAGGGGAACCAGCACCAAAGGGCGCCACAAAGCCTGCACCTGCAGCAGCAGCTAAACTGGCACAAAAAGCTCAACGGGAGCCTAAAATACAACCTAGTGCACCTAATACAAGCAGTTCACAGTCAACAAAAATGCCCCCATCACCTGCATCGCTTCCAGTAGAACCGAGCCCAAGTCCACAAGGAACCCAGCAAGGAACTAATGTCTCCAGCATCAAGGAAGCAGTTCCAGGCAAAGCAGGAGGCAAATAAAAGCCTCAAGGGAGTTTGGACAGCAGGATGAAGCAGCCCACTGCCTCTCAGCTTTTCCAATAGGTCCAGATTTGTTGTAAAAAAGAGAACTCTTATACAAGAAAATCCTTTCCAGTGGGCACGAGGACTGGCATCCTCAGAAACAGTTGGTAGTTCCAACTAACTACAGGGAAAAGCTCTTAAGTTTAGCCCATGATCACCTAGTGGCCATGCTGGGGTGAACAGAACCAAGGACCATTTGGGGAAGTCATTCCACTTGGAGGAAATGGGCAAGAATGTTTCTACCCATGGTCGGTCTTGTGAGGTGTGCCAAAGGCCCCTCTCCAGCCACTCCCCATAATTAAGGTTCAATTTCAGCGTGTAGCTGTGAATATTCTGGGTCCTTTCGCTAAAAAAACACCCAGAGGAAAGCGATACATACTGACCTTCATGAATTTTGCCACCCGATGGCCAGAAGCAGTAGCTCTATGCAACACCAGGGCTAAAAGCGTAAACCAGGCACTGGCAAACATTTTCGCTAGGGTAGGTTGGCCCTCAGACATCCTTACAGATTCGGAAACTAATTTCCTGGCAGGGACCATGAAATGGCTTTGAAAAGCTCATGGGGGGAACCACTTGGTTGCAACTCCTTACCCCCAACAAACAAATGGTCTAGTGGAGAAGTTTAATGGAACTTTGGGGGCCATAATATGTAAATTCATTAAGTGAGCACTTCAATAATTGGAACCTAGTGTTGCAGCAGTTGCTCTTTGCCTACAGGGTTGTACCACATCCCAATTCAGGATTTTCACCCTTTAAACTTGTTTATAGCCATGAAGTTAAGGGACAATTACAGCTGATGAAGTAGCAATGGGAGAGGGTTACATCTTCTCCAGGAACCAACATTTTGGACTTTGTAACCAACCTGCAAAACACCCTCAAAGACTCTCTAGTCCTTGCTCAAAAAACCCCTCAGGATGTTCAACAAGAGCAAAAGGCCAGGTATGATAAACATGCCAGAGAGTGTTCCTTCAAAGTAGGTAACCAAGTCATTGTCCTAAAAGCACTCCAGGCCAATAAAATGAAAGTGTTGTGGGAGGAGCCATTTATGGTCCAAGAGCACCCAGGAGCTGTTAATTTCATAGTGTTCCCAAACCCTAACCTAAAACCTAAAGTATACCATGTTAATTTTCTAAAGCCCTTTTATTTCAAAAAAACAAGGTTCTCCAATTTACAGCCCTCCTTCCCGAAAAAGTTGAGTGGCCTGAAGAAGTCTACTATTAAAAAAAAAAAGCAAAGGTGGCATAGAAAAGATAAGCTTTTCCATAACCCTTGGGCGTAAGCCGCAACAGCAAGTCTAGGAGCTGTGCACCAGCTTCGTGCCAATGTTTTCAGTCACCCCAGAATGGACAAAACGGGCGTATCGCTCCATTAACACAGGTGATGCTTGCCCAGTTAGAGCCCAACCTTCCCAGATGGCTCCTCAAGTGAAAACCACAATAAAAAGGAAGATCAAGGACATGTTACAAATGGGTGTAATCTGCCCCTCTGAAAGTGCATGGGCCTCTCCAGTGGTTCTGGTTCCCAAACTAGATGGGGAAATCCACTTTTCTGTGAATTTCTGTAAGCTAAATGCTGTAACTCGCCCAAAAAACTAGCCAATGCCACACACCGATTAGCTATTGGAAAAACTGGAACGTGCCCAATTCATCTCCACCTTAGACTTAACTAAGGGGTACTGGCAAGTGCTGCTAGATAACCCAGCCAAAAAAAGGTCAGTATAAATTGAATGTGCTCCCTTTCAAACTGCAAAATGCACCCGTCACCTTCCAGAAACTAGTAAATAACCTTCTGGCTGAATTTGGAAAATTTGCCATCACCTACCTTGACAATGTGGCTATATTCTCAAATTCATGGGCTGAACACCTAAAACACCTCCAAGCTGTCTCCCAGCGCATAAGGATGGCAGAATTAACCCATAAGCCCCAAAAATGTCAAATAGGCCTAAACAGGATAACGTACCTTGAAAAACAGGTGGGTCAAAAAACTATTAAACCCCTACAGACTGAAGTAAATGCTATCCAAAATTGGCCTGTCCCTAAGTCAAAAAAGCAGGTTTAATCCTTCATGTGCTTGGCTGGGCATTATTGACAATTTGTACCAAACTACAGTCAAATTGCCACCCCACTAACAAACCTAACCAGAAAAAAACTCAGCTAAATGCTCTAGAAAAGGAACAACGTTTCCACCCGCAAACTGACCATGCTGCAGTGAAGTGGCTTCACACAGTCAAAGAGACTAAAAAAACTTCTTTGATGAAGTTTAGCTCTTCAAAACTTTGATTTTAAAATACAGCACATTACAGAAGCCTCTAACAAAGTGGCTAATGCCCTGTCCCAAAAAGGTTTCCCAAAATCAGCCAGGTAAAAATGTCCCTGTATTCTAAGTCATTGTAGTCCTTAAAATGTGAAAAATACTGTTTAGTTCTTCATGTAATTATTAGTAAAATTAAAGGTGCATGTATCTTATTAACTCTGTTTCCTAAACCTCCAAAAAGAAATCCAAGCTAGTGTGGACCCAACCTAAACCAGGCTGGCCAGCACCGTCTCTGATTTGAGGGGCATGTGATAAATGAAGGTGGGGGTAGCTCCCTTTTATGGACACCCAGCCAGCCTGTTAGCTACAAAATCCCTGTAAGTAGCTGTTCTCTATTTGCTTTATCTGCAAAGGGTTAAAAAGTCCATAGATAAAAGGAAGGGAGTGGGCCTCTGACCAAAAGAGCCAATGGGAAGGCTAGAACTTTTACAATTAGGAAAAAATTTTCCCTTTGTCTGTCTATGTTGTTCTCCCGGAGAGGGGAGACAGAGCAGGAATGCTGTAAAAAGCTTTGGGTCAGGTTTGAAAATCATCAGATCATACCTAGAAACTATTTATTTGAAATCCCAGATATATAAGTAGATCAGGAAATGTCTAGGAAGATGCGATTAGGTTTATCTCCTTTTATTTCTTTATGGCTTGTGGACTCCTCTGTGCTAACCCCAAATATTTTTGTTTGTAACCATTAAGCTGGACCTCAAGAAAAGCATTCCTAATGCTTAATTATATTTGCATTTTTAAATCTAGCAATAGCCTAAGCTCCAGATGTATTTTCTTTTTGTTGTTGTTTTTAATAAAAAAAAACTTACTTTTTTTAATAATAGGATTGAGTTTTTGCACATGTTATTCAATTATCTAGTGGCATCAGCTGATTTCCTTTGTTTTCTTTCTCAGGTCTTCCCCGGAGGGCGGGAGGGTTAAGGCGCTTGAGGGTACCCCACAGGAAGGAATTCCCAAGTGTGCCTTCCTGGGTTCTGAAAGGGGTTTTTGCACTTGGGGGTGGCAGCATCTACCCATCCAAGGTCAGAGAGAAGCTGTAACCTTGGGAGTTTAATACCAGCCTGGAGTGGCCAGTATTATTTTTTAGAATCCTTGTGGGCCCCCGCCTTCTGCATTCGAAATGCCAGAGCAGGGAATCAGCCTTGACAGAAGCCATCAATGTGCTTAAAGGGAAGTATGTGCTGAAGTGCTTTGCTGGATCAGGGTCAGAGCCCTCAGCCCCTTGCAGGATGGAACCCCAAAGGGAGCAACAACAGAGTGTAAAGGTGAGATGGGAAGTAAAGGGAGTTAACACGGAGGAGGAGGACTTCTGAACTTTGTGGTGAAACAGGCATGGAATCAGCACCACGGTCAGTGCAGCAGAGTTGTCATCCCTTCAGGTTGTGGCTGGTCATTAAGGCTACAGAACTCATTTTGAAAACAACAGGGAAAAGAAAGAAGTCTGAGCAAAAACTTTTCCTCTTCATAAAACAGGTTTCTATGTACATGGGAGCTATTATTGACCTGTTACTAATAATTGCCTGTGCATTACACTCATGTGTAATGCAAATGATTTGGGGCACTTTGAATATGAAGTTACATTCTAAATGAAATTATATCCTTTATTCTAAAAAGCCACCCAGTATTACAAGGGTGAGATTACTCGCTTTTCATCAAAATTGTTCTTCTCTAGGACATTTCTAACAACCAAATCAGTAGCAGCGTGAGTAGTCTCTAGAAACAGAAAGGTAGTATTTTAAAGGTCATAAGCCTGCAAAGGTTAGACATAGCCACCTGCAGAAAAAAATCCTAGACTGTCTTTGATCTGAGGAAGAGGCTCAAAAAAGAAAAAGCTTTTCCTGTCTCTCTCTCTCAGTAATTCAGAGTTATCTATATTTTCATTCAGTGGCAGCTAATGATTCCATTTATCATTTCAGAGTATTTAAATGTAAATAATTCTTCAGTAAGCTGTATGAAGGAGACAAGGTTGATTAATCATTAACTCTTGTGCTAAATTATGATCAAGCATCATTTTTTAAACATGACTTCTCATAACATTTACATTAATGAGAGGGTGGGAGAAAGGAAAGTAAATACTTTGAGTAAACAACATATGAGGTCAGAAAGAATCAAGGAAAAATTGACCAGGAAAATATACAAATCTTCATAAAGAGAGAGAGGCGGCTTATTCCTCACAGTGGAAGTGTATTGTACATAGAATTCTGTAAGCTCCATGTACAGTCAATAATATTGTTTGAGCTGGTCAAACTATTTGTTGAAATCTCTCTCTCTCTCTCTTATGCTACAATATATGCTATATAAAAAACGTAAAGTGCTACAAATTGATGTATCTTATTTTTACAAATTAGTAATTATTCAAATAGCTTTATGAACAAATTTTGGCCTATGGCTTATTCACAAACTGTTTGCCACATGTACTCAACAACTGCTGCATTGACAGGTGACTTTAGTTACATGATTTATTTCTGTTCCCTCCATAAATGATTTACGTTTTGTAAACAGGATGTCATTTTTTCTGTTTCCTAATTGTCCACAGACAGGTTGTGATTTTCATGACTTTGGTCACTGTTTGTAATTGTTTAACAATATTTTGTGCAAATGGAAAAAGGCCTTTTCAAAGGAGCTGGAAGAGTATTTAAATACTCCCAAACATGTGTGAATATTCCTGGCACTTTTGTCTTTCATATTTTTTTCTTGTGAATAAAAATTAGCTCAACTAGCTGTTCACGAATAAATGAGTAAAAGGGGATGTGATAACAGCAAATCAAATCATCAGGTTTCATTTGCAAGAACATTCTCAAATATGTTATCACCATATTCACTCAGTGCCAATAACTGCCTTTCTGGCTTCGTATATTTTTCTTCTAGCCTCTCTTCTTCTTTCAACAGGTTTGCCAAATTTCCATCCACAATTATAAGTCTCTGTAGGGGTGCTGGCTGGGGTTCAACCCTCTCCGGGGCAGAGGAGAGCCACACCGGCTCACTGCACACTGCTGAGGTTTGGGGAATTAGTCCGACCGCGGGAGTCTTTACTGGCGGCCCTTGCGGTAACTGGAATAAGCACCGTAAGCCCAGGCCCTGGGTCAGGGCGGGCAACAATGAGTCCGGTGCTCAGGCCCTCAGGCAGGGCTGAGCACTGGCAGTACCAACAGCAGCAATCAGCCCAGGCCCTGGGTCAGGCCAGGGCAGCACAGAGTCAGGAGCTCAGGCAGGGCTGAGCAATAACAGTAGGCCCAAGCCTCCAAAAGGCCTGGGAGAGGGGGAGATGGCCACCCATGAGCTGGGTGGCAGGGGGGGACATGGGCCCTCCCACTCCACTGCATCCCAGCCTGGGGCCCTAGCAGCAGCAGAAGACCCGCTGCTTAGTCAGTGGAGATCTTGGCCACAACACACTGACAAGGGCTTTGGCAGTGCTGCAGCCAGACTAGGGTTGGCTGCCCCTGGGCTACTTCCAGACCCCCCCTCGGGTAGGACCTGGGTCATGGTGTTGTCCTCCGGGGGGTCCAGCACCATAGGTTCCTTGGGGTAATGGGCAAGCGGCAGACCCAGCAACTCCTCTGGGTAGCGGGCACAGGGCAGGTCCAGCAACACCTCTGGGTAGCAGGTACAGGGCAGGTCTGGCCAGTCCTGGCGGCCGCCTTGGGCCACGGGGTTCTCCCAGTTGCGAGCTAGACTGGAGGTGTCTGGCCTCTCCAACAGCTGAGGCCTTACTGAGCTCTGAGGGCGAGCCTTTATACTTCCAGCCGGACCCTCTGAGGGGTGGGCTCAGAGCTCCCTAGCTCTGCCCACTCCGGCCTCCAGATGGGCTCTTCCCTCTCTGGGGCAGAGGGCAGCCACCCTGCCTCACTACAGTCTCCATAACTCTTAGAGTATTGGATCTGGTTTTGTGCTGGCATTTTAATTCCACAACTAACACACCAGGGTAGTGGTAGTTGTGAGTCTTCTGAGTTGTTCAGAGATGTTAAAAAAAAAAAAAGCAGGAAGTGGCACGCTATTGATGGAATTGGGGGTTCACATCAGAAGACAAGCACAGAACAAAATGTTGGACAAATATAAAACTGAAAAGGTATTTAGGCTCTGAACCTGCAGAATCCCTCTGTACCTTAAGGTCCAAGTCTGTGTTGGGCACTAGTGAAATCTGCCACAGAAACTGAAAATTCTGCAGCCTGTTTTTAATTTCTCTTTGGCTCAGTAAGTTAAAAGAAAAAAAACACAATCCAGGCAAAATTAGCCAGACTAAAATGAAACAGCAGCACCCTTATTTCCTTATGCATCAGCTAAAGGAAAAACAATAACATTAACTACACTTTCAATATCTGTAAGTGGGAGGAATGTTGTTCAGGTCATAGTTAATGATAATAGTTTCACAATGGACCCATTATTTTTTGTGCATCTCCAGTGCAGGTCAGGTGCTCAAGGTCCAGGATTATTTAAAATATAGCTGCTAGCATTCTAGATCAGTGACTGAGTTGAAGAACTAACAAAGGACTGGGAATGATGCTGCTGCACTGTATTATAGCAGGGGTTCTCAAACTTCATCACAACCTCCTTCTGACAACCAAAATTACTACACAACCCCAGGATGGGGGACTGAAGCCTGAGCCCATCCAAGCCCAGCTGCCCTGGCTGGGGAGGCAGGGGGAGGCTAAAGCCTGAGCTCCACTGCTCCGGGCAGAGGGGCCAAAGCCAAAGCCCAGTGGCTTCAGCCCCAGGCCGGGGGCCTGAGACCTGAACCCCACCACTAAGGGATTAAGTCCTCAGTCTTCAGACCCAGATGGTGGAACTCAGGCTTCAGCTTTAGCCCTGTGCAATGGGGCTCAGTCCTTGGCCTCAGACGGTGGGACTTGGTCTTTGGCCCCTGACCCCAGCAAGTCTCACACCAGCCCTGGTGACCCCATTAAAATGGAGTCATGACCCACTTTGGGCTCCCGACTCACAGTTTGAGAACTACTATATTATAGGCAACCCACAAAGTCACTGTCTCTCTTAGTGCCCTGTGTGTGTACAAACGTCCCTAGGCTCTGCTGTGCTACAATAAAGAGAGAGAGAGTCACCATCCTTGTCCAGTTTCTACAAGGGAATATGGCCCCTCCATTTTTTTTCCCACCTGGGCTCCAAGTTCCTGTCTATCCCTTGAGGAGTCCCATAGTGCATTCTAAGAAAACAGCATGCTATTCCCTCAGGAACAGAAGGTAATGCTGTTGCCCTTTCGCACCACCATTTCAGTCTCCCACGCACCCATCCAGTGCTTCATTACAGTGCAGCAGGAATTAAAGTGAAGGAGCAATAACCTCTCCACCTTTGCAGCATTAGCTGGAACTGCCGATGAACTGAATTGGATGGGACACTCATTTATGCTGCCACAGTATCAGTGCTATGGCACCAGCCAGTGGATTCATGCACAATGTAGGTAACCTCAGAGTGGGGGGTTAGTATGCAGCTCGCTTAGGGTTGCCAACTTTGTGATATTTAAAAACTGGACATGCCAGCGGGAGTGCAGGAGCTGCCCTTCCCCATCCCTTCCCCCTGAGGACCCACCACTACTCTGCCCCTCCACCCCCAGGCCTCACCCCTGCCTCATCTCTTCCCCTGAGGCCCCACTCCTGCCCTTCCCCTTCTCCCTGAGGCCCTGGCCTCCATTCACTCCTCTTCCACTCTCCCTCCGTCACTCACTGTAACTGCCCAATGCAGATAGGAGGTGGCCGTGGCTGAGTAGGGGCTGGCGCATGTGATGACTCGGCTCTTCCCCACCTTTCCTGCCTACAGTAACCGGACATTGGGTGTCCGGTCATTAGATCTGACTGGATACCGTCTGGTCCCCTTTTCAACTGGACTTTCCAGTCGAAAACCGGACACCTGGACACCTTAAGCTCACTGGCTGTACCTCAGTGTTGCTCTCTCTCACACTCACCTCCACTCCACCCCCTCCTGGACAAACCTTGGCCTACAGTGTCACATGAGTACTCAGAATAAAATCCTGACAGTCATGCAGCAAGGGGGAGTTGAACAGTTCCTGTCTATCCTGTGAGGAGTGACCCCCTCCAATCTATCCTTTCACTCCAACTCACTCCTTCTCCACAGCCTCCCTCCCCTACTAGTCACACTCTCTTTTCCTCCCTTCCTTGGGAAGGGAAGTGCTAGAGGTTATAGCAAGTGCGTGTCTCTCCTCTGTGGGGACTGAGGTCCTTCTCTCTGACCAGGGGTCAAATAGACCTGTGGATTCAGTGGGTGGCCCAGACCATAATGTGTTGGTCAGCAATGGAGGGGAAGTAGCAGAGCTTGCATAGGGAATGAAATACACACAGCTGGTGCCGCAGACAGGAATCTTGCTGGTGCCCTGTGCTGTATGCATTGCAAGCAGCTTCAACAAGCAGCTGCTCACTTTAGTGGGAAGTCTCAGGTGCCCTTGTTAAGCCCCTACCTGGGACAGTATTCCTGCTGTCTCCTGGCGGCTGCCCTGTGTCCCACTCACAGAGCACACTTTCTTCCTAACAGTTACTAACTCAGAATTCTTCTCCTTTGATGAGGGCAGCACAAGATCCTGGCTCCTGCTTACAACCGATAAGCAAGCAAGATGGACACTGGGCAGCAGACCACACTCCAGTGGGGCATCATGTCAGCAAGGTACTCCTGCTGCCATTCTTCTGCCCCACTGCTCAATGCATGGCAGAAGTTGTTCCCAGTATGCTCCTCCTTTCCCCTCATTAGAGCACCCATGGAGTAAAAGGCAGTTTGAAGCCCTGAATGACATATTAGGAAGATGTACTTTAGAGCAGAATCCTGCATTCACCTTTTTCTGAGCAATGGTTCACAGCAGGACCACAGAAGCAGCTCTTTAAGGAATGAAGCCTTGCTAGAAACGCATGCTATCTATAAAACAGTAAAACTTAAAGAGGTTAACTGAGTAAAGTTGATTTTTAAAGCCAGTTTTATAAAGCTTTATTTGTAGTTAAAAGTTCACCAAACACTGTAACTTAATGATTTGTAACCAAAATGAAGTCTATGTCTGGTATTGATTTTACTTTAGTTACTTGGAAACAATATTGATCCTTAAGAGATACATTTCAACACTTGGAGTTCAGGGCACAGAGCATTTCCATCCCATTGATTAATAGATGCTATATATCATTTTTGCTTTTAATGAGACATTTTCTCTTCCATGAGATTGTGTTCTCAAATGAAAGACCAAATCTGGATTCTGTATCAAACAAAGCTTTTAACAAAAAAAAACAAACCACCACAAAAACCAACCCAAACATTTTAACTCCATCTTAAATTAAACTACGGAAAATTATTTTCCTGCTTGCCCAAAATAAGAAGTTATTTCCTGAAGCTGTCTTGTCCTGTCTGTATCCACCTGATTTTTTATCTTAATGAAAAGACTGGAAGCTCTCTGTCATTTTGTTCTGGCTTTCTACAGCAGGATCCTGGTCCATGGCAGAGCTGCCTATGTGCCACTGCAACAGAAATAAAGATGGATATAAAAATAATTTAAGATATCCTCACTGAAAGATGAAAGACACCCAATTGGGTAAAGCTCTAAATGCCAGGTATCATTATCAGTGTAATGCAACTAAAAGTGATTGGCAATACAAAAATATTCACCAATAGCCTGGCAAGGTTACATCACGGCAAATTCAATAATCAATAAATGATACAGGTGTTTGCTTTTTCTATATAGAGCCTTGTAAACTATGAGTGAAATTCTTCACATCTCTAATTAGAGGGCATGATTTATGTCAGCAATTCTCACACTCTGGGTCGGGACCCCAAAGTGGGTCACAATCCCTTTTTAATGGAGTCGCCAGGATTGGTGTTTGACTTGCTGGGTACTGGGGCCGAAGCCTGAGCCCCAGTGCCCAGGATCGAAGTCCCAACACCCGAGGCCGAAGCCCGAGGGCTTAAGCTCTGCATGGCCGGGCTCAGTTTACGGGCCCTGCCTGGAGCTGAAGCTCTTGGGCTTTGTATTTGCCCCCTTTGCCCACATGGGGTGGTGGGGATCAGGCTTTGCCCCTCCATCCAGGGTGGCGGGGCTCAGGCAGACTCAAGCTTCAGTCCCCCCTCCTGGGTCGTGTAGTAATTTTTGTTGTCAGAAGAGGGTTTGAGAACCCCAGTTGTATGTGATTTCTTACGGAGCAACATTTTGGGTTGTACATAGAAAGTTATGTATTAACATACATATAGAACATACAAGCTACCATAATGAAGAGTCTGAAACCACAGAACTCAAAGAAATAATGGAGAAATGCAGAGCACACTAAAAAGTACCAAAAAAAGATGCCTGGATGCAACTGGGCCTGATCCAATACACCTTTGATGTCAATGGGAGGCTTTTCACTTTGTCTTGCAGACTTGAGATCCAGGAGAGGAAACTCTGGGATCTTCTGGGTGAATTGAAAAAAAACATGAGAAGTATAATGTGTGTGATGTCATGATTGAAGTACAGTAGTTAAAATGGTTATTTGTATTACTGCAGAGCCTAGAAGCCCTAGTCATTGACCAAGTTCCCATCGGGCTCAGTACTGTACAAACGGAACAAAAAGATGCTCCCTGCACCAAGAAGCTTACAAGGTAAGTGGCCAGTGTTTGCTTTCCAAGAGCAGAAATAGAATGAACGAGAGGAGTGGAAAAAGGGAAAAACAGGAAATGAACAATGGCAAATGTTAGAAGAGAGAGAGCACCCTCAGTCCAGATTTCTCTTTCCCGCGTTAGCAGGAGAAGGAAAGATGAGAGAGGAATAACAAGATGAAAAAAAAGTTTACTCTCAGCCTTCTGGAAAAATTTAAAATCCCTTGTCACAGCTTCTCAGGAATAATCGACAAATACCAAGCTTGATTTCACCTGCCTACATCAGAACTGCTGCCATAAAGGAAGGTGATAAAAGAGCAATAAGAAAACATAACTAGAATAATGTGTTTAATTATACACTCAGAAAGGATTTGCAAACATTCAGGTTCCTTTAATCATGGGTTTCTGATAATGACTCATAAGAGGAGCAGGTACTAAGAGTTTACTGGATCCATAGAAGGACGCTGCTATAGGCTTTGTTCTCGTGATGGCTATGCCTGGAGTGCCAACTCATTCTGACTGTACTTTCAGAAAAAAAGTTTCACCTAAAGAAATACCAGTTCCCGACACTGAGATGCCAGCACAGCCAATTGCTAGAGTTCCTGCTTAATTTTAAGGACAAAAGCAACTCCATCAAAAAGAGTGGGATAGATGCGTTGATAATAATGGCACAAGCCATGTGCTTAAAGTTAGGCACATGCTTGTGCATGTTGGTGAACTGGGAGTGGGGGTGATGCCAACAATTCATGTCTGAATTTGCTGCTTTAGGGCCTGAACCAGAGGCCATTGACCTCAGTGGAAAGACCCTCACTGACATCAGTGAACTTTGGATCAGGGCTTAGTAGCTGGTGTTTACATAGGTAGAGTTTCAGCTGGTGATCTGATGACTGAAGAGTATTATCCATGGGAAGCAACACAGCAACAGGGAGGGACGGATGGGGGAGGGAGGCGGGTCCAGACACATTTCTATTCCAATCACTTTATCACCTTTAAGTGCATTTTCCAAACGCAAAGAGCCTTCAAGAAAACAACACTAATGGCTTCCCCAAGACATGCCCCTGTAAAAGCAGTCCTTCCACTGCTTTGTTAAAAGCATAGTGTGCCAAAAATATATTTGTGACTTCATGCTGATTTATGTGACATCCTCTAAAAACGCCACGTGCCCAAGGTGTGTGAGGGTTCAGACTCAGGTCACTAACATCACTTGCACTATTTTTATTGCTAAATGCTTGAACTTGAGGCTAATTTTATTTCCATCCTGTGCAGCATTTCAGTATTCTTAGATCTTTCCACCTTCAAAGATCAATTCAGTCTCCTCTTGGGGGCAAAAGTTTAATTTACTTCACAAGAGATTCTACAGCAAGAATTCAGACAGCTATATCTGACTGAAATGTGCTTTACTCTGTATACATACTATAATCAAACATATTGATTGACAAGGGCAATTGCAATCAGTTTACTAGAAGAAGCTTCTTTAGCCTTTTGTAGCAAGGGTTCTTATTGTACTTCACCTGCTTCAGAAGAGACAATAATTTATTAATAGGTTTGTTTCCCCCTGTATGTAATATCATGGTTCAACTGAGATCTTAAACATTTGGGGGCATAGCCTCCCCTTAATATGTACAAGAAACTCCTGATAGCTCTCATTAGAATTATAGGCACATAAAATAAAGTAGATTATGTGACTTGTGACCTCAGTCATCACAGCATCAAAAAACTAATAGTAATTTATATTAGAAGACAAATTACTCTTAGTGTATTAGAAGTCCTCAGTGCAGCTATGAGAGAGATGGCCCACTGCTGTAAAAGATGGAGACTGAAAGCAAATGCAAAAGAGACAATTTCCAGTTGTTTCCATCTAAACCAGACAAAGCCCAATGAACAGTTCAACAGAACTGTTCATGCCATGAGGGCAGGGGACTGGACTCGATGACCTCTCGAGGTCCCTTCCAGTCCTAGAGTCTATGAGTCTATGAGGGAATGTCTACACAAGATCCTCAGGTTTAATCTCAAATCCCTGTTCCATCCACACAGGCCAGGAACCCCACTCAATTACTGCCAGAGTCCCTCTGCAATGCAACTCGAAGCTCAGACATTTTGGAGTGTGGACGTAGCTCGAGTCTGGGTAACAGACGTGGTCTGGAGAGTCCACCAATGCTATCCCACAGTCCCCTGGGGCTGTCTTTCTCAGTCCTTCTATCCCAAAACTTCCCACTGGCTTCCCAGAAACTAGAAGCAACCTCCTGGTACAAATTCATCTGCTCAGCATTTAACCCTTCATTTCCATGTGGACTGCTCAACTGGAAACACAATTAATCCTCACTGGCATTAGCATGGCCAGCACTAGGAGGTCCTGCATCAAGTGCACTGCCAGCTGGCCAGGGGAACACAGCCAGATTCTAGTTAATATCTGCTGTGAGACAAGCAAGAGGTTTGACTTCAGCAACAGCACCAGAAATGATCGTGTCTATAAAGCTATATTGGAGCAGCTGGCAGAGTTGGGGATCAACTGGGCAACAGAATAGCACAGAGCGCGAAGCAGGCAGCTGAAGACAGACTACTGCAAAGTCAAAAGATTCTAACAGCATGTCTGAGAACGCCCCATGTTTCTGTCAGTTTTAGAAGGAATTCAACCAGCTACTGCAACCTTTAGTGAGCACTGAGCCCACAGTGGTGCTGAGTGGGGATGGCATCCCAATAATCCCTCAGTCGCAGGCACTGCTGGAGAAGAGCCAACCGCAGAGCGAAGGGCAAAAATGACCCTGGTTCTAAGGCCAGTAATCAGAGAGGCTACACCACCAGAGCAGCTACAGCACATCCTGGGTCTGTACATGGAGGAGCTCTTGGGGGACAGCCCTGGGGAGTCACCCACGGGAGAACCAGCATCAGAACAAGCGCCAGAGCTGGACCCTGATACATTTCTGCTGTACTGTTGGTTATTAATATCTGGATTTCCAGCTTATAGCCAGGGCCGGCTCTAGCCATTTCACCGCCCCAAGCACGGCGGCACGCCGCTGGGGGCGCTCTGTCGCTCGCTGGTCCCGTGGCTTTGGTGGACCTCCCGCAGGCGTGCCTGCGGATGCTCCACCGGAGCCGCAGGACCAGCGGACCCTCCACAGGCACACCTGTGGAAGGTCCACCGGAGCCGCCTGCCGCCCTCCCAGCAACCACCAGAGTGCCCCCCGCGACATGCCGCCCCAAACACGCGCTTGGCGTGCTGGGGCCTGGAGCCGGCGCTAGCTTATAGCTCTATTAATACAAGCTGGGGCTTTGATGTGCTTCCATTCATAGCAGAACCCACTCCATTCACCTAGCATTCCCCCTTCTCCCCAACAGCACATGGGATTCAAAATGGACATCACAAAATGAGGCAAAAAGTTAAACAAGCAGTTACAAAATTTTAACTAGTTACTCACTGATTGTTATAAGTATGGGTTGGGGACCAACAATTAACATATTCATGTACTTCTTCCATCTAATCCAATGCCTCTTAGAATCAGCCACGCCTGCACTGTCCCAGACCACCTGTAAACTGAGTCCCAAAAATCCAGGCTGTTATGAGTCCAGAAAAAAACAGAGTATGTATTTGGTCCATAGCTGACTTAAACATGCATCCAAATTACAATGGAGGGTGGCCGTCTGTTAGGAGACCCCATGGCCAGTAGTCAGATGGGTCTGTGCACGGATATCAGATGCTTGCACAGCGTCTCCATGCTAAATCAGCATCTTGTTGATTTTACCATGAATTTTCATTCATTGCTGGCTGGTAACTAACGTGAACTTCTCACAGAGTAGGAACTCTAGAGAGTCTGCACAGCATGAGGAGAGATTGGCAGAGAGAGTCATGCAGCATGACCGCAGATTGGAGGAGGAAGACAGAAAGCAGCAGAAGAAGCTGTTCAAACGATTATTTGCACTTGTGGCTACCAGACTGCACGCTCCACTGCCACCTTCAACTCCTGCTCCAGCCCTATGCCCTGAGTCCCCTCCACACTATTGTATTCTGCAGGGGCAGCTCTAGGCATTTTGCCGCCCCAAGCACGGCAGGCTGGCTGGCTGCCTTCAGCGGCTTGCCTGCGGGAGGTCCTTGGTCCCGCAAATTCGGCAGCAGCCTGCGGGAGGTCCGCCAAAGCCAGTAGACCCTCTGCAGGCAGGCCGGCGAAGGCAGCCTGCCTGCCGCCCTCGAGGCGACCGGCAGAACGCCCCCTGCAGCTTGCCGCCCCATGCACGCACCTGGTGTGCTGGTGCCTGGAGCCGCCCCTTGTGTTCTGCAGACTATGCAGCCTTTGGACAGCATAAAGGTTGGCTGGACCATGTTACAGACAATGAAAGTAGTACATCAAACGGACAAGTGTACCCCGTGCATTCATCCACTCCAGTCTTGTCATAGCCCCCGTGTGCAAAACACACCAGAAAGGCCCAGGAGAACAGAAGGACTGAGAACACCCAGAAATAGTTAGCCATGTTATTTGGTAACATGCATCCTTCACTGTTTTTGCATGGAGTTTGGTTATTGTTTTTACATTTTTGGAACTAGTCTCCCTTTCTGTGGTATGTAAATACATGTGTAAGATAAAGTGTTCAATTTATACAGAAGGATACACTTGCAAGTTTTATTATATGTAATGTTAAAAGTGGCACAAACGTTAATACAGGTCATCCTATGCCCTTTCTTGATAACGAGTGTCATGGCACTGGAGAGTTGGGGCAAGCTGATCATAAACCTCCAGGAACATCTGCTTCTTCATGCAAAAGTTCTGGAGTCACTGATGGTCTTCAAGATGATGGGATCCAATTGGTCTATGCTTGTGGCTCTGCTCCAGAAGCACCAGTCTACACAGGAGGAATCTGTGGCTAAAGCAACAAACAGCTGAGTTGTAACTAGCATGTTCATGTCCCCCCTCAAATACCTATGCCAAGTCAAAAAATGCTGCCAAAACATCCACCAGATGCTCTGCCTGATTCCCAAAATAGGATGGAATGTCAGGTGGAGAAGTTCTTCCACTGGGTTGGAATCCTGTTGAAGGCTCTAGGTGCTGGAGTGTGGGAACACAAAATAGCTAAGATGAATATGTTGTGGGCTAAAACCATACAAAACACTTTTAGTCAACTCCTGCAGCATGGACAGACATTCTCCCACAACCTACTATGGACCAAGCCCTAGAATAGCTACAGCTGACAAGGGCACTAGGAACCTTGAGATAGGGCAGTATATGTCCACAGAAGCTATTCTGACTCAGGTCAGAATATGGACAAGCCAGGTATGGACCAACTAGCACGGTTGGGAGGCCAGGCTTGTCAATGCTGTGCAGATGCTAAAGTGCAGACTTGGAAATACCAAGTCTGCAGGCACAGGTCACAGAGAGAGAGAGAGAGAGACTTACTACACTGTGCAGACATATCCTAAAGCCTGTACAACCCAAAATCTGTTTATTTAGGTGCTACACTGGACACAGCTGGACATTCAAAGAACAAGCCCTTGCTGAATAAAGAAGAAACAACCTGGTCAGCAAATAAGCTGGTTCTATGACCAGACATCAAGAAGCTTTGGTCTTGCTTTGTGCTATTCTGTAACAAAGTATTGCTCCCTGGTGCGTCTCAGCTCCTCTCACACAGGACTAGAGGACACTCAGCTGAATGAGACTACACATATAACAACTGGCACCATGAGACCAGCCAACCTGGCCTGGCTACCAGTCATGTCCAACATTGCCCCTTCTGACATCGCGCAACGAGTTATCTTGCGGATTCTACTCCTTCAATTGGAAGACATGCCATGTCTACCCATTTAAAGAGGTGTCTAATCTACCATCTCAGCTCAAAGCACTTCATCTGAAGTTCTTTAAAGGAGTTATCCAATGTCACCTCCAGTTGATGTACTAGGTGACAAGAACAAACTTCAAGCATAGTCAATGCACAGCTCATGATAGATCCAACAGCCCATCTCAGCCCCCTGGATTTGATCTTCCACATCACTTCAGACGTAGTGCACTCTGATGTGCTGCTAATGTCTGTAAGTGGGGACTTTCTGTCTCTCCCGTTTACTGCTGTGACTAGTTGGAAGATGTAGATCAGATACTTGCACCCTGTATCCATTGGCAAGGGCTGTCTGGTTCCCTCATGGACTTACAAAATGCCTTCCTTCAGGTATTGAATGGTTAAGACATTTAGTCTAACTAACTCATTTGACTTGAACATCTGTGTGAATGCAATCACAATAAAAAAGTGACAAAGATCAACATACACATTGTTATCGCAAACTATGTTAATTAGCCATTCTCACACTTAGATTAGGGTTGACATAGGACATGGTAATGTTAAGTAGAACATTTATTATTTCTTCCTATCTGAAAACTGACAACACACCAGACACGAATGGTACAAGAGTCAAATGTCTTTGGCAGGGGAGACGCGTGCACCAAGAGAATCATAATCATAGTAGGTAAAGACAGCGAAGGCCTACTAGGCACTGACTCCCTTCTTCTCTATGTGGCATTTGGTATCTGACCTTTATAAAATACACCAGATTTCTGACCAACTTTTCTGCCTTACATCACTTAGACTGTGGTTAAAAAAAGGGAATCTCATACACTGTGTTAATGTCAATACTTGGCAGTAAATGGTAATTCACCTGGGTCATCCAACAGTATTTAGTGACCAAAGTTATGAAATACTGAGTACCATACTGCATGCCAGATACCACTTCAGCTGCTAATCAGTTTGGAACTAACGTACTAGGAATTAGCACTGAAAGTATAAGTGCTTGCTTTTTCCAAATGGTGTATTAAAGCAAATGTCACCAAGAAAGTCAGACATATGATAGCAACATGAACAATTGTATTCTCCCGAGAAAACAGATTAAGAATATAAAATTTGAATTTAATTATATTTTGGCAGTTCCATTCATGCTAATACAATTAAATCACATCAACAATTCCATCAGAACCCCACTTCAGATTTACAACTTTTCTATTAAAAAGGTTTTTTAGGCCAAAAATTGGTCCTTATTACTGGCCTGATTGCTGGAACCCCTAATAGAAACATCCAGGACTTGAATGGTCAGACAGACTTCCCTCTCTACTACACAAAAGTAACATTTTTCTGTGCAGTTCTTTACAGTTCTACAAACACAAAGAAATTGCAGGGAAGGAAATATGATTAACTGGAACACAGACCAAGTTAAGATGACTGAACCGTTAGCAAGTCTCAACCCTCAGTCTCCACACAAACCCAGCAAAGGGGAATGGACACACACTCACAACTAGCTGTCTCCCAATTAAATGCAACGCTTCTCAAGTGTCTATAGGTGAGCACTCTACAAACAACTGCCCAGACACATCCAATTAATCCCTAACTCTTCAGCTGTGAACAAACACAAACACACATTTCTCAACCTTGTTTCTCTAAATAGTTATTATATTTTATAGATGTGGAAGTAGAGAAAGAACTGACAGGGATCTGAATGGGATTTTAATGCATGACAGTCTCTGTTAGGAAGGGTTAGGCTAGCTGTAACCTTAATAACACGAGATTTGTAGAAGCGAGGATTGTGTGAAGCGAGTGGGAAAGAACTGTGTGAGAAGTTGTTGCGACCTTGTGTCGATAATGTGGAATGTAGACTAGAGTCTAAATAGAAGTTTGAAAAATAAGATATCAAGATAACCTATGTATAAACAAAATGCAGCTGTTGCTTATTATTGCATGTAACAAAAAGTATAAATGCTGGAATTGTTTACCTGTAGAGAGACCTGCCTAGGAGGGGGAAACCCTATGTCCTAGTGTACTCCCTTCCTCTATGCAATTGCTTGAGAAGTAAAGTATCTGACTTTGCTACACCCAACCAGAAAGTGAGAACTGAGTTTTTCTCCGACATCGGTAAGGATTATTAAACCAGATAGTCACACAGATTGCATTAAACAGCTTTCCAGAGCGTGCTGTAGAAAGGAGGTTTTTTTAATTCCAATTGAAAATGCTTTACCTTTTAAAACTGGTCTGTACGGAAGTTCCTCAATCTATTCTGTCCATCCATCCTAGCGGTTTATACCAGTTCCCATCACTGAAATGCTTGAGCACCTTCCACATAAAATCAATAGCAAAGTCGCTAGTTGACTCCATGTAGCCTCTATCACTTCTCCCTTTGTGGGGTCAAAACTCTGCTTGGCAAAGGGGGAGAAGGAGGTGTCAGTGTTGTGTTATTCTTATGGCAGAAAGGCTCTATTGACTTTTCAGATAGATTCTGGTCTCTTTTTTCAGGCATCAACTATACTAAAAGTCAGCCCAAAACAGCAGCGTTCACATTTGCAGCCATGACCTGAGTAGGAAGTTACCTCAAAGGACATGAGCAGGCTCCATTCTTTCAAACAGGCCCAGGCCATAATTGGACATAGACAACACTTCCCTTGGATAATGCCAGTCCAGTGTCTCATGTGAACATCATATTAGCCAGGCATAGGGTTGCTAATTTTCTAATCGCACAAAACCGAACACCCTTGCCCCACCCCTGGCCTGCCCCTTCTCTGAGGCCTCGCCCCTGCCCCACCACTGAAAGGAGAAGGGTTTAAAATAGAGGGGGAGGAAGATTGCATGGGGCATTCACACTACTGTCAGCCCCTATATACTATCCTACCCCCACAATGGCAGCAAAGCTCACCACTGGGAAAAAGCTGCCAAGTGGGCCAATAGGTACTAACATGGCCTAGAACAGCAGTCATGGTAGTGCAATATCTATGTACTTATATCAGGCTTTTCTGTTACATCATGGCTCTCCGAGTTCCTGTACAAAGATGGTTAAGTGTTATTATCCCCATTTTACAGATGAGGAAACTGAGGCATATAGACATTAAACAGCTTGCCCAAAATCAGCTAGCAGGTCCATGGCAGAACTGGGGCTAGAATTCAGAATTTCTGAGTCCTAGTTCTGTATCTCTTCCACTAGAATACAGCTACCCACCAGGATCTAACCACTTGTCCACAAGATTTGAATGGAAGTTTTTCTAAGTATCACAAGAAACCTGAAACATATTCTCACCAGTAACTGCACACTGCACCATAGTAACTCTAGCTCAGGAACCAATCCATGCAACAAACCTCGATGCCAGCTCTGCCCACATATCTACACCAGCAACACCATCACAGGACCTAACCAGATCAGCCACACCATCACCAGTTCATTCACCTGCACCTCCACCAATGTAATATATGCTATCATATGCCAGCAATGCCCCTCTGCTATGTACATCGGCCAAACTGGACAGTCGCTACGGAAAAGGATAAATGGACACAAATCAGATATTAGGAATGGCAATATACAAAAACCTGTAGGAGACACTTCAACCTCCCTGGCCACACTATAGTAGACCTTAAGGTGGCCATCCTGCAGCAAAAAAAACTTCAGGACCAGACTTCAAAGAGAAACTGCTGAGCTTCAGTTCATCTGCAAATTTGACACCATCAGCTCAGGATTAAACAAAGACTGTGAATGGCTTGCCAATTACAAAACCAGTTTCTCCTCCCTTGGTTTTCACACCTCAACTGCTAGAACAGGGCCTCATCCTCCCTGATTGAACTAACTCATTATCTCTAGCTTGCCTGTATATATATATATGCATCTGACGAAGTGGGTATTCACCCACGAAAGCTCATGCTCCAAAACGTCTGTTAGTCTATAAGGTGCCACAGGATTCTTTGCTGCTTTTACAGATCCAGACTAACACGGCTACCCCTCTGATACAAGAGTTGGTATTTTTCTTTTAAAGCCCCACCTCCTGGAATCTGGGAACTCAGTGAGAATCTCAGCTTCTATTTTAAAATAAAGGTAAGCCTCTGGCTCTCCAGATTGCAGAGAAAAACTGGAAGATGTGACCCTGAATGGCTAGGAGACCAGAAAGCAAATAAACACACCCTGTGCTGATCATTTTTCAAACTCTCATGACTTTAAACCCAATCTCATGACTTTTGGGAGCCCTGCGCACAATTTTTTTTTTTAAACATTGGGATTGGCAATACAGCAACACTTTAACAGGACTGTAGTGTATTCACTAACACTACCAATATATTACAACAATGTACATGACACTGTCCAGGTACTCACACTTCTTGAGTGTCTAACTTACTGTTGTTTAATCAGTTACATTATGAATTATTAAGGTTTTTTGTGTGCAAAATATCTGAGGTTACTAAAGTAACCCAGTGCATACATGGAAGCAAATCTTGCTCTCACAATCACTGGTGAAATTCCATGGCAGACAATGAGGGACTATGGGTGTAAATGAGAGCAGAGTTGGGCCCATAATGTGTGACAGAGGTTCAGGAGAGGGGGAAATCTGATTCCCCAAGTTTTGGGAAAAGCAAGTACAACACAAAAAAGTCTGCAATTCATATGTCCATGGTGCGGAACACAGTTGAAAAGTCAGGAATATGAGGTGGAATAAAAACTATAATAAGGTTATTAAATAATGCAAACTCTGTGGCAACAACTAATAAACAGATCAGTGACCATCCTCTGGGAATGTACAGAACTGAACAAGTCGTTCTGCAAAGGTTTTAGGAAGCAGAAAGTTAGGTGGCAGAGAAATGTTCAGAATAAACAAAAGCCAAAGTGAATGCGAGGAGAGACTAGATCCTGCAAGAAGAGCCAATGAGGCTCTGTGAAAATGCAAAGGGTCAGATTGCAAGCACCTAATTCTAGGATCAGGCCCTGAGGGCTCTTCACAGGGTCAGGAGTCGGAGATGTTACATGCATAGTTTTCCCCAGCTACCAGTAAGGAATCCATTGAATAGTTAATTTCTGCAGCTCTATAAACTTTAGCAAGGCCCTCCTCTGTGCTGTGGTTTTCCATCTGCAAGGGCAGAGACAGACATTAAAATAAATCAACTTACTGCAACAATGAGTGAGGAAGAATGAAACTCAGATGATGATGCAATAATCAAACACACAACTCAGGATATTGACAAAAGTCATTAGGAATAGATGACCAAACACCAGGAAACTCCCTTGGCTGCACACAATCACTGGGACATTCAAGATGAGTTATCTATAAAGGACAGCATGCTAATGCACAAAGACAAAATGCTAATTCCAGGCTCGGTGAGAGATGACATGCTTGGAAGAGAATATTTGGGCAAGATAAATGCAAACACCAGGCAAGAGATGTGATGCAATAGCATAGAAAGGTAGCTAAAATTGAAGTTCTGGTGTCAAGATTTTCTCTCTGTGTCTATACAATGGAAACCTGCAACAAAGGAAACAATTTATGAATTGGGAAATAAACGAGGGACTGGGGCAAGTACTGAACACATTTATGTGGGAGGGAAAATGATGAATACTCAAGATAGCTTGAAAAAATAAACACAGTGGTTAGTAATAGTTGAAGATACAGTTATTCCAAAACTATCCTTACAAAGCACAAGTTTTAGGAGAAATGAAGTGTGAAAGCCCCTGTGTCAGATTTAGAGGAAGGAACTGTACAATATTAAAAGGAATGAAATTTCCAATGTGTGTGTCTGGATATCTACCCAGAAAGACACCACCATAGAGCCCCATCCTTCATTTCATACACACCTAAAAACTCCCAGGAAAAACCTGATCCTTGTACAGCTCAGGGGTGGCAGTAATTGTTTATTAAGGGATATGTATTAACCTAGATCTGCACAGGACTTGTGGTTATGCAGGGGTAACTGCATCTTTGACCACTCCTCCCCTCTGGACTTCCTTGAGGGCATTCACTTAAAGATTTCAGGCTTCCAGCTATCCCTTCTCTTGGGTGAAGATCTGTCTCTCTCTCCCTCCTGACCAGTGTTTAGACTCTGTGTAAGCTCAAAAGCTTGTCTGTCTCACCAACAGAAGCTTGTCCAATAAAAGATATTACCTCACCCACCTTGTCTCTCTTGTTGTGGCTGGTAAAGCAAGCCTCAAACTCAGTGAGTTATTTTAATATTCAAGCATCAACAGTTTTTAGTACATTTTTCTCCCCTCCACACAAGAAAAAGGGAATCTAGTACTGGGAAGTCTTCAGATTCAAAACATAATGGTCAATTTGTGTTATTAGTGCTTTTATTGCTAGGCTGTATTCTTCAGTGGCCTTCTTAGAGCTCATCAAGATGCTATGTTAACTGAGGACTCCATTGTATTTATGTCTATACAATATTAACCTGCTTTCCAGAGGTGGTGAGCATCTACAACTCTTTAGCTATTCGGCACCTGTGCAAATCAGGCCTTCTGTGCCTAACTACATACTGCTGGCTACCACAAAGCCTCATCAATCTACTAGAATAATTTGAGGGGGTCAACAAACAAGCATGCGGGCAAAGGGGATCCAGTGGATATAGTGTACTTAGATTTTCAGAAAGTCTTTGACAAGGTCCCTCACCAAAGGCTCTTAAGCAAAGTAAGCTGTCATGGGATAAGAGGGAAGGTCCTCTCATAGATTGGTAATTAGTTAAAAGATAGAAAACAAAAGGTAGAAATAAATGGTCAGTTTTCAGAATGGAGAGAGGAAAACAGTGGTGTCCTCCAGGGACCAGTCCTATTCAACATATTGATAAATGATCTGGAAAAAGGGATAAACAGTGAGGTGGCAAAATTTGCAGATACAAAACTACTCAGGATAGTTAAGTCCAAAGCAGACTGCAAAGAGCTAAAAAGGATCTCACAAAACTGGGTGACTGAGCAACAAAATGGCAGATATAATTCCATGTTGATAAATGCAAAGTAATGCACATTGGATAATATAATCCCAGCTATACATATAAAATGATGGGGTCTAATTTAGAGAATTTAGGACTCAGGACTATGACCTTGTCCCTTCTCACTCTCTCTCTCACATACACTCCCACGTGCCAGCCAGCAGGGCAGGGTTGGCACACCTAAGGATGAGCAATCTGCTCCATTCTAATAGACAGAGCAAAGTGTGATCTCCTCGTGTACACCCAGCAGCCTCAGGAAAGTGTGTACCAGCTGAGACTCCCACCCTTCCCCCTTGGCAGAGCTGAGGGCAACAGGCACAATCCAGTCCTTCCAAATGGGAATCTTCTTGCAGCCATTATTTGCCACAAATGCTTGGGAAAAAAAACTGTTCTATACACTCTCAATTGCCATGCTATGGAGAGGGAGCAAGTGGCGACCCATTGACTATGACAAGACATGCAAATAGCAAGCTGCATCACCAGGCAGCCTCAAATCAGCAGTCAACGATGAGCATTCGAGCCTGAGCAGCTGCATCTGGTGGCAGAGTTATTTGTAAATCTATATGATTCAAAAATAACTAAGTGTTGCTCACAAGGGAACCAATTTAAACATGTTGCATTAGGCATGTCTGAGAAACACTTGAAAAAGGGTAACATAATTGAGGTTATTGAAATACAAACACAGCAACATGCACTATACTTCATTTCATTTTCCTTAAACACCATATTAGGAGCAGCAAACCAAAGTAACAGGTAGGATCTGAAGCCAAATAGAGTAGGCCCAGTGGTTATTTTTAAGGCTGTGTTATAGCTCTGTGAGCAGATGCCTTTCCCAAACTCTCCAGTGTAAAGCAAGTCCACAATGACTGGGAAGTCACAATTCACAGGCCTTGGGATTTGGCTTTAACAGCCAAAATTAACAGCATGGCAACATTCAGACAAAGCCACCTCCTCATGCTTGTCTGCTCGTAGGGCTCCTTCCTCAGGACAGCTCAGATCGCCACCCCAGAAAGTCATTCCCGCCTCCTTTAGGGGGTGCGGAGCCACCTGCACCAGGCACTCAGAAGAAAGCACTTAACCCTTTCCCACCATCTGGCCTTAAACCATTCAGATCTGGTTAGTTATGAACACAAGACCACTAAGATTGTCCAATATACATTCTGCCCCAAATCCTTTGCCACCAAAATCTTTACACCGAGAACCTAATGATCTCTTCCCCATTTGTCCCTGTGTCTGAGATTCTCCTGCTGGGAAGTGAGCTGTGTTATACAAATTAACAAGGACCAAACTTACGAATTCAACTTCCCCCTAAAGAAGCGAGCCCATAAGAGGAATGTATAAAAGCCCATAGCGATTGGGCGTTAACTTACAATAGATCTAAGGAGTGCTTTGAAAAAGATGCTTCTATATTAATATATGTAATCCCTCTCCTGAGGTGAGGCTCAAGCCTCTTCCCAGGTGCTTATTACTTGGAGTGGTTTCTCTCCTCTCATGGGCTGGGTCCTGGGTTTCTTTTGGTCATGCCTGGACTGTGCCTCCATCTAAGGTAACTTCTCACCATGCCTGAGACACAAGAGGTGCTAGCCCTTGGGAAAGCAAATATTGGTACCACTGCTGGCAAGGAATATAAACCCAGTAAATAGGATATAAAGAACATCAACATAAACCCCAGCGAGAAATGACACACCCCAAAATCATCATATAACAAAGGGGAACTTTAATAGGAACAGGCAAAAAAGGATCTGGGGAAGCAAATGTTTAGGTTCACGGTACAATGGAGAAATCCAGTCCCAAGCCCTGTTGCAGTGTGGGTGGAGGGAAAGATTTATAATTATGTATAATTGAATTTATTAATTAGATACAGCAGTGAAATGTGAAATCCTTGTCTATAATTTAAGCGAAAAGGTATTTGTGTGATTTGGGAAAGGACTTTACATTGTTTGAAGGGCCTTCAGTTGTCTCTTTCTCAACTACTTTCATGTTTTTCCACAAGCAAAAAAACAAAAAATCCACCACTCTTGTAAATGTAAAAATGCAATAATTTCCCATAGCAACAAGAGAATACTCTAGAGGTGCTTAAAACTAAGATGACAAATTGTACAGACAGCTTATTTTCATTTACAGAAAGTGTGTGTTCTTGACAGATACTTAATAACAGACTGTATTTCACAGAAATAAAGTATAAGAAAGGCAACTTTTAAACAGCACTAGCATAACATTTTAAACAGGATTGTGAAATGATGGATGTGTTGCTGACATTCAGTGCTATACTGGTCGCCACTTTTTAAGATCATGTTTTCATGTTCTAAATCTACTGTAAGTGCAGAATCAGCTACAGTAAGGCACAAATAAATAAAAAGATCTGACAGCTACAAAAAGGGAAAAGTTAGAGACACACTGCCAGATTGAATTAGACCCCAAATTCAGGGCTTATAACAAGTTTGAACAAGACCTAAGATCAACAGAAAGCTTCAGGATTTTATTTCTTTTTTTTCCCCCAATAAAAAATAAATAGTGGTTCCCTTACCCTATCATCCTTGGATTCTCCGCTGAGACAGCCACCAAAGGCATCAATGGTGATGATGTATTTTATGATGTGCACACTACACATTAGGAAGTATAAAGACCACCAACTTACACTGTACAACTATCAAATGATAACTTCATTACTACTCCTGGGTAAGAGTCAAACCAGCGCTCTAAAAGGTGGCACACATCATATGCCATCACTACAACTCTTATTTACAATATTTCTGTGTTACACTGATTGTCCTTCAATATTTTATAGAGAAGAAAATAAGTGAAGTTTAAGTTTTGCTTCTCTTGCATACTCCAAGGTTGTATATCCATATCAGAAATTGGAAAATACCAGAAAGACTCTTTGTTCTATAAAATTGCAGTGATACTACATATTTCACAAGAAGAACATTCAGATACTTATCAAGTAATAGTTACAGTTTGTTTAGAGGGTTGGAAAATAAAATGAGCCAAGTATATAAAGCTTCTGGTGTAGAATAGGGTGTCACTGTATTAATAAAAAGGTGATTCAGTGAGTGAGCATCCTGGAAGCTTTGGAGCAAATTTGACTTTACAACTAAATAAGAACAAAAAGGTTGTGAATGTCTATATACTCTGCCACAGAAAGTCAGATTACAAAACATCCATGCCAGGAAAATGATGAGATATTTGTAATAAACTCTGAATGGTTATTTCAGAGATCGATTGTGAATATGTTTTCTAAATACCAGTATCTTTGCTCATTCTTCAAACAATGAAAACCCATTCCATTTTTATTCCTTGGAAACAATTATCCTGTTGTTACCTGTGGATAATTTTGAGTGCTTGTTGTACACAGTTCAAGCATAACGTCAGTCCAATTCTTTGAATTGATGTCATAGAAGAGTATAGGAATAAGCAAAAAATGGAAGCAAATATCTTTATCTCAAGCAGACGCCTTGCAAAGTTTTAGAACAGATGAACATGATAGGCCATCCTAGTACATGTATTAAGCATTGTAACAACATGATTTCATGTGGTTACACCTAGTTATTAGAATCATAGACATGTAGGAGTGGAAGGGACCTCAATAGGCCATCATTCTATCCAGTACCCTGCACTGAGGCAGGCCTAAGTATTATCTAGACCATCCCTGACAGGTGTTTGTCTAACCTGTTCTTAAAAACCTCCAATAATGGAGATACCATAAGCTCCCTTTCTAAGGGACCCCACTTGATATATCCTTCCAGATGGATTGTGAATCATTGATAACTACTCTCTAAGTACATTTTTCCAACCAGTTGTGGGTTCATCTAGGCTACATTTTTCTAGTTTGTTTATGAGAAGGTCATGTGAGACAGTATCAAAAGCCTTACTGAAGTGCACCGGGCTCCAGCTGCTAGATCCGGCAGGGCTGAGGAGGGACGGGACTTCCTCTTCCCCTGCACAACCATTCTCAGAAGGGAGATAAGACTCACCTCCAGGAATCTCCTCTGGCTGCAGGAAGTGAGGGTGGTAATCTCATGACCCCCCTACAATAGGTTTGCAAACCACCTCCCCTCCGCCCATTACTTCCTTTGGTCAGGACTCCCACGGTTACACCACCATGAAATTTCAGATGTAAATAGCTGAAACCATGAAAGTGACTAATTTTAAAATCCTATAACCATGAAATTGACCACAATGGACCACGAATTTGGAAGGGCCCTACCCATGGATCCGGAAAGGTGTGTTGTGGTGGGTGTTGATCATCATAGCAGTGCAGCTATGTCGCCAAAGACACTGTATAGACAGTCATCACAATAGGGTTTCCATGTGGCTCCATAGAAGAGATATACCCATTACCCTTCTCTAGTATTGCCAATCAATGCCTCTGTAGTAATAACAATATCTAAGATTTAGCCAAACATATTGTGATGGATATAGAGTTGCTCGTTTATTTATTAATACAGTTTGTTGGTCTGATTGGTGGGATGATATTGAGGTAGTGTGGCCCAGTGGACAGACCACTGGACTGGGACTGAAGACCTGGGTTCCATTCCCAGCTCTACCACTGGCCTTGCCAGTCACTTAGGGGAAATTTGGTATCTGTCATAAAATTAGAGACCACTAAAGCATAGCTGTTAAGCAGTAGATTATTTGCTTATCCTGCCATAGAGCTTCTCAACTATATTCTGTGCAATTTAAAATTTTTCAAAGCTGCAAATGCTAACTAACCAAATCTTGTCTGGTTTCCAGAGCTTATCAAATGCCCTTACTTCAGCCATACACAAGAGTACTTCTTGGTTATACTCTCCTGCTAGCCAATTAACACCTCATTAACTTGCACACCTATGATTTACCTGGCTCTATCCTCAGAACACCACACTGAAACATAGCTCTAAGGGTTATACATGAAAGTGTCATGTCCTGAAGATGCTGGGTAGCAAGTGTACCTGCCTGCCTACCTGCCTGCTAAGGGCAGAAAGTGACTGACCTACCTACTGGTCTGTGAATAGTAAAATGGATTTTTTTTTCACCTCAGGGTCTCAGACACTGGCACACAATAGCTCAGGGCTTATTCACAGCACAATATGGCTATTAACTTTTTTATTTTTTCCTTTCCCATTTAAAGGGTTCATCATGAGCAGGTTGTAGAATGTGACAGGCTAACAATCCACGTGCCAATATGAGTGAAGGTGACATCTAATCTCTCCAAGGTGTTCCAACTTTCAAATGTCTCATATAGATTTGTGGAATTTTCTGCCACCATGTAAGGTTGGAAATTAAAGGAGCAGATTGATACTAGTGCTTTACCAAGAGCTATGACCCAAACTCAGCCATTGTCATGTATAGTGCTCACAAATGCATAACCAGCACACGGGCTCAGCTGCCTTTTGAAGGAAGAGATTACATAGGCTATCCCTGAAGTGTTCTTTCTTCCATCATATTGAGTCACAAAAAAGAAATCCCTTTCAACTTTACGCAGCATGGCCTGTTACACTGAAACATTCCAGACACCTGATTCAATGGCACAAGCCCTTCCTTGTTACATGCATGAACAGCTTGACACCTGTGTCCAATTTTATCACAAATCCACCATTCACCAACCACATTAATACGAGGGGCAGCTGTAACTCTCAAAGTATCACTGGTGTGCAACCCTCTGAATTCAGCCTGCTTGAACAGACTTCCTGCAGTTTTAGTCAACTGATTAACTAAGCAGTATGCCACTGAACTAGCAGTATACAAAGCCCATGATAAAAGCTTTCAGTGTAGAATTAACCCAAAGAATGACAGTGTGCCCAGTCCTGTACTCCTTGTCCATCTGAGACAAGGTGACTCACCAGCTGGTGCACTCCCTTGTGGCTGGGTGTGGCATTGTAGAGTTTTCCTATCTGTAGCCCTGCTGACTGGCCATTCAGGTCTGCTGGTGAGCTCCTATTGCTTGTGACTCAGCCCTCCGTCCAGGTCACATTTAGTTTGATCCATGCCAGGGTAGACCAAAGTTCAACTTGACAATAGTTCCACTACATCCCATCAGGTCAACAGCCCAGATCCAGCAAGTCCTTCTGGCCCTCCTGTCTGGAGTCTTCATGCTGGCCGACTCCGTGAGCCTGTTGGGGAACCCATCACTCCCTCTAACCTAGGTCCCAGTGCAGGGACTATGTAGCAAGTGGTTTAAAGTCTGTCTCATCAGGTCTCCTTTCTTCTCTGGATTTATCAGGGGGCTCACATTGTCGGTAAGGGTCTGCCCCAGGCCAGGCCCTGTGTCCCCAATATAGCAAAGGAAAAAACTAACAGAAATAAGAAGCCTTCACTCTAATCTCAAACTGGACTTTTTCCTGGGATCCGGACAAGTGTGGTTAACTTTTGTTCTCTGCCTCCATTTTTGAGCAGTTCTGCACATTTAGACTCTAAACTTGAAGTCCAACATGAGCAACACCACAAGGCAAATGGTTCTCATGGAATTTCTTCCCTCAGAGTGGCCAGGAATTCTTTAAGAAAGACTAGTCTCCATTTTTCACACCAAAGCATTTTGCATAGTTTGGGGGATCAGCAGTATAGAAACAACCACCCACCAGTTTATCGGCTCAGAGCCTAGCTGTGCCCACGACAGCAGCACTGAGAGAGACTTTCCAAGCAAGATTTTGACCTTGACTGCACAGCGCAGGAGGCAATAACCCTAGCAGCACTGTCTTCCTCTCCTGGAAATACAGAGGACTGTATATGTATCCAGTGATCTGTCTGTGGGCAGGGGAGTAGCCAAGGTGATCTGCATTTCCCCTTGACCCACAAGCTCCACGGGAATCCAAAGGGAGTAGTCACCTTCTTGGGACCCCCTCTTCACTTGAAGAACCTCCCACCCCCCAAAAAAAGAAATGTGGCTCCTAGGAGCAACTACTATTTTACTTTCTATGACAGAAGCTCTGCCACGCGCTGCTATTGATCTGTCATTACAGCCTGCAAGTTCAGCCTCCCATACAATTATAGCATGGCTCCATGCAAATGGTTCTGTTAAGGAGAAGTGATCTGGCTTCGAAGATAGTACTTGCCTCTCTGTGCTCTCTGTCAAATATCTGTAGTCTGGAATACTGGAGTTTTTATGTGAAGCTGGTTTGTTTGTTTTTATGAAAGAGAAATAATTTGCTGTTGAGAAGCCTCTGTATTGAAAACCCACTTACTGCATATGAAATTAATTTGATGCTATAACCAACCATTTTGACAAATGGCAGGAAAAGACAAGTGTGAAAATTATAGTTATTTATATTCAGACAAATGGCAGACAAGTCCACACAACAGCCCAACGGCAAAATATCAGTGGCTCAAAGAATGAAACAAATTAGCCTGGCACTTTTAATTAAAAGTGTTCTGCTCCCTGGAATGCATTGATCTTCTTCCCTCCCTTTCTTTCACTACAGACAGAACAAAAGTACGTAAAATGTGCTCTGTTTATTTAATAAAATATTCATTTATTAAATGTACAACATTTAAGTGAGTTTGCTTATTTTTATTGGCTTTCCCTGCCGTATATACTGTAATTTAAAATGTTTGTAATTGATGTGTTCTACACTAACACAGAAAGGGCGGGGAAGAATAGTGTGCTGGAAGCAGCTTTCTGCCTCACGATCATTTCTTTTTTTAAAACTTGGATGTTGCAGCTCATTCAGACCGGAGGGTTCATTTCAAAGCATATTATAAATATGAAGCTTTCTGAATGAAACAAAGCTAGCAATTTGCAATAAGATTTTATTTTAGTTCTCCTTGGTGGGAGGTCTGGATGCCTTATACAATGTTGCTAATGCTTGAGCTATTTGCAGTTTTTCTTAGCACTCCAGCTCCTGCAATCCAATCACCTGAGAATCTCAATTTTCATAATAAAAAGTTTCTAGCCTTCATGGCTTCAGAGAAAAGTGATGGTGTGAACTTTAAACGCTAACATGAGAAGACAAAAAGAACCCAACATGTAATTATGTTGCTTTTTAAATCTCAATCTCATGATTTTCCAGGGCTTGACCCAGGATTTTTGAACAGTTGGGGTTGAAAATGTTGCTTATAAGTCTTGAGACATCTGTGATCTCAATAAGTCCTGGATCCTGCAAATACACTTGTGCTTAACTTTACTATCATGAGTAATCAGGGTCTAAGAGAAACCAAAAAGTGTGTTCCCCTGCAGCCTCAACTGAAACAACAGTTTAGCCCTGGTTTAGAAAAGCATCCCTATTCGGGAAGGGCTCAAAACCAAATGCTTACATTTCACTGAAGTCAAGGAGACAAGCATTTTAATACTTGTCTGCATCACAGCCTGGTCAAAGTAATGAGTCTTCCAGCTTTTTCTAAAGAAAGCTAAATTAGCTGTTATCACTCAAGACAGAGAACTAGTAGTCATCGTGGATAGTTCTCTGAAAACATCTGCTCAATGTGCAGCTGCAGTCAAAAAGGCTAAGAGAATGTTAGGAACCATTAGGAAAGAGATTGATAATAACACAGAACATATCAGAATGCCTCTTGATAAATCCATGGTACACCCACATCTTGAAGACTGTTTGCAGATCAGGATGCCCCATCTAAAAAAAGATATATTAAAACTGGAAAAGTTACAAAGAAGAGCAACAAAAGTGATTAGGGGCAGGGAACAGTTTCCATATGAGGAGAGATTAGAAAGACAGAGTTTTCATCTTGGAAAAGAGACAACTAAAGGAGGATATGATAGAGGTCTACAAAATTTTGACTGGTGTGGAGAAAAAGTGCTATTTACTCCTCATAACACAAGAACTAGAGGTCGCCCAACAAAAGTAATAGGCAGCAGGCTTAAAAACAAACAAAAGGAAGTACTTCTTCACACAATGTGCAGTCAATCTGCAGAACCCATTGCCGGGGATGTTGTGAAGGACAAAACTATAACAGGATTTTAAAAAGAACTAGGTAAATTAATGGAGGATAGGTCCGTCAATGGCTATTAGCCAGGATGGATAAGGATGGTGTCCCTAGCCTCTGTTTGCCAGAAGCTGGGAGTGGACAATAGAGGATGAATCACTCTTACTATTGCCTGTTCTGTTTATTTCCTCTGAACCATCTAGCATTGGCCCCTGGCAGAACACAGCATACTGGGCTAGACAGACCATTGGTCTGACTCAGTATAGCCATTCTTATGTTAAGCTCCATTTGTGTTTACTTGTATTGCTGCAGGAACTGAGAAAGCTCTCCTGCCCCTTGAGCGCGGGACATATAGTGTTGGTCAGAAATGATACGGCCTATGGTAGTGGCTAGCCTATGCCAAGAACATTTAAAGTCTGTGTATGGTGGCCAGTATATGGAATTTCAGCTAACTGATAAGTGGTGACCACTGAAGTAAGTGGTGCAGAGGTGTGACTTGATTAAGTCAACCTGGTCTACTTAGGAAATTGCTGGCTGCATTCTGGCTTAGCCAGCGCTCCACAGTGCCTTTTCATTTGTTGTTGTCAAATTCTACAACACGGCCAAAAACAACAAACAAGGATCTTTGGAGACTCTCATTCTATGCACATTTTTAATTGTCCCCTGCCACAAAATAGGCTCAAAAAGACAAGCAATTACGTATTTCTAAATTTAAGAAAACATTCACCTGCTGTTTCTGTCCATTCTTGTTTGAATACAGGTCGCAGGGGACTTCATTGCTTAGTTCACAGTAGTTGCCATGATACAAAATTTGTTTATTTATATATATATATACTGCTACTCTTGGCTTCTCCATAGTAAAGAATGAGTTCTGTTTTTCTCCTTAAAACAGATATTTGACCTATTTCTTATGTATGAAAAATAGTGTGTCTGTCCCAAATTTACAGCATTCCTTAAGTATTGGATACATTTTCTGTGCATTTATATGTAAATCTGTTTATTAGTTTGGCATTATATTTAAACTGGGTCCTTAAAGACACTTAGCATGTAAGACTTGTCTTTCTCTCATATGATCTTAATAACAGTCTCTTCCAACTTTCTATATAGTTAGCATTTATTGAAATATTGTGCGTCACCAATATTTCTATGAGTTAGTTTAACTGCAACCTAAGTTAAGTGCTGTATATAACTGTTACAATTATATAGGCTAAAGAGAGGGTCAAACCAGCAGCTCAGCTAATTTTTAAGAAAGGCCGTTATGACATAAGAAAGAACCACCACTCTCTGCTCTTCATCCACAGCAAATTTGCATGCGATTATTATAATGGTTATGATGAATCAGTGGTATGCTGGAGCCTGGACTCGCGTCTTCAATTGTATTGGTAGATTATTTGGCCCAATAGTCACTGCTTTCTAAAAGTTCCAAAAGTGCATGCAAGTTTGGGCATCGGTGCTTCAAATGCTTCTCTTGGCACTGTTATCTCAGCTCCACTGTGACAGTGACATGGGCAGTCATAACTATTGGATAGTGCAGGCATTGATAGCCAAGACTCAGAGCCAAGGGCCAGAACCAGGTTATCTGGAATGAGGCAGGGAGGAGCAAGGCTGGAACAAGCCGGGAACAGGAGCTATTGCAGCCGTGGGCAAATGCTTTGAGCAGCCACTGAACTGCTGTTTGGTTTAAGAGACCATCTGATGACTCTTCCAATAAGGCAGTGTAGCCAATTAGGCACCCTTCTACAGGACAGCTGTATTCATTACATTACCCAGATACTGGCTCTGCAGCAGGCCCTGCTTCCTGACAGTACCCCCACTCTTCACCTCAATGGCACCTCCTAGTACTGACCACCAAGTACCAATCTCTTTATCGTGAAAGCGCAATTTACAAAGGAGAATTTCGAATTTTCTGTTATATAACTGCATTCAAACAAAACAATGTAAAACTTCAGAGCCCACAAGTTGAAGCATGAAGGGGCATATGAATGTTTAGCATTGCTCTTTGACAACGAGAAACAGACCAAGAGATTTTGTCCGTTCAACCATATGAACTGGAACCATAAACTCACTGAACATAAATCTCACCAAATGAGGGTAAACCCATCCTCATCATCATATCCACTCATTATACTCTGCACCCAAACACAGCCATTATATGAACTTCATATCTCAATGTCTGTACTTTGACCAGTCAACCTTTTACCCCCAATTGAGGATACAGCAGATTATGTATTCTTTATGCCACCCAATTTTAAACTGAACTTCACACCCCTTGATAATCTGTACATTATTCCCTGATAATCAGAAACTTCAATGCTTAAACTCTGCACCATTCATTTTTTTTTTAAATATAATCTTAATAAAATTTTTATACCTGGCAATGCCTGTTCTCACTTTCAAGTGACATTGTAATTAAGAAGTGGGTAGCATTATCTCCTGCAAATGTAAACAAACTTGTTTGTCTTAACGATTGGCTGAACAAGAAATAGGACTGAGTAGACTCGTATGAGGAGAATTGAAAAATACTATTTCTTTCATTTATCTTTTTTATGGTGCAAATATTTGTAATAAAAATAATATAAAGTGAGCACTGCACACTTGGTATTCTGTGTTGAAATTGAAATCAATATATTTGAAAATGTAGTAAACATCCAAAAATATTTATAATACATTTAAATTTGATATTCTATTATTGTTTAACAGTGCGATTAATAGCAACTATTCTTTAATCTGGTTAATTTGTTTTGCATTAATCACATGAATTAACTGCAATTAATTGACAGCTCTAATTGCAATACCACTTTGTTTGTATTTATATTAAAAAAGTCCTGCTGCAATACTCTGTATTATTGCTCCCAGCTGAAATAAGTATATGAAGAGCATGCTCATAGTTCATTCCTTATCAAGCCTTACAGAGAAAATGTGCTCCACTCAAACTAAAATTTATAGCATGCCATTTTTCTGGTCTGCTATTTCCCATTATCACATCTTTATGGGAAGCTTCAAACCTTCCTGGCTCTTTTTAACCCCTTTAAGTTTCTCTTCTCTTCCTAGGTATGTGCATTGTGCCTGTCACCATCGTTTCGGGTCCTGTTTTGTTCTCTATTTTCATGCAAGATCACAAATAAACGTCCCAGCAACCTACATGGTTGCTGCGGATTTGTGAGAAAAATCTTGTCTCTAACAGAATATTATCCCCTCTCTATGGATACAATGTTTAGTAGTAACTTTAAGCTATGCAGCTGACAAAGTCTCAGACCTTGTCTGCACTGCACTTTTGTCGTTAACACTTTTGTCGCTCTGGGTGTGGGAAAAAAAACCCGAATGACAAAAGCTTTAACAAAGAAAAGCACCGGTGTGGACAGCGCTTCATCGGCAGGCCATGTTCTCCCATCATCAAAGCTACCAGCCCTCATTGGGAGTGGTTTTATTTTTGTCAACCGGAGAGCTCTCTCCTGGCAACAAACAGCGGCTACACTACATGGCTTACAACAGCATGGCTGTAGTGACACAGCTGCGCCATTGTAAGGTGTGGACTGTAGATACACCCGCAGTCAGGCAGGGATCCCATGACCTTATGCTTGATCCACCAATACCTAACTGGGATGTCGCATATCTTCCTTCACACAGGACACTGAAAAATCTAGGTCTGCTCCTAACTGCATTATAGTCTCTTCCAGGAATTAAAGTTAGCAAATCAGTATTACTATGACTACTTTTTTGTATTACAGTAGTTCTTAGAGGCTCCAGCCAAGATCAGGACCCTATTGTACTAGGTACTATAGATACATATAATAAGAGACAGTCACTGTCCCAAAACTTTAAAATCTAAGGGCTCATTGACATAAAAATCTGTACCACTAACTATCCTGGCACAGTTAAAGCGGGCTAGCCCTCTAGAGTAGATTCAGTTTTACTGTATAAATGGGCTTATACCAATATAGGTTATAGGAAAAAGGAAATAGTTAAGGATTACTAGAGTTCAACAACACTCCTATGAAGTTAGTGGCAAAGGAGAACTCTAACCCTAATATATGGGTTTCTTTCTCACCACCTGATAAAGTTGTGTCACCCACATGTATTCTTCTGCTAACATTATTAAGCTTTTGTGGCTTCCCACAACCCCAGCTGAGTGTAAATCTTTGTACTTAACTACTTTCTGTTTATCTAGAGTTTGCATATACCAGAACTTTGATGTTCACACAGTGAATTCTTCATCCTGATTTGCATGCAAGACCCATAGGAACTGCGTAAGCCATCTCTCTATGTAACTTTATCTCATGAATCCAGCCTTCAACCTAACTTGTATTAGATGAAAACAAATCCTAAAATATTCCATCCAGCGCCAATGCAGCATCTTTACACTGCACCACCTTTCGATCACACTTTATTTCTCTTTGCATGTAAGTGGGTACTGCCAGTAGAGTAATCATTCAACATAGGGACACTTTTCCATTATTTTATCCTCTTGTGTAAAAAACACAAGCCTTGCAAATTAAATAGGAATGCAATTGCCAGCAGTGAAAGTAATCAAAATGTGTTTGCCAGATAAACGATTACGTACTTAATCAAATCAAAACTGCTTAAACAACAAATTCTAATAGAATCTACATTTTTCCAGTCCTATATCATACCAGAGGAAACCTCTATATGACAGCAGTAATACAGTTGAATCTGCATTAGAGAACAAGAACATGAGAGCATATACAGAGAGTAGATGAGTGAAGTTCAAAGGGTTACGAGGTTCATTTCAGAACTTATCCATAACTCTTGGCTCTCCACGTTGCATCAAAAGTCTCATAGAAACAGGATTTCTTGAGATTGCCAGTGCTTCTTGGTTCCAGATGGGCTAAAAATAGTTCTATAGATGGTATTGTATAGGGATGGGACCATGTGGCAAGTTTCCAAACAAAAAATGAACTGTATCAGAGACTGTGGGTTTATTCATAGCCATGGCTTGGGTTCAGGCTAGTTAACATTTCAACACTTCTGCTTCCAGCATCAGGTGAAGAGAAAAGGAAAATAGGAAGCGTTATTGCCTGGAAAAAGGAATCTAAAGGGAGGAAGGACAACAAACCTTTGTGGTAGTCTTTCAAACTACTAGGAAGTTTCATTCAAGCTTTGAGCAAAGGGCAGGTTTGATTTTTAATTTTATTCATTTAATTTAATTTGCCTATCCCTAATACAAATCTACAAATTATAGAGCTTAATACTGCACTTTGCTAATTTGAGAAGTAGTTGGTCCTTTGTTTCAGTGTGAGTACATCTCCGTTATTATCATATGTTCATTATCAAAGATTGCGACCTTAGATAGTGAGTAGGGATAACAAGTGGAAGCAGAAATGGTTACATATAAAACGCGGGTATAACACACTGCTTAGAGTCTAAACTTAACTTTAACAGTCTATTTGTCTAAAAGCAGCCCAAGTTCCTTGCAGCATTTCCAACCAGGACAGGTTGGGATTCCATTTTCATGAATGTAATTGCACTGCCCGATTACTTCCTCAGATGCAGGATAAATAAGGTTCTTTTGCCTTCCCTTTATGCTATTGTTTTTGTCCCCAGAATCAGGATGATCCCTGCCAGTGGATTACCCCGATGGGCTGCGTGCAGCCCGTGGACCGCAGGTTGCCCTCCACTGCTTTATAGCAAATTGGTAGGTTCCTTTTTCTTCAGAACACATGAAAGTGGGCAAAGGTACATATCATGGACCAAAGCATGAAGTAGTCCACACAATGAGAAATTCCGTATCACCAGAAATCTTCGGTTTAATAGCACTGACACATTTTAATAAGCCCTCGCAAATGTAACTCCAAAGGGCCAGATACATAGAAGACAGATAAGCAGTCATACCTGGAGAGCCTCTTCACTGTAGGTGCAGATACTGTCACTCACTCAGCACTTGGACTTCTATGGAGAATGTCTTTACGCTCTGGAGCTACCACATGGATCAATGCAACATTTTTAAACACAGCCAAACATTGCTTCAAGGGAAGATCTGACAAACTCTTTAGCTACATCTCCAAAGGACTCCAAACAAATACCTTGTTATCAGGAGGGGTTTGAGAGGACAAACAGTGAACTTTTAGAGGGACCACCACACACACTGCTATATTACCCATAAACAGTAAATGCGCTAGGTCTCTTTTTCCCTTCCTTCCTCTGCTATTACAATTAACTATTCTCAGAAGGTGAACAGCCCTTCAGAGGCTATGGAGTCAGTGATCAAGCGCCTCAAGATATTGCAGGCACTCACCACCCCCTTAGAGTTTGGCCCATTGAATTCAATACTGGACTGAATATGAGTCAGTGAGGATAAAAGGGGAAAGCAGTAAGGACCCCTGGTTTAGGCTCACTGTTATCTTCAGAATAAGACAGTCAAATTTCTCACCCCGAATCAGAGGGAGGATGACTAGCCCACTGTGGGGGCTCCTACCAGAAAAGAAATGCCCCCCCTTAATATTTCTATTTCTATTTGTTTTTCATTGAATTCTTTTATGAGGGTCTTAGCAACAGCATATTAAACACAACTGGAATTTCCCACAGATTTAATGTAGCTCTTGTGGTCAGCTGTAATCAGACATTTTAACTTCCTAAAGTGGGACAGATAATTAAAACTAAATCAGTAAAAAAGGCTCATTTACTTCAAAGTAGCTTTCAGAAAAAACTTTCTCCCTCTGCCTCCCCTATAATCACAATTTGTGGTTTAATAAATGTGCCTAATTAAATGTAGGATGCAACTGATCTTAAAAGAATCAAAATTCAACTTGTCTTGGTATTCGTGCGAGATGTTCTAATTTTATAGATTAATTGACCTGAAGCATTCAGTAGAAGATACTAAATCTTCTGCTGGTTAGTGTAGCCTAATATAACTATTGCGGAATTAGCAGTTGTACAAGAACATTTTCATTTCAAAGTCTTATTTCCAGGGCTTTATTAATCTTATGATTGTGTAAAAAATACCAGGCTTACAAGCTTTAAATACATTCAAGGCAAGGTTGGGTAGAGGAAACCACCTAGAACCTCCCTTCCAACTCTTCTTTCTCTGTATTATTATAATAATTAAATGGGAGCCAAATGGAATAAAAATTCACAAAAGTGTTGATTCAGCATTTTGCTCCTTTGACAGAGAGGTGGTCTGAGCATGAAATATTAGGTCTGAAAAGGAGACCCTGCATAGGTAGCAAGGGCTGGCTGGGAAGAATTCCATTTTGTGAAAAGTTTCTCAGTTTGTTATGCATAACAGAAATGAAATGAAAGCATTTTGTGAAAAAACAGGAGAGACACCCCATAATAGCTAATAGGCCAGTGGTTAGATTACTCATCTGGGATGTGGGTTCAGCTCTCTGGTCTGCTTGATTCAGTGCATGGATTTGAACCTGGACCGCTTACATCCCAGATAAGTACCTTATCAGCCAGTCTAGAGTCAGACTCTTTTGTTGGACCAATATTTAATTATCTGTACAAGGTAGAACAGCTTCAGCAGGAAAGATTGAAGAGGTGGACTCGATAGCCTGGTGGTTAGGGCACTTATCTGATTTCCAACATCCCAGCTTCATGTCCCTGCTCTGAATCAGGCTATTGGCTCTTCGGGGATTTTTTTTTTCTTGTTCTCATACTGTTGAGAAGCCTTACCAACAAATTCTTCAGTGAAATCAGTATCTTTCTGCAAAACACTTTGGTTTAGATGAAACAGCATTTTCCAAAAGAAAAGAATTTCCACAAAAAATTTCAACCAGTGCTGGACAACAACTGTCCATAAGGATTGTGTTGTGCATTTGGCATTATGGTGGCATAACACACAATTCAAACATTCACAGTAGACCCTTCAATAGCGTAAGTGATGTGAATTTCAACTTGGAATACTATACAAGATTTGGTTACTTTTCCATGAGTCCATTGACATGATAGCTGGCCTGAAGGAGCCTTTAACCTCCACAGTACATCTCTGGAACGCTTTCCTTTTTAATATCAGTGTGCGCGCACACGCACACACCCTATAGCATACTGACTAAGAGTGAGTTGTATCTCTAACCCACACACCTTCTGGGTGTGGTGTTCTGCCCCATGTAGTGGCACCGAGACCATTTAGAGAGAGGGATTAATAAGTTTGCTCTACAGCCTTACCTAACAGCCAATCGGCTGCACTATACTCCAGAGGTCCCTGGTTTGATCCTGTCCACCAACAACCAGGGTCTGTCAGCATTACACATCCACCTCCTAATGGCTAGTGCAGACAGAAGACAAAAGCCTCCGGCTGCTGGAGTTACTACATTAACCGAAGTAGCTGAGGCTTGTACTTTTTCATACTAAGGGTCTCCCAATACAGGCTGATCTTCCCTGTTTGACATAGCACCTAGACACAAAATGGAGTGAGTGAGTTAATGATGGAGGTTAGCAGTTAACTCCATAATACCTGGCTATAGAAGGAAGTCTCTCTAGCTGAGATTTAATTTTAAAGGTGATCTATTTATTTTTACTCAATTTGGCTTAATAAAACAGGAACTAAATAATAATTGATCCAAAATGAATCACTGATTTATTTATAAATATATGACACACAGGGTAATAGTTAAAGTTAAAATACTGCAGAACAGTGGCTGGTAAATTCTGAAGGTGAAATTCATCCCTCTGCTGAAAACCTGAACAAAGCTTATGAACCACTTGGGTCCCACTTAAATGGGACCCAAGTGATACATGGGCCGTGTGCAAACTCTCTTTACAGGAGCAAATTTCACCCTGATGGGACAAACGTTAACTTAGCCCCAAAACTTTGACTTTTGCCAGTACTTTTGACATTTTTACACAGGCTTTCTTGAATTCTGGGGTGCGTTTGGGATTGTTGGGAACATGGATAATGGCCCACTGGTAAGAGCCAGTTATAACGGGCAGGTGAGCAAACATTGGAATATTCACACATCTGCCAAAGAGCCGCTTTTAGCAACAAACCTGTTATACTTGTACCTTCACAGATCACCAGGCACTACCAAAAGCCTTGATCTCTAAAATCAGCAGGCACAAGATCAGCCTCGCTCTAGCTGTAATTCCACCAACATTTAACATCTGTCCAAACTATGGAGTCAGCCCATTTGGGGGGGAAACAGACGTGCACCCCTAGAAATTAAAGTCACATCTGATGTTTTCTGCCCATCACACAGTAATTGAGAGGTGACTGTCAGCAGACTTATGGACCCAAACTTAGACCCATGGTAGCTCCGCACAGAGGCCTCACTCCAATGAGCATGGCAGTACAGAACACTGAAGTAAGAGGTTCAGGCCTGAGAGGTTGTATGTCCAAAGCTGGATGCACAGCAGCCTTGGAAACGGGAAAAGTTCAAAAGAAAGCCATTTGAGTGGCAACTTGCAGCATGTAGAACCATGCTCAGCATGAAATTGGTTCTGACTAACTCCGATGATCGCTTGGTCCTGTCCCAAATCATTAGCTCTACAATATCGCACAAATGATTGCTTGTTCCTTTTCTTTGGGGAAACTTTACATTTAGTCTAACGCGTAGCTTCCATTACAATAGTGGAGAGATAGCCCAGAAAAGCCTGTGTGAGTCACATTCCAGCTCTCACAGCCAGTGGCATTACAGAAATACATTCAGAACTAAAAAGCTGGGAATCTGGAAACTGCAGTAAAAGAGAAGCATTTATGAATTTTAAGGTTTCCAATGGGCAACCTGATCCAAAGCCCAATTAAGTCTTTTATTGATTTCCATGGGCTTTGGCTCAGGCTCAGAAAAAAAATGAGATAACAAGAGAGGTCCCACTCTCTACCCTCCCACTGAAGGACACACCTAACTTCCATTGAACTCAATGGGTATTAAACACAATGAAAGTCACTGAGACCCTGTGGCAGAAAAACTGATTGTAGACAGTATGCTGTGTCTGACACTGGTCTGGAATTGAATCTCTTGGTGAGCATAGAGAAAGCATTCGTAATCCCAGTGATATACCCAGTCTATAGAATACTGTGACAGACCCTTGTGGATAAGGGTGAGGGGAACCAAACCAGACAAGGAAGAAAAATTGTTGATAGATAGATAGATAGATAGATAGATAGATAGATAGATAGATAGATAGATAGATAGATAGATAGATAGATAGATATAAACACACACAAAAATGAGGAGCTGGCTGCTTTAGAAAGGAGGGTGATTGTTCCTGAACCTATCTTCAGAATGTGTCAGTCTGTTGTGGAGGCTAGCTAGACAGAAAATTTTTAAAATCCTCCTTCAGGGTATGTGTCAGATCCACATGCTCCCTGGCATCATCCATATACTATTGTTTTATAAGAAGGTGCAAGTTTATCATAGCAAAGCCAAAGTCAACTCTTGATGCACTAGCACAGACCTCCCATTGCACCGAGAAAACAATGGGAATCCCTAAAGCTGAATTAGGTGCCTGACTAGTTCCAGTGACTATTATGTCTCCAGCTAACCATTCTGTGCTACATGAGGGCTTTAAATATTAATTCTACTAAAGCAAAACACAAAATTCAAGAAAATTAGTCAAATGAGGGCACATTACAGGAGGAAGAAAGGGCTGGAGGAAACGGAAACTCCAACTCTTCTCTGTTTTGATAAAATAGCAGAAATTGGCCTGAGACAGATTCATTTGGATTTCTCATTCTGTATTCTTTACTATCTGGAGTTCAGTTTTTAAATGCTGGAATTAAAGTGCTCAGATTCCATGGTGATAGATGCTAAATATAAAACCATTAGTGAGATAGAGATAATTTGGGAATTGCCTAATATACCTACTTATTAGCGGTATGTTAATATTTTTATATTAATTTGATTTTTACTTGATGTCAAGATATTCACAGGCTCAGATAATGGGTAAAAGTCTTTGTAAGTGCAAATGAGTATAAAGGTATAATTATTTTAAACATGAATCATGTTATTACACCATCAAAAACTATTCAAAAGCTGTAGTTAATGCACAAGGTGGCTGTTGACTTATTTAGTAGATCATGAGAACAAGTACTAGAGCAGGTCAAAACCTGGAATTTCCACTCTGCATAAACCAGGGTAAAAATCTTTTATCCTGGGATAATGGAAGAGAATCTCTTTAGGACTGATATTAGTCCAGCATATTGAATTTTTTTTTATTTAAATGTGTTTATTCATCAATTATTAAGGCTGGAAGAGACCATTCGATCACCAAGTCTGTCATTCTGTGTAACATAGGCTATAGAATTTCACCAAGTTACTCCTTCATTGAGCCCAGTAATTTGAGGTGGATTAAAAAAATATCTTCCTAAAAGACATACTGGTTTGAAGACATCAAGAAACGGAGACTCCACCACATCCCTTGGTAGTTTGATCCAATGGTTAACAGTGTTCACTGCTAAAAAGTTGTGCTTATTTCCAATTTGAATTTGTCTGGCTTTAACTTGGTGCCACTGGTTCTTATCAAATTTGAGACAAATTTGCAGAGCCAGGAATCGTTTGAGATGTGGTCAAATTGTGTCTGACTCAATGGAAATGGAAGAGATGGTGTTCAGTGTTGTATCGATATCTTTCAGTATCACCTTTCCCTGTGTGTTCAGCTATTAAAGATCACTGCAGTTTAGTAGACAGATTTATTTCTTTTGAACTCTATTGAGCTGTGCAGCCGATCAGTTTTCCTGTTATGGAAAATTAGATGCCCAATGGTCTCATTTCTCAGGGAGTCTGGTGAGTTTTTATGTGGTAATCTGTTAGATATAACGCATCTGAATAACCTTTATATAAAGGCAACATGTGCGTTCTAGAAGGCATGATGTGACATCTGGATGGGTTTGTTTATTCATTGTTAGTTTTGAAATTTGTGCCTTGCTACGCTAGAGTGAGCTGCATCAAACAGGTTTTAAATAGAACTCTGTACTCTGCACCCAACACTTTTCACCAGTCCTTCTCTGGATGCATACTTTTGGGATATTTTGCCAAAATCCAGATATTATGAAAAAATTTTGATTGAAAAATAAAAATCCTTTTTTCCCCTGAAAACAACCACTCCATTTCCTCCCAGCAAGAAAAATTGAGTGTCAGTTATAGAGTTTGCAAGACCTGTTCAAAGGTCATCGGGATGCCTCTATAACTCTGCCTCAACTAGCCCATCTGCTGGAAAGGCCCTGATGATCAACCTGCTAGCAACTTCCTTAACAATGCTCTCCTGTTTCTTTTTCTTCCGCCCACACTGTTTTTCCAGCACTTCTTCCACCCACTAACTCGTTCACTGCAACTCAGTGTTCATTCTAACAGGGAGATACAGCTAGTACAACAAGTGAAATTACAACTGGAATCAGAACACCCAATGATCACAACCCTTTGTGTCCACCTGCTGAATTCAATTGCTGTAAAGAAATATATCCAAGATATTGATTCAGAAACACAAGAAGTCAGCCCATCACCATCACTGGCAGCAACAGATATTAGGGATAAATAAGATAATGGTTCAATACACATAGCAGAGCAGGACCGCAATGTCCCCCTACACTCCAAACAACAAGAATCTGGGCATCCTTAAGGGTCTCTTTGACAGTGGAGTTTTTTATGGGCCTTTGGTAGGAGTCTCTACGGCCACTCATAAAATGTAACTTTATTAGGCTTGCAGCAGTAGTAGACTCTTTTCCTCCAGTGGTCAGTTCTTATATGAGGATAACAAAGATGCATGCTAGTGCAGATTACCTATGTATATGTCCATTACTCCATCAGTTTCAAGAGCACCTGAATTCATTTATCTTTAAACTTACTGATATGGGGAAGATACTTAGATTCTTAATTAAAAATAATAATAAAATTTACTACTCTACTAAAGTATTAACTATTGCATTTTTTAAAAAGCCACCCCTTTCATGGGCTCTACCTTCTTGAATCTACAGCAACAGCTAGAAAAGAAACACTATTCCCAAAACTGTGTTAACACTACTGATGACGCTAGTGCACAAACAGGAACATAAACCAAAGAACTATGTTAGTACCTGATCCATTTGAGACAGATAGAAAGGGAAAGGGAAAGAGTAACATTTGCCAAAGGTAACCGGTCAAAAAATGATCAAGGAAAGATGGATTCTGGGTTCTCATTCGGAAAATGCATTTCCTCAAAATGGTGGAATAATGGTGGAATGGTGGAATACAGCATGAGAGAGAGAGGAGAATACAGGCCAATCACATGTCCAGTCACAAACATATACCTTAATGGTGCTAAGCAGTCACTTCCACAGCACCTGAGGTCAGGCCTTTCTGTAGCCAAGGAGGAGGAGGTTGGGCAGAACTAGGGTGCAGCACTGGTTAGGTACTTCACTATTTGCGCAACCACCTTTATTACTGTAAAAAGTGACAGAGTCCTGTGGCACCTTATAGACTAACAGACATATTAGAGCATGAGCTTTCGTGGGTGAATACTCACTTCATAACATGCATCTAATGAAATAAGTATCCACCCATGAAACTTATGCTCCAATAGGTCTGTACTCTATAATGTGCCACAGGGACTCTTTGTCACTTTTACAGCTCCAGACTAACAAGGCTACCCCTCTGATACTTTATTACTGTGTGTGGTTTGTGGCCTTCAGCAAGATTTTAGCCTCTAATTTTCAGCCTTCAAGGAAATATTCGATCAGTGGGGATCAAAAAATAAAGCCTACAAATTATTTAAAATTAAGATTACTAGTGTTCTTTTCCCTCCTTCCCTAACCCCTTAACAGGGGGTTAATTTAAAGCAGTAAATTAAATTTCACAAGATTTTGATGTGCGTCTGTCTTTCTAGTCAGTCCTTAGATATAGCCTTCCTTCCTTCCTATTATACTGGGAGAAGGGTCATGAGTACTTCAACAAATGAAAAACATTTCTGTAAAATATTAGATAGCCTTTAAGTCATTTTTAGTGATAGATTTGGCTTTTAAAATAAATTATAGCACCCAGGAGAAATTTTGAACTAAAAAAAAGTTGGGTTTTTTTGTGGGAAGGGAGGCTGTTTATAAAAAAAGATTTACTTAGTTTAAGAAGAGTTTCCTACTTAGACTGAATGAAGAGGAACACTTCATTTTTTTAATTTTATTAAAGAATTTCCTACCAATATAATTTTTCCCAGAAATACTTTACAGTTCCTCTATTGAAAAGCCAATTTCAACAGACGTACCAGCATTCCTACATCTTACAGTACAGCCTGAATCTAAGATAACTTCATTAATTAAACATTGTTCAAAAATGCATAATTATGTAAAGTAACATATTTGGCCGATAGAGTTGTTTGCCTTATGTGGCAACATTATATTTAATAAGGCCACAGTAACAAAAATGGAAGGCTAAAATCCCTATACTGTCCATGGTATGAAGGCAGTAAAATTAAAGATTCTCCTTTGGGTCCCTTGAGGGAAATACACCATTAAAGAGTGTATGTAAAAAAATGACTTTTTGTAGCAGCAAAAAAACCCACAAAATTTCTAACAATGTCATAACAAACGGTTCTCGCTCGTCTCCCACCCCGCCCACTCAGGAAATTGCATCAAAGCCATTTATTAAATATAAGCTTTTGGCTCAAACACTCAATATTGTTTACTTTGCCAAAAATGTATTTTAAAAGCATTCTGCAGAACATCTTCTAGCAATCTTCCTAACAGCCTTACAACTGACTTCCCTACGATGTTTCAACATCCAGACCCTCACCTGAATATCTTCACCAAAATTTCAATATATATGTAAAATACTTTAATTGCTGTTTTTGGATTAAAAAAGGAGACTTTGGGCAGTCGCATGCCAAACACCCTGTGTACACTAAGGGAGTAGCAGAGAAATACAGAATTATTTTTTATTTATTTGTAGTAGCACCCATTACATGATAGATAATTTTCAACACTGAAGAGATGGTCCCTGTTCCGAGGAGTTCATCACTTAAGGACAGGCAAGTACAAAAGAGGCAAAGGGAAAGAAACAGGGAACTTACATACAAGTCAACTCAATTCAACATAGGCTAAGGGTTTTTTCAGAAAACTGAAATGAGGATGGGATAGAGACCTTGCAGATGAGCTCAAAGACCTTGTAAAAGGCATAGGGGGCAGCATGGAACGAAGCCTGGAGGTGACTGTGAGAATCTGGCAAAGAGGCAGATGAGGCTGGTGTTGTGTATTTGATTGTCGGTGGTAATAGAATCTTGTGTTGCTATGTCAACTGAGTTAGATTATTAGGAGATAGCCCAGCCAGTTTTGGCTGGCTGTGGTTAGTTTTGTGTGCAGCAATAAATGGCTGTTCAAGGTTTACAGCTCTCTGTGTCTCCAGTGATTTATTCCTAAAATTGTTGCCCCCAAGAATATAACAGCTGGGAACATTAGTGGAGGGCAGGAGGATGAGGGGGGACATGAAAAGCTTGACAGGGAAATATGGGAGGGGCAGTATTATATAGAGCCTTGAAGGCAAAGATGAGAAGCAGCCGTACGCAATTGTGAGGATATGGAGGTTACCCCATCCCAAATAGTAATGATAACCATGAGTACACAGAGAAGCTCACTGAGATATACCCAGGGATATTCATTGCCTCAGGCTTAGTCCAACCTTCAGTCTCTGGCCCCTTCCTTCAGGAAACTTTTTCGGCACCTGAAAACAGTGACCTTTGTTGACAGTGGGAAGAAGTAACTTCCTGTGAACATGAGTGAGAGGGGAAGATAGCACAAGGGCAGCTGCTTTCCTCCTCAACCATTACTGCAGGATGGGACTTTACAAACAGGTAGTTTGTGTCCTGATTTTCACACTGCATGCTATGGAAACCTACCAAAAATGTATTTAGTACAATGGAGAACAGTAATTAAACTATCATCTATTCTATTTACACTTCCTTTGATGGTTGAATCTCTCTCATTTCAGCCTTGTTCCCAAGTCTGTTAGCTCACTACAAGGGACTCTTCTCCTGAATCATTTCTCATTTTCTATACAGGCAGTCTTCAGACTTAAGACACAATTGGTTCCTGAAAATCGCATCTTAAGTCGAAACATTTGTAACCTGGAACCACAATCCACTCCATTGCAAGGATCGAGCATCGTAAAGTCAAAACCAATTGTCATAAAGTTGAATCAGGGTGTCAATTCAGAAATGTCGTAAGTGCCATTCTCATAAGTCGAACGTCATGAAGTCAAGGACTGTATAGGGTATTTTTCCTACAGGTGTAGGGTGAAGATTTCAGTGCAGTATACATCTGAGTATCTCCATCTAAGTCAGCTTAGGATCTGGCATTTCTCTCTTCCCTCAATTTAAGGAAAACAAAAATAACTCAAACCACTCCTGGGGCATATAATTCAGCATCACCACTTCACTTTTTCCTCTAAAATTCACTGTTAGGTTTGTTCTGTGTGTAAAAGATAGTGACAACCATTTTGTTCTAAGAGTGCTTCAGCCTGTTGCAAAATAGATACATACACTGTGCTCTCTCATGGAGACTCTAATTTTGTACTTTGTTATTTTGTTTAATATTCATGTTAGACTGAAAGTTTAGATTTTGTTCTTTGGTGTGTGGAAACAGAACATACTTCATCCCTGCTTCTTCTGCCTTTTTCCAGTGAAAGATCTTTTTCTGCTACTCTAAACAACCAAGAGGCAAATTTTGCCAGGCAGACTATTTTTCTTAGAATTGATAAAATATTTTTCTCCCAACAACTGTTTGACCTCTCTCCCTCACTCAGCTCTCTTCACTTGAGTGCAATATATTCTGCTCAGCTCTAGAGAGAAAAGTCTACATTCTTTCTTGTTAAACTTCTAAAAGTTTAACGAAACTAAGATCATCAATATTTATATCTTTGTATTCATAAAAGAGGCTAAAGGAGATGGATAACAAAAATGTCTGAGAAGAAACCAAAAACGAAGAAAACATTTAAAATATTAAATTAAAACCATTTATCTGAAGCAACAGATAAGTTAAAGGATTTTACAACAGAAGGAGAAGGAGACATTGATGAATGGAGCAATTTGGTAACTGAAAGTTAGTGGCCATGAGGAGGAGAAGTTGTGGAGGAGGAGAGCAAGGGAGGATCAATAAAAGTAGAGATATTGGAGGGTGGAAGGAAAACGAGGATGGCTCCGCGTGGGCAAAAATAATGGCAGAAAAACATAAGGGGCAAATTCATCTCTGGTGTGAATAAAGAGACCTCAGTGGATTTAAAACAGATAAGTTTCAATTCAGTACTTTGGGACCTAATTAAGTACTGCTTAGCTCCTACCAGCTGCAGCCTTTCTGCTTTTCTCTCTCATGGAACTGTTGGTTCTAAGAAGCAAAGAAAACCACTACCATTAGAATGGTCATTTTAATAAAGGCAGCACCCCTTACCAAAATTAGACATCTTTCCATCGACTCCAGTGAGTTCTGGATCATGCCCTTTGTGGAGCAAGATAAGGAGCATGCAAGTGGTAGCCATAGAAGGTGAAAAAAATCGACTGATAAGAGAGAAGACTGCCCAACAAGATGACATTTAACACATGCAACATGCTGGAAGGATTTCCCCTCCCCTAGGTTCATACTAGAGAAAACTGCACCATGCAGTCAGATTCATTACTTGACATTAGCCTACTGTTCACCATAAGTTGTCATATCTAAAAGACAGACTTTGGAATAGTTGAACACCTCCAACTATTTGAGCAGCTAGCAGAAAAAGTTTACTTTGATTATTCCTTTTCTGGGAAGCGATCCTAAAGTCGCATAGTCATTTCCTCTCTCATTACACCTTGAGCTCAGGAACAAAACAAAAATATTCAAGACTACCGGTATCTACATTTATTTAGCAGCCGGCACCTTATCAGCTGTATATTTCCTTGCACATACATATGGGAAGACTGACTGATTTGGCCGTGTGTCTTAATACATCTTATTAGTATACAGTGAAATGAAAATATGGCCAAAAGTTACTTACATTGTCAAGAACACCTGTCACCTCAAAAGGACCTCAAGGTGCTTTACAAGCTCTTATGTTCTATTCATTTTTTCTTGTCGTGTCTTTGTCATGGTATCAATGTCTTTCGTGGCACATTAAGCAACATGAGTAGCATCCTGTCATGTGCTTGCCTAATCCAACCCCCTCACTCAACTCACAGGAATAGTCACTTGCCATCCCTCTTTACTTCACCAACGATGCCAGTCTTGACTAGCCATTTGTGTTCATTGCCTCACAAACATCCTATTTTCTTCTATTCGTGCCCTATGTACACAGAAACACTCTTACTGAACTAATATGGAAGCCTACTGTCTTCGCCTCACACCAACTTACGCTAGGATGCCTACAAGAAATCAGCCAGCTAGGTTGTGGGAGAACTTGTGATGACACGTCAGCATCAGGAGCTGCAGACCCCAGCCACTCTGAAAGTCGGGCATAGATATTTTCTGTTAATTGAGCACCCAAAAAACTGCGGCACAATTTTATCAGTGAATACTTCTGAAAAGGCGGTCTTTCATTTCTCTCCCATTAATTCACCATGGAGTTAACTTTTTTAAACACTTCTTTCTTATTGTCTACATTTGTGCTGTACTGCATGAAGTGGTTTACGTTTAGCTTCCAGCCCTCTCCCATAACCTGATTTTATGTAAGATTCAATCAATCCTTAACAGCAAATTACCTAAAAAGATGACTGGTCGAAGGTGAACATCTTTAGTCTACATATTACTTCAGTAAAAATGTAATGAAAGTAAGATCATGAAATGGAACTGGTGCTTGTCCAGATAGACTGCAAAGCTGTAGGAAATGAAACACAAACAAACATTCTGAGCTAAATGGGGATTACTCACTGCTGGGCACTGTCTTGTGGTCACGTCTGGCTAGTTCCATTCAGGTCTGATGTCCTTTTCCTCGTACTGAGCTCCTCCCCCTCTTTGGGGTGCTTCCCCTTCTGGCCAGGAGGCTGAACTACGATCATTATATTCCTCCTTCTGGGATATCAAATGGCACTGGACAAGGTGCCTGCATACCATTCCAGACAGTTTTCCAATCCAAGGCAAGGTCCTGGGCCTCTTTCCCAGTGGCTGGTAGGAGAACCTGGGGACACCTGCTACTCTGGAGTCCAGCCTAGGGACCCTATGTTCACCAACTATGGTTTGCTTGTTCCCAGAGCCTGTAGCTATTTCCCTGGACTCCTTCCTCCTGCCTCCTCCCCCAGTTTCACCAGCTCAAATTCCCTCCTCCCAAGGAGTAACTGTAAACTATTTATCCTCTTTTATTTCTTCCCAGACTCTCTAGGCCCATACAAACTTCTCTTCTCCCAGGGAGCCACTGCAGACTGCTTCCCCTACAGCCCCTTTCTGGTCTCAGATAAGTAACTGAAGAAGAAGCCCAAGGATACTACTAAAGATACTACATATGAAATTCTTCTAAAAGAACTTTCAATAGCAGTCTTCCAATTGGCTAACCAATTAAGAACTTTCACAGGTAGTGGATAGCTCAGACAAGTGAGTGGTTAGAGAAGCCTTTTGACCTTCAGACTGTTTATTTTAATACTGTAGCCCTTAGGGCCAGCTTAGCCTTATTTTACTTAGCAGTAATGAAAGGAACCTACAAGCCTACATCCTATAAAACATTGGACTAAGCAAATTAGCATAAGTGAAGCATAGGACTATGACCTTTAGCATGGATAAAGTGGCCCAATGGTCACCCTAGATTTGGGGGGACTAGGAATAGCTTGCTTAAGAGAAAAGTTGGCATAAAATGAGACAAAGCAATCGTAGGAATACTGAACTAGCACTAAGCTTGGATATTTTAAGACAGGATCATTGATAGATGTCTAACCACAAACTTGCTTTAGAAATACGGTAATGAGTCAATAGGAATTAATATGCTAGCCTATCGGGAAAGGCATCCCAATATTATGAGGGTGAAGCAGGTGGATATATACAGAGGAAGTTGGGTGTTTGTATGAATATTCATGGTGATTCCCAGGCCCTATATAAGCAAGAACCCACATGAAGAAAGTAGTTAGCCCTCCACCCTTCAATATTTTAGTGCTATAATTTATCATCTATCTTCAAACACTGGGGATCTGGACCATCACACCCATTTGGCATGCAAGACAGGGCTGGTCTTTTGTCCCTTTGTCTCTTATCACCAGGTCTTCAAGAAAGGGGTGTGAGTATATAAGTCTGTAAGCATATGCTATACAAGGAATAACTTAAGATTTCGCTAATATGCTATTATTGCAATTCGTTTATGTAGTTTGGAGCTTTTCTATCTCTATTAATTGTATTAATAAAGGTGGTTAAGGTTCTGTTCTACTCTCCATGTAAGTGCCCTTGCCATACATCCTGGGGTTCCCTATAAGATATTGAACTTGTCAATTTTGACTCTGTTGTGTCTGATTCTGGGACTAGAACCTTAGTACACTCCTCATTAGCTGACTACCAACTGGTATTCCTTAAAGGATCAGGCTACAATAGGGCCCAAAGTCAATACTGACCAAAAGTTACCACCTGAGGAGTGTAAACTAGGAAATGAGGTTGGTGTTCTCAACCCAATTCCCAACAGAAAGTGTCCACATCTCAGAAAAAACACCAATTAAATCGCCAATAATAAGCACCCCTGCTGAAAGCTCCAGGAGAACTTGAAAAGTAAAAATTCATTTCAGCCTATAATTAAATTCCCATGAAAAGTATAGTTTTAATTGTAACCTAGACATGTTTCTTCTTCTATCTTTAATATAAATGGATAAAGAAACATTTTCTTTGATACCATTGGAATTTCTAGATGAGCTTGGACTCCAAACAGTTTGGTAACACATTCAACACTTAGACTATACATAGCTTTCTGCAAAGGCAGCTGAGACGGGGATGGGTGAAGGGGGAAAGGGACCATGTTCTTTCCGTAACAGAAAAATTAATGCTGCATTTTGAATCCTTGGTGAAACAGTGAGCTGGTAAAATGTCAACAAGAAGATGCCTGTTAGCACACTTTACTGACAGCCATTGCATCTTTCAAAGAAGCCAGTGGTGTTTTCACATCTTTTTTAGAAATCAAGAAGTTAGTAAATTCAATAGGCTAGGATTCCTTTTCAAGGTAGCGAGTTATTGCCCACCATACTACAGAAGACAAGGTGAAGAAGGTACCTTAGAATTTAGGCAAGAGTTGAAATTATGAGTGATAAGAAGATGAACTAATTCACATTGTCTCTGTATATATCAGCTACAACACACTCATTAATACAGGACTCTGCATATTCCTGTTGCCGCCAAAGAAATTTAAGATGGACAACTTTGCGCTAATCGCTCAGAACAGGGCAATAATCTGTTTACCTGTGTTTTGCATAACTGATTTGACATGGAGTTGCAACAACCTAGTAAATAATAAGAGCCTGGAGATTATGCTTCTCAATATGAGATAGTCTTCCAGGAATCCAGGGAAAAGGGGTCCTAAGCAATATTGATCACTAACTCATTTAGGGAACTTCTTGACACATTGGTAAACCGGGCAAGACATGGAGTTTTACTCCCTATAGATGCAAAGGTTTAAGATGGGACAGATATCAATGAAAACATATGGTTCTATTTGTATCCACATGATAAAACTACCATGGGATACTGAATAGTTTCGGGGATACTAATGGAGCCCTTTGCCTTTATACTAGGACCCAATTTTTCAGACGAACTTGAGAACCAGGAAAATAATAGTTTTAATATTCATCCAGGTGGAACTGTATCAAATGCCTTACTGAAATCCAGCTAGATCAGATCTACTGCATTTCCTTTGTTTAAAAAATCCATTATCTTTCCAAAGAAGGAGATCAGGTTGGTCTGACATGATCTACCCTTGGTAAAACCATGTTGTATGTTATACCAATTACTGTTCATCTCTATGTCCTTAAAAACTTTCTCTTTCAAAATTTGTTCCAAGACATTGTATATAATTGAGGTCAAACTAACAGGGCTGTAGTTTCCTGGATCAGTTTGTTTCTCTTTCTTAAAAATAGGAATTATATTAGCAATTCTCCAGTCATATGGGTATGACCCCAGAGTTTACAGATTTATTAAAAACTTCTGCTACTGGGCTTGCAATTTCATGTGCCAGTTCCTTTAATATTCTTGGATGGAGAGTATCCGAGGGCCTTGATTTAGTCCCATTAAACTATTTGAGTTTGACTTCCACCTTGGATGTGGTAATTTCTATTTCTGTATCCTCCTGCCATTAGCCACCCTGCCACTACTGCTAAGATCTTCATTAGCCTCATTAAGAACTGAGGCAAAGTATTTGTTTAGGTGTTGGGCCATGCCTAGATAATCTTTAATCTCTATCCCATCGTCAGTGCTTAGCAGTCCCACTTCTCCTTTCCTTGTTTTCTTTTTCTTTATATGGCTATAGAACCTTTTACTATGGGTTTTAATTCCCTTTGCAAGGTGCAATTTTGCTTGGCTCTTGGCACCTTATCCCTACATTTTCTGACCTCTGAGAGAGCTTTCCTTGCTGATCCCTCCCATTTTCCATTCCTTATAGCTGTCTGCTTTCTCATCCATCTTGATCTGCAACCATTCAAATTTTTTCCCCTTGCTTGGGATACAGCATTCAGATAGCTTCTGCAATTTTGATTTAAAGTAATTCCTAGGCTCCTCTACATTCAGGTCCCTCAGTTCTTCAGTCCAGTCCACTTTCCTAACTAATTCTCTTATATTTTTAAAGTTAGCTCTTTTGAAATCCAGTGCCCTTATTGCAGATCTATTTTTGTTTATCACTCCATTTAATTTAAACTCATGATCACTTGAACCAAGGTTGTCCCCTACAGCCAGTTCTTCTATGAGGTCCTCACTACTCACCAATACCAAACCTAAAATGACATCACCTCTTGTTGCTTCAGCAAATATTTGGTGAAGAAATCTGTCAGCTACCACATACAGGAAAATCTGAGCCCTGCAATTATTACTAGCACTTGTCCTCCAATCTATATCTGGGAAGTTAAAGTCTCCCATAATCACACAATTCCCAGTAGTATTTATTGCATTAAAAACATTAAAGAGGTCTCGATCCATACCCAAATCGGATCCTAGTGTTCTATAACACACTCCAAGCACTAGATCAGGAGAACCTCTTGTAGCTTTCTTCCTCAAAGTGATTTTGGCCCAGACAGACTCTGTCTTATCCATTCCATCACTTCTAATTTCTTTACAGTCTCTCTCATCAATATACAATGGTACTCCACCACCTTTGCCTTTATTTCAGTCTTTCCTGAACAGCACGTACCCTTCAATACCTTTACTCCAGTCACGACTACCATTCTACCATGTTTTTGTTTCACTTCCTGCAACAGTAGTTCTAGTTCCTCCATTTGTTGCCCAGGCTCCTTGCATTGGTGTACACATATCTTAACTGTTGCTGCTTCACTTCGCCCATATTCCTTGCCCGATTGGGTATAGTCATTCTACTGCCAGTATCGCTTGACTGGTATCCGCACTATCTTTTCTCTTAATGTCCATTCTCCTACTCACTGCTATTCCTTTCTTCATTGCTGTATCCTTTTTTACTTGACTTTCTCCCTCTCAATGTTAAAATCAGGCATGGAGATTACATGAGCATCTCCCAATGCTCTCCCCTGAGTTCCGAGTTTAAAGTTCTTTTAATGAATTGTGCCAACCTCCATCCCAGAAGTCTATTTCCCTCGCTACTCAGGTGGAGTTCATCCCATGAGAACTGTCCTCTGTCCCTGAATGTCTCTCAGTGATCAAACATTTAGCCCATTCCTTATGGGAAAGTCCTATAGAATTCAAAAAGAAGGGAATTATTAGGAAACTAAAGAAATTATTTTGAGATCCTTTAGCCATTCATAGAATTTCAATGATAATTCTATCTCTGTTCTAGATTTCTATACGTTGGTTTAATTTAAAAAAAAAAAAAACTACAGAAATGCTATCCTTCCCTATTAAATTCTATAGGATTTTTCCATAAGGGATGGGCTAACTGTTTGAGTTGATTAGCCTGAATTTAATTTTCATTATTTAGCCTGGAGACGAGGGGAGTACATAATTGATCTATCCATTATGAGGCTTGCAGACATTATAATAATCATTACCAATTGTGCAGCAGTTTTATTTAACAATGTCCATCACAATTACTTGTTATTTTACAGATACCACCTAACTGCAGATCTTACACATGCAGAATAATTTACAGATCAGGCTCCAAAAAGGCAATGGTAACTCCCCTGCCCTGCAGAAATGATGAGTTCTGCAAAGGTCAATGCTTAAAATGAGCGTTTGTTGTTTCACATTTTACTGAGCCATTTTGCACTAATAGCTGTCCCACCTCCTATTAATGCTGAGGAGTAAGTCATATTGTCATGGCCCTGTAAGGCATACTTAATGATTTTATTTTTACAACATATATCTTCAGGCAGTCTCCTTCAACTGATCCAGGCGTGTAATTACATTATGGTTGGAAAGCAGGCAAAGACTGCATTTTGATTGGCTTTGTTTACTGTAATTCATAATTCCATTGCTTCACAATTTGCCCTCAGCCAAGTGGTAGAATACCCACAAGAACTGTGCTACTAAATATAGATAAATATTAGTGCTTTAATCATCTGTACTTCTCAGCAGCAGCAGATTAGGAATTTCAAGGTATATATAAAAAGAATGTTTTCATGTTTATCAATTTGCATATTTAAACAGTAATATTTTTCCACACAGTTACAAATGAGATGCTCAATTTACCTCTGATGTTTTTGGAAGTCAACGTTTATGATTCACTGCATTCAAATAAAAATGTAAGGAATGGATTTACGGATTTTAACAGAGGCAGTTTTACAAGCGCTGAAGTGAAGGAGCAGTAGAGCATCTTTCCACCCTAACCAATCACCACCACTTCCAACAACAGGTTATATTCTATATATGTAACTCCCATGTTCATATGTAACTGATGTCCTACCCTCTGGACATCACGGAGAGATTGTGTGCACCTTGCTAGCTATATCTTGATAATGGTAATTCTTGTAATTATATTGTCTCCTTCAGCTTCTTGGTCTTTTTGCAGGATTTCTCTCTCTCTCTCTCTCTCAGTTATGGAAACTATTAAAACTAGGAAGACAACATTCATTAAATGTAATGAGAAGATGCTAATCTCAAGGACAGGGGAAAGGAAAGGGGCTGTTCCTTTATTCTTTTCATTCAGAAAGTAGAAGAGCAATGATATTTTATGTAATCTTGGCATGATATGAGATCATACTGAAGTTTTAAATCTCGTAATTCCCTGTTATATCTCTTAGAGACTTTTCAAACTTATCTTTCAACGCAGGCAATCTCTTCACTGAAAAAAAAAAAAAAAAAAGTATTTGCCTCCCAGCAGAAGAAATGCTATTCCTTTCTTAAACAGGTACCCACCTATACAATATGTGGCTAGTGCAGATGCTTAACACACCTGATGAGATGTTTCTTATTTCTTCGCTTTGGCATTTGCATTTAGAATACTTTGGTATTTCACTGGAGAGAAAACTGTATTTAAAAAGTATTACTTGTATTAGTTATACTTTTGTGTACAGAAGATTGGAGTTAGTAAAATAATTATACAGGAGCACTTGCAAAGCCATGAGATAAAAATACAAAGCCCAAGTTGAGTGCTTAAGCATTAAAGTTGTGTAATTCTCAGTCTTCTGAGAAGGTCTGCTAAACTCTGAAAGTGATGTTATTGCGCTATGAGCACGATTGCTGTGTTAAACTGATAATGTGCATCTATATATCTTAGGGAAAAAGTAATAAACCCTGCTGTGAAACACTATTTCCGTAGTCTATTCTAGGGAAGATAACTTTACACAAACTCATTTTTCATTTCCACAGCATTGTCTTCTCTCCTCCAAACAGGATACAAGATGATTTCACAAGCAGTTTTAGAAGTAAGCACCTACCAAAGTTCACTCTTTTACACAAAGACAGTCCACCGCCAGAGATAACTAAAAATAGAAAAGCATATTTCTCAAACGCACATACACATACACACGTGCAAGCAAACACACAAAAAAAGAGATACATAACAATCAAGATGAGCACAGCTAACCTACTTCGGGTTCTTTTACAGGTGGAGACATAGCTAACTTCCATCAGCTAACAGGGCAATTTAGTTGAGAAACAGCATTCCATACAATAAATTTACTTTGTTGGTTCTCCTGGAACTAACTAGCCAACTAGAAACACACACTTTCTGCCATTTATTTAACTGTAAATCCAAAGGATTCAGTAATGGTATTTTTCTATCTTATCCTAAAATGTTTGTCTTGGGAATACATTTCTAATGCACTCCCTAAGCAGAGATTTCCTTTTGTTTTTCCACCTAACTAGAATGACAGAGTTCTATCTTTAGTAGCCAGTTCAGCACTCTGGAGTCTATAAAGGAAAGGTACAGGCATCAACTTCCCTGGTGGCAGAGAAAATTGGGCTGAATGTTTCCATTTATTCAATTTCACAACCGCCACCATTAATCGTAATTCCATTGCTTCCTTCTAATTTACTTTCCCTTTAGTCTTTGGTTATGGCTGCCCTGCAGCACCTCCTGGTGCCCAAACCTGACACTGGCTGTACTCCCTGCCTCAGTTTCCCTTCACAAGTTGGGTCTCCACATTTCTCCACACATTGGTCTGTGCTAGAGGTGTTGCTTACCCCTCTGCACTTAAGTGATTTAAAAAATATCTTACCCCTTTCCAGATTACCAAAAGTGTGACTAAAGAGTCCCAAACACCTACTAATGAAGTAGGTTCTAGCCCTCAAAAGCTTATGCTCAAATAAATTAGTTAGTCTCTAAAGTGCCACAAGTGCTCCTGTTCTTTAAACAAAAAGACTCCTTTGCTCTTCAGGGCCCGTTTTTAGCCTGTCTTCTGGGTCCTGTTCCCAGCCCCTGTTGGGCTGCCTGTTTGAGTCTTTCTGACTCTGATATAAAGCTCTCAATCCCCAGGCTGATTCCCATGCGGGGCTTTGTGTTCACACGGGATTTATAAAAGGACTGAGGGAGATTAGTCTGGACGTGGAACAACAAGGAGTCTGTAGGCTTCTGTGGGAGGCCCAGAGCCAAGGTCTGTAGGAGGCGGAGTCCAGCCCCTCAGGCTAGAAGCAGCTAATTAATTGTGTTGTCGCACAAGTGTGACTGGCACCATCATCCCTTAAAGGGTGACACTTCTGAGCATGTTTCTGAAAGGTTAGAATGGCTGTAATCCACATAAAGTGTCCCTATGGTCCTACTGAGTCAGACTAGATCAGAATTTATAACCATTAGCAGTATAATGGCAGCATTACCAAAGTCCAGATCCTCCAAAATATTTAGGTGCCTAATTCCCATTGAATCAATAAGACTTAGGCACCTAAATATCTTTGAGGATATGGGCCTGACTTATCACGGGTGGAATGGGAAAGGAAGGGGATCCTCCTCAGCCAGTGATCCATAGGAATGTCAGGTCTCAGCCCTGCCAGTCCACAGACCCCTGTGAGCTTTCCAGTACCCTCCCCGCTGTACGTCTGAGTCACCTGCCTTGTGATCTCCAACCACAGCTTCTCCTCCTCCTCAATGCCACAGTGAGGTCGTTAATGCTGGTCACCAGCAGGTATTTTGCATGGGAATTTTAGGATTCAGTCCTGAAAAGGTACTTGGCACTCTGGCTCTGATCCAGCAGAGTTCTTATGCATGCACTTAACTTTAAGCAGGCAAGTAGTCCCATGGGAGAAGTCAATGGAACAATCCACATGTTTAAATAGGCCATTTCTGGCCAGGACACATTTCAGCCCACTGGTAGCCAGTCAGGAAGTTGGGGAAGATGCAACTGGTAGCCTAGAAGTGACTGAGAGGAGAACCAATCTCCCACGGTGCCCCAATCACACAAGGTTCACACAGAGGGGGTTCTCTGGGTTCATACTACCCCCCTTTCCCACTCCCTTCCTAGTGCAAGTTCCTCTCCCTTGTTCCCTCTGGCACAATGCAGCAGAGGGGAGCACTTGTCCCTTGATGGCTGGCTTTCAAGGTGCTGGAATGTGTCCTGGCCAAAATCAATCATTTTCTCATTCTGAGTATGGCTTTTAGAACAAAAATAAGAACAGTAAAGCAACCCTGGGGCAGATCAATGGCCTATTTCGTCTGAAATCCCATCTTAAACTAATATCAATGGTTCAGCTCCCACCAGCCAGTTAATTGTACAATGCTTTGCCATAAGGAATTTCTGATTGACCCCAGCTGGGGATCAGGTTTTGTCCTGAAGCATGATTCAGGGTCTGGCATCCATTGCTTCTCAATTTCCTAGTGCCAATGTAGCCCTACTGTAATACTTTTTGGAGGGGGGAGACGGGAAGGTGGACTTACCATCCTGTAGCAGTGTGTTCCAGAGCTAGATAGTAAATTGAATTAAAAACCTTATTTTCCTTTATCCATTTTAAATCTTTTCTAGCCTCTCGATTTCATTTACTGTTTCCTTATTCTTGTGTTATGGGATAAGCCAATTATCAAAAATCCACCACTTCAGAGGGAGGTTTAGGAGGCCCAGAGATTGATTTCCAGACATTACAACACTCAGAGAATGTCAAGCTTGAAAACTGTTCAACTTTTAACATGCCTTTGGAAAGTCCTCTATACATGGCACTTAATATTTCAAAATGGTGTCTTATATATCAGTTAACTGTCAAGTAAAATAAAGTCAGTGTATAGAGACAAATGTGAATTCCAGGGCTCTAACAGCAGAAAGCAATGGGTCTTTTTTCCTTGAGAGGAAAGAAAGCACCTTTTATCAACAAGTCCATTAATTAAGAGAGGATGTTGTACTGGCAATTACTGGTGAGGGGAGAAAATCCTTAAAGATACAGAATCCCATTCACATTTGGCAAAGTTCTTATCCATTCATTTGGATGTGGGCTTTTCACTCAACGCAGCAGAAGTGACGGCTTTGAGTTCAAGCCCATTTACTTCCTATTGAGGATATAACTGCAACTGCAAGCTGGGCAAAATGACAGAGAAAATGCTCAGAGCTGAGTAAAGCACTTCCTCTTTTGCATGAGAATGAAGAGAAGCATAAATAGCACTAGATACCCATTTTTTCTAATACATAAGGCAATTTCTTTGCTTCTTGTTTAAAGGAGATCTCTGAATCCCAAAGCTTGATCCACAGCCTGTCAAGAAGTGTGTGAGTTACGAGATATATTGCGTCTAGTTGTGAGTCAGTCATGATAAGTTCAAAAAATGTTCTTTACCTGAAGATCTGCCTCGAGCCTCACAATCTCCAAGATCAACTGAGACAAGGCGCTTCCCACTAGTTAGCAGGTAGAGAGACCTCCTCTTTCATTTCTGAAAAACCAAGAAAGAGCAGCTTTACAGTGATGAATAATTTCTAGTCATTACAATGCCTAGCAAGTCGAGCCCAGTTTGGTGTTTCTCAAACTGTAGCCCCTGGAGCCCTTCCCTGTGGTCCACAAAATTAAATATTTTGAGAACCAAGCAGTGAGGGATGGAGGGTTGGAAGGACAGACATGAGAGGAGAGTGGATCACAAAATTAAAAAGACCTGGAAACCACTGGTGTAGTAACTGGAGCAAGAGAATGGAAGCAAGGTCTCCTCTGTTCTATTGCCACCTTGGCCACTGACTTACTACGAAACCCTGGACACATCAACTAACTGCTGTGTGACATATTTTATTTCTCTCTAAGTACTATTATAATAGTTATTAATACCTCGAGGGCTTACAGTGTCTGTAAGGCACTTTAAGATCTACAGGTGGAAGGTGCTATTTAAGGCAAAGTATTACTATTATCATTCATCCATCTAAGCAACTCTCCACCAAGTGGCATTTCTACAAATATCAAATTACACTTTCAGAAGCATTAGGGCAAGCGAGAGTGAGAGAAGGCAGTCGGAATGCAGAGCAAGACCAAAAATAATACTCAAGTGTTTTCCAAAGACCAACAAAAGAAGTGAGACTAGCTTAGTGGGCACCTCTTTCTAAATTTCACATTGACCATTTTAGCCCCTTGTTGGGATTCCAATTTATAGCAACCAGTATGAGAGCTAAATAATTTCCACATCATTTCCATTGTTAGCTCATTCAAGTTCAAGTTTCTGCTGAGGCATGGTGCCTCCAGCTCTTGTACTATGCCAGTATAAGTGGGTTATCCTCTTCTCAACCCCCACCCCCAAATGTGCTCACCCAAAAGAATATAGGTATCAGACTACCAGGTACAAGAACGTCCTGGTGTATTCTGCCACTGGCAAGGGCCAGTCACTGAGGCTTCAGAGGCAAGCAAAAATCCCCAGCATGCACCTAGGCAACAGTGCAATGGTGTAGCTGGTCGTAAGTGGGGATTCCTTCCTGATCCCTACAGAGACCATTTTATAAATTAGTGGATGAGATCTAACTATCCTTATCTTAGATTGGATAATTACTAATTGTATTGCTTGCTCATTATTTATGATGTTATCCAGCCCCTTTATTAAATCCAGCCACATTCAGTTTCTCCACCTGCCTTAAACATCTCATCCAAAAAAGGGGTAGTGGAGATTCTGCCGGCACATCATAGAGCTGAACTGTCATTTCTCCATCCAAACGGGTTTCAAGCCAAATGGTTTTGTTCCTTTGTTACACACCAATTCCACTGAGGCCCAGCTTGACTGAATGCATTTCTTCTTCTGAAAAGTACTGTGCCAACCTCCCTAAAACATCTATTAAATCATCAGAGGTACGTAATTCTGATGTGCTGCATGTGGAAGCAAAACTATAAATAATCCAGCCAGAGTGGTTGTTACAGATTTAAGGCTGGAAAAAAAGGAATTCATGAGCAGCACTGTTCTGTTCAGTGGGCTGAGTCTGCTGCTGCTTTCCTTACTAAGCAAACCTAGCTTTCTCCCAACTGCTCCATAAAAATACAGCATGGTAGTGCATTCTACTTACCAACTCTCTTACCTGGCATGAACCACAACTTGGGCTGCTGTCAATCTGAGGACAGGTGAGAGCTTAGAAATACTTAGATATGAAGGAGATAGGCACCTGATAAATATAACACATGAACAGACAGACAGATGGCAAAAAGAACAGGAGTATTTGTGGCACCTTAGAGACTAACAAATTCATTTGAGCATAAGCTTTCATGGGCTACAGCTCACTTCATCGGATGCACAGACTGGAACATACAGCAAGAAGATATTTATACAGACAGAGAATATGAAAAGGTGGAAGTAGCCATATCAACCGTAAGAGGTCAATCAGCTGGGATGAGCTATCATCAGCAGGAGAAAAAAAAAAGAGACAGATCCTATCCTAGGCCTGCAGATAGAAGTAGTTGTAAAAGAATAAAAATAAAAAGGGGACATTTAGGCTGAATTTAAAACAAAAACTTCTCAACTGTGAGACCTCTCAGGCTGTGGAATAATCACTTTATGGAAGTTATGAAAATTCTGTTCATTGGAGCACCAACAAACAGGGCCGGCTCTACAGTCTTCGCTGCCCCAAGCAGCGCGTCGAATTGCCGCCGCAGATGGCGGGGGCAGTCCATGTGCCCTTAGGGAGGCAGGCACGTTTCCGCGGCAGCGGCAATTCGGTGGCAGCTTCTATGTTTAGCTGAAGCCGCCCCAGACAGCTAAACATAGAAGCTGCCGCCGAATTGCCGCCACCACAGAAACGCACAAGCCGCCTTAAGGGCACATGGACTGCTCCCGCAGCGGCCAATTCAGCAGCTACTTGGGGGCAAAACAACATGGACTGCCGCCCCTTGCAGAATGCCGCTCAAGCACCAGATTGGAATGCTGGTGCCTGGAGCCAGCCCTGCCTACAAACTAGACAAAATCATGTGCTGGATTCTTCATCACTTGACATTTTTAAAGTCAGGGCTAGGTGTCCTCAGAAAGATAAACCAATGCTCAAACAGAAATCAGGGTGTGATGCAAAGACTGGGTGAAGCTGTTTGATCTGCATTATCCAGGAGGTCAGACTAAAATGATCATAATGGTCCCTTCTGGATTAAAATCTATGAAACACACTGCAGTGAACAATTTCTTATTGGCAAGGAGACTAAATTAAATGCCCTATGAGGTCTTACCTTCTCTAACTTCTCAGATAGCATGTGTGTCACTGGGCAAGACTAGATATTTGAACAATCTAAACTACTTCTTTGTAAGAAATTTATAAGATTGATAGAAACTACCGTGACAGATAAAATAAAACTTTTTCATTTTACAACAATTTCTTTCCGAAGTAAAGTGGTTCCAAATATATTGAAAATGATTTTTCCAGTGACACTCACTAAACAAAATTGTATTTACTCTGCACTTATTTGCTATTAACCAATCATAGAAGAAGCAGGCTTCAAAACTGCTTCTTTGGATCACTGACTACAAGTTAGAGGAGAAAACGTCTGGTTTGGAATACAATGTATGGCACAGGCCAAGCCTTCAGCTGCAACTAAAACATAAAGGAAACCCTACAGGATCAACCTTCTATTGTTCCACCATTAGCTGGATGGCTTGGATGAGATGTCTGAGTGACCAACAGTGATTTTACATTCTATATATAATAAATGTATAAATAATATAATGCTATAAATAAAATTTGATGTGAGTGTTATCATCAAAGTCTATGTATGGGACACCTCTAAGTGTTATACCTAAATAAACCAAGGAAAGGATGATTATAAGAAATAAGCCACACTGTTATATCTCATTGGTTTTTATGATTAGATAATCATGCCACACCAATATCTATTTCATACTAACACATGTTCCTAGTCACTTTTCTCCTCGCAATACTAAAAGTAGCAATTGCAGCTGAGAAAGAGTTGTGAGGGGGCTGAATGAGCTACAGAGACAGAACTCCAGTCTCAGCACTAATGATGATCTCTCCAAGTAAGGATGAAGACGCAGTATAGGGAAGACATAGCGGGGGAGGGGAAACCTACCCTTCTTCTCCTCATGCTGTACTTACTGTGAGGATAAACTGGACTTCAAACTGCAAGGCTATCAAATGGGCACTTTGCACGAGCTTCAATTCACTTAAACAAAGATTCCTGCCATGAACACCCAACACCCATTCTATCTGCTGCTCTAATATCGGTTAGCCAAAACTTACTGAACCCACCCATTGCCCCTGCAGAGTCGGGTTTAGTCCTTTGTTTAAGTCAACTGCCATTTTCACCATTGCAAAGAAATGCAAGACAGGTCCTCAGATTAAATAAAGACCCTTCCCATATCTCTTCAGGAGCACTGGGACAGGTTTAAAAAGTCCAAAAACACCATAGGGGTGCACCTACTCCATCTGTTGAATTCTCACTATAGTATGAGACACCCCTCCTTTAAGCTCAAAATTCATTAAATAATTTGTAATTTCACAAAATGTAATATATGTCTTTACAAATTACCAAAGAGAAAGTAAACACACAGGATGAAATGGAAGGACAATTGCTGTTCCAGTATATTTTCCTCAGTGGCACAAGGACTAGAATAAATCATACAAAGAGAAATTTCTGATCGGGCTATATCTGTGCGTGAAATAAAGAGCATCTTTGATTGTATGGGATATGTACAAGATTGTCAAACCCCTCCCACCATTCATGGCACCGATATATTTCATATTCTATGAGAGAGAGAATACCATTAAGTACATGCTTCTTGGGCAACAGAAACAGTCTATAAACCATGAGATTATGTATGCATATCAAAACATTCAGAATGGGGCTCTCAATATCAATTGCTTTATTGTCGTTAACGAGATAACATGCTACACCTTAACAGCACAAAACACAGACTAATACAGACGGCAATTTGTTTTTCCAAAGATAGCAGGCAGGAAGAACAAAAGACCCCTCTGTAATCACAAAGAAGCTGAATAAACTACAGGAATATTATATCTGTGTCAGCACTAGTAACAAGAAATAATTTACTGCTGAAATGTCATCAGCATTTTCCTCAAGAGTCATCACAAGATTATGCATTATTAATCCTGAAACTAACACCAATAAAAATAAATCAATCAGAATGACACCAGTAGCCAGTATTATAACGTATGTCGATACCAGTCTTCTCCCAACCATGCAAGTGCCAAACACTAGGTGGAAATGGGGGGTAAAAGATTGGTTAAATTAATACATCCAGCTCTAATTTGTTTTCTTCTTGTCATTAAGGCTAAATTAGTGTGTCTTAGATACATTCCCTAATAAATCAAAACCTAATATGGAATCACCTCTCTGATAAGCATAATCACAAATGAAAAACAAGCTGGGAAGACACGTAAACTCTTATGTAGTCACCTCATTGCCACATCTGAGCCAAATGAACAAAAAAGTTGAAAGCTCATTCCCTGAGTTTACCTTCATAGCTGTAAAGATACAGAGAGAACATCTATAGGCTAAAAATGCCTTTATTTGTTTACGAGTGCTGATACTGAAGCCATGGTATTGCTTTGGTTGAAAACAAGTGAGCAGAAATGTAATATATACCAGCCAAGTACAATGACACAAGAGCAACTCTTGAAGATATAATAACTTAGTCAAATATCAACCATGTATCACAAAGAGATACGAAATCCCATACAAAGTCCTTAAAAAGAAAAAAGAAAAAGGTTAAGCACTCACATCTTTCATCCAGTGCTAGGAGACAGTTAGTCCATAAAGGACAATCCATAGAGGAGGAAAAATTCAAAGATCTTTCAAGTTTTATAGAAAGTCTGATATACTACATTGATTATAACTCTGAAATTATTGTAAAAGAAGAAAGTGAAGTGTTCTGTGAATTAATAGAAGTAACTAAGATGTTGCTGGAATGTCAAATTCTTGTATACAAAAGATGATATATTGTGGAAATACTTGCACTCATCTGCTGTGCTGTACTGTACTTAAAACTCAATCAATCATATACATACTGTATCTTCTCTTTTATTTTATATGAAATATTTCTGTTAGCATGGCAACTTTTTTTCTTCATTAACAAGCAATACTGGAAACAATGAAATGACATTTGAATTCTGGCAAAGAACATGAGTACAGATGAAATTAAGTTTTCTGAGCTTTTTCCAGATCTATTCATGTACAGCTTTGTTCACCTTCCATCAAACAGCCTGAAAAATCGCAGCTGGATACTGTCATTAACTATGGCTTTAGTTACTCTCAGTACATATCATAGATAAGCCATGACTGAAATTCTTGATTACCCAGAGAACAGATAGGTAACATCAAAATACTCCCATGTTATAGGCCATTCCATCCACCCATTATCTGAAAAAGTCTGGGAAGGATTGTAACACATTTGACTAGGACAGTCTTGGTGGGCCAGGATATTCTACACCCATCAACATCTTATCCTAGGGTGCAAAATGTCCTATCTGGTCCTGAAGAGGCTTGTTCTAGCATTCTCTCCTGAGCTTGTGACTATCTGGGTTTTTTGGTTTGTTTTACCCCTCCACTCTGGTGGTTTTATGCTTTTATTGTATTGAGGATTTTTTGCCCATTTATTTGTCTTACCATTGGTTCATTTTATGTTTCCCCTATATTTGTTCTAGATCATTTGTCTTCCTGGGGGTAAAATCTTCCTCTCAGGACTCTTATCCATATCATGGATCTCTACTGTCTGCTCTGTATAAACTCCATAGAGCGCAGAGGAACACAGGAATTGCCATACAGGTTAGACCATGGTCCATCTAGTCTAGTGTCCGGTCTGTAACAGCAGCCACTCACAAAAGGTTCAGAAAAAAAACATATATTGACAATTATGACCCCAGCCAGCTCACAGGAGAATTTTCCTAAGCCCAAGCAATTACTGCCTGGCCATGTTCTGAACCTGGGATGGACTTTCTACAATGCTTTTTAATCCTATCTGACATAAACAGGCATGTTCTCATCATTGATATAAACGTCTAACATATTACTGAGTTCCTCTTTCTGTGTTTGGATTTGCCTGTCCTTTCATTTTCTCATCCATTTTTATACACATACATATTTGCATACAACTTCTTCTTGTCAGCCCGTCTTGTCGGAGGAAATGCATGAGCTGGTGATTGGAGGGTGGGGCTAGGATTAATGACTCCTGGGTTCTATCCCCAGCTCTCCTGTGAACTCAGTGTGTTGTAACAATTCCCTTCTCCTATTTGTTCTTCATTTTATCTGTCCATAAAATGGGCATAGTGAAAACAATCTCAAAGGTGTTTTGAAGTAGTTAAATAATGTTGCTTCTTTGCATAAAGTTTGTAAAATGTGATGTACACTTGGACGAATAGCATTATATGAATGCAGACTTATTGTTGGCCAAGTCCTAGAGAGTGAAAGTAACCTATGTGCAGAGTGTCGGAAGTACCACTTAAAACCATTTTGAGGGCTTCAGCAAGACTTACGTTGTGCATAAAGCTTGTGCTGCACCCATACACTCCACTCTGGCAAACACCCAGCTTGGAGCAATGTCTGAATAAAGGCTGCAGATGTTAGCTCATTCTTACTGGGTGAAATTCTGTCTCCATTAAAGTCAATAGCTAAACTCCCATTAACTTTAATGGGGTCAGGATTTCACCCATAATAATTAACAATCCTAAAGGATAACAGCCCTTGGAACTTAGGAAACGACCCATTAGATTTTACTTCTAGTGGCCTCACCATCCCCATTATATTAGGCCTACTCTACGATAGAAAATTAGGTCAGCATATCTACATCGCTCAGGGATGTGGAAAATCCACAGCCCTAAGTGCCATGGTTAAATCGACCGAAGTCCCCATGCAAACAGTGCTAGGTCACCAGAAGAATTCTTCCACTGATCAAGCTACCACCTCTTGGGGAGGTGGATTACCTGTGCCGATGAGACAGCCTCTCCTGTTGGCATAGGTAGTGTCTACACTGAAGTGCTACATACCCTCACGTTATCCTCGTCACATGTGCTATTGGCCGTCCGCCAGGTTTTCTGTCATAGGCGACCAGGGTCATTGCCAGATTGTAAACTGGACAAATTACATACAATAAGGTGGCATGTTTACCTTCAAAAGGTGAAAGGGAGAAGCAGAAAATGTTAAATCCACTTTCTCCTTGAACATCTTCTTGCTTAGGTTGATGTTTACGTTTAAGCCTCTGGCTGGCAGGGAAATAGCAGTCTCTGCTGCCAGAGCCTTTATTTTCCTGCACAGAGCAAAAAAGCAAAAGTGCAGCACCCAGACAGAAAATGAGGCATGCGTATGTGACCTGATGCAGATCAGTAGTTTAGGTCAATTAATTTTCAGTTTCCCACCAGGTTCAAATACTAATTCTGCTTTAAAATTGGTTACTTCTGCAATAATAATATTAGCAGCAACAGTTAAAAATGATGGTTATCAGGTCCGGGTTTTTTTTCTCCTTTCGGGTTGCTTTTGCTTACAAGTATCACCCAGATGAAAACGACAGAATAAAGGTAAACCTGCTGGACAGTACATAAGGATAACAAGTCATCTTATTTTTAAAGCATTCCCTCAACTCTGCCAAGGTGCTCAGGGCACTGCACAACTAGCAGCAGAGTAATATGCTCAAAACCTAAAATGAAACACTGAAGCTAAAAAGGAGAAAGGACTTACACAGGGGGAAAGGAGAATTAGAAATAAAGGAGCAAATAAACCTCGTTGGAAGGTGGAAGTTTAAAAGTGCCATTACAAGGGATGAACATGTGATATGGAGGTAGGATGACCAGATGTCCCAATTTTGGACAGACAGTCTCAGTATTTGGGGCTTTATGATATCTAGCCACCTATTACCCCTCACTCCCATCCAGATTTTTCAGACTTGCTATCTGGTCACCTGATGGGTGATTCTTTTGTGGGACTTTAGGGGTAAACCTCTGAGAAACCATCAATTACAGGAAAACATTGTCTGCGGTCAAAGATAATGTCCACACGCACGTGGGACAAGGATTCCAATACAAACACCAGCAGCCACTTGCGAAATTCAGCTGCAAAAATCCTACCTACCAGTACAACAAATGGTAACCATTGCTCTTCTCACAGGAGTACAGGTAACAGACTCCCCACAGTTGGCTAAACTCATGTACCGCATGGAAGATGAATACATCACAGCTCCAGCCCCACTTCTTTGTTCTGCGTGAAGCTTTGTCATACACCAAATAACCGACCAGATCCAGAACCCACCAGGACAAGACTGGGCTGGCAACGTCATCCAAGCACGGCTCACTATAATGTGCAAGATCAGTGCAACACCACCACAATAAAATCCATAGCAGACACATTAAATACCTGATTACAGACCCTCAGCAAAGCCTCCAAGAACCCATTATAATGACTGTCCACTTTGTATAGACTGGACTGGATTTGCAAAGAAGAAACCAATGTTCAACTACAGCTGCAGTTTCCTTGCAAAATAAAAAGCACAAAAGCACGTAGCAGTTAAAATTCAGCCCCATGTCCTGCATGCTACCTGGTGCAATCAATACCTTATACAAAGTTAGCATCACTGAGATACAAGCAACGGCCCCCCAGGTGGAATCAGCAAGAGGGATAAACTACTGCTTCAAGCAGCCAGACCCTCCCCCGATTCCCCACAGCTAAAGCTGCTGGGATTGCTAGGAATACAGCCTGCAATGACAACCTTGCTGCCCGCAATATACCAACAAGGGTTAGGAGCTCAGCAGGATATCTGTGGAAGAATTTGAACAAGCTCCTCGCCTTCCAAGAGAACATAAACCAAAGCACTGCAGGATTTGAGAGACAGCAAGAAAGAGTAATCCCATGGGAAGAACAAACAAATGTTCCTGCCTGCTCTTTCTGAGAAAGAGACTTTTTCCCTCAGATTCAGCAGTACTGATGTAGGAAGGTACAAATTACATCTCTCCGCATCAGCGAGGCACCTTGTAGTAGGGTGACCAGACGTCCCATTTTTAAAGGGACAGTCCTGTATTTAAGCCCTACTACAGGTGTCCCAACTTTTTCTTAAAAATAGGCAAACTGTCCCGTATTTTCCCCCAAATTGTTCCCCCACCCACCAGTACTGGCGGGTTCTGCTACTGGCTAGATCCCTGCTCACCAGTTACTCGCCCACCAGTGGTGAGTGGGAGGGTCCAGTGGATGACAATGGGGGTAGGTATGCATGGCCTCACCCGCCCCCCCCCCGCCCTGTTTCCAGTTAGCGCTGTGCTGGCAGGTGAGTGTGGGCAGGTGCTAGGCAGCAACCGGTTATGTGGCGCCTCGACTGCCCACTCATTGGCCCTTTACGTGCTTCCCCTCTCCCTGTCCTTTCCCTGTTTTGCCCCTTCAGACACACACCAGCCCCACTGCTTCTCAATATTCCTCCTGGCAGGGCACATCCCGCTCCCAGCACTGTGTGGAGAACCAGCCCCTGCTCCGAGTGCTCAGCTCACCAAGCAGCCTGGCTGGCAGGCTCCTTCCTTCCCCGACTGCCTCTGGCTGGGCCAGCATCCCGGGAAAGTCCAAGACCCTCTGGCCCAGGGCGCAGGCCCGGAGGAGCCAAGCCCTGCACATGCCAAAGCCCCGCACAGCTCTGCCATGGGGAAGCCTCTCTGCCACTCAGCTCAGCTCTGGAGTGGTGGGGTGGGGGAACCAATTTCCAACCTATTCACACCCCGATCCTGCAGGCTCCACGGCAGCCGCTCCAGGCCAGTGGGGGCTGCTGGAAGCCTCCCCGCAGCCCACATTGGCCTGGATCGGCAAACCGCAGCCAGGAGGAGCCGTAATCAGCCGAACCTGTGGATGCAGCAGGTAAACAAACCGGCCCGGCCTGCTAGGGGCTTTCCCGGAACAAGGGCCAAACCGGCTTTGAGGACCACTGCTGTAACCGAGTGTGTTCTCGGATTAAAGACCGTGCGGCTGGCTCTGGTTTTATATCCAAAGAAAGGGGCTCCATGAGCAGGGGACAGGGATGGCTCCTAGCTGTTTACCGTTGGCCTCTTGCAGATATCTAGGAGAGCTGGGTTGCTGGGACATATACTGTAGTCTCTCCAAGCAGCCCCATTTATAGACCTGAAGGCTGGAGAACTGCTGAGAAATAAGGGTGGGAGATATAAACAGATTCCTTGCAAAACACCAGGGAGAGTTAGAGAAGTTAGCAGATTATGCTGAAAAAAACCTCCAATATTTTTCTTTAATTGTTGTAATATTTTCTGTTATTCAAGTTTTGAGGCAGGCACTGGGTGTTGGTAAAGCTCAAAAGTCAGGAAAAGCCATGGCTTCAATGACACACACAACTTTTAACTTGGCCCCCTTGTAAGTCTGCCTTATGACATAATCTTTAACTAAATGACTACACACTATTACTCAGACAATGCAATATACAAGGTGCTTTTTCCCTACAACCTAACATACAACATTTATTCAATCTTACATACTTACATTAGTGTATCTTCCAAGAAGCCTGTACAGTGCTTAGCACATTTGGGGTGTTACTGTCATATAAATCACCATCACTGTGGTATATATTTATAGAAAGGCTTTTTATACAAGTTATTTCTGACTAAGATTTTATTTTTAATAATTCAGTCTGCAACCACATCCTACACTATTTCTTTTCAACCAGCAGACTGCTTCTCTTAGACATGTGTCCAGGTTCAAGGGCACTACCTGGCCCCCAGTAAAAAGGAGATTCATCTCAGCTCAATTTCCCTCCATCCTTGGTCAGGTACTCAGAAACAAGATTATAAATTGGATCCTTATGAAGATCAGGCTGGTCGCCCAAGGATACAGAACTAGTTGAAATCCAAGCTGTGGAGATTTTTACCTCCTTTTCTGCTTATTTATTTTGCTTTTTCATTATGAGCATTTACCTCAAGGAAGAGACCTTTCTTTCTGCTGAGTCACTCAAGCAGTTTACAAGGCACAATACAGAAGATGAGGCAGCTAAACTACAAAGCTAATTTAGCTGAGAACACAAGATAGCTACTGTACCCGCATAGATGTCAGCACATTTTTGCTAATAATCTTTGTTGGTTTATTTAATCTATAGTATCTCACACAAATTGTTGATATAAATGACTTAAATGGGCTCTGCGTAGAAGATAGAGCAGAACACTGTACTAAAAGGTACATTTTATTATATTATTTGATAAACAGTATTGGATCCTGTAATTAACATCTGTAGCATTTTGCTATGCACCAATGGGCAGTTACAGCTCAGTGTGTAACCTTAGTTCTGGGATTTCCCAGCATGTTGGGGGGGTTGTTGGATGCTTAACCATACAGCCTTAATGTTCTCTTAATGTAAGTCTTCGATGGAATTCTCAAGGGGGGCAGGGGAGTGAGGGGGACTGGGAGAGTGTTAAAACATTTTGAAATCATTTTCATACTGTAGGAGTTATTTGGTTCAACATTCTATTCCACTCAAGGTTGATGCCTCTTGCCTTTCACTGTGGTATCTTACATCATCAGACTCTTCAATCTCATGTACCTTTCACAAGTTCAGCAGAAGTAAGCTCCTCTCCCTCTAACCATAGAAGCTGTATTACTTTTACTTTCCAAATAGGTGGAGTTAAGCAGGAAAGACTTTACTGGTTCTTTGTATAGCATTTTGATTCCACTAGGCTTCCACCTCTTCATCTGGAAATTTTCACATGCTCAACAAAAGCTTTCCACATTCTTTTGAGAAAGAAATTCACACCTGGGCAGAGACCAACCCTAAAAAATTGTAGCCCAGTAAGTGGAAATTTCACAGCATTCTGACTGATTGAAAATGGGGAATTAGAACAGAAACTAATATGCAACCTTAATTGTAGTTGTAGCCTCCATGACCTTTGTAACAATATGTAACTCTGAAACCTTATCAACCATATGAAGAACCTGTCAACTACAGGAACTATAAGCTATATGTACTACATACAGCACTGTCAAATTAATAAAAAGGAAAAACAAGGTGATGAGTAACTGATCAACAGAGAAGAAATAATAGGCATCAGCTTCAGCCCAGAGAACGTAGGTTAAATACTTGGATGAAAAGAAACCCTAAGAAATATTGAGCAATGAAAGACACTATCAAGAAAGTGTCATCATCAATAAAGATGTTCAAGGCTATCCTTGTCAGGGTTGTTGTAGGTGTGATGGTGGTGTTGGTGGCAGCATCATTAATGGGTCCTTTATTGTGCTGTTTTGAGTGAATCTTACAATTGTCTCTTTTTGGATAGGTTGCATTCATCACCCCTCTATGTAGTAAAATGCATATAAAGGCTTTCCCAGGATTTCCAGTTGCTTAGGTTTCTAGCATGCTATTATTCATCTCTTGCTATTCCAAGTTTTCTTCATTGCAGTTGACAACCACCGGGTTTTTGTTATACCAGCCAGCTGCATGGCATATTCCTCTAGATTCTTTGCCCTATATCCTCCAGACTGAGCTATCTGACCTGTCAGTTAAGTCTTCCGTTATGATAGCCTCATCAGTATTCCCTCACCTTGCTATTTAATGAGGTTAGACAAAGTTCATACATCTTGTTGCGCTTTCAATTTAAAAAACAGGCTATTTTTCCTTAGCCAAGGCAGGCAGGAAGTAGCAATTCCAGAATTGGCTTCAAGATGCCCGTGTCGATGCTAAGCTGTAGGGTTCAAAAAGCTGCAGATCACACTGAGCTTCAAGGCTGAGAAGAAAAAGTCTTGTTTTTCTTTTGTTGTTGCCTTCCATTTTTATTATCCCCTTTGACATTTCCGAGTTCACAGGGCAATATACAGTCAAAAAGAATAATTCCTCTCTCTCACTCAGCTGAAAGCTCCAAAAGACACCAACAAATTAGCAGGAGTGAATTGCAAAGGAGAAATTGAGTTTGGCTCATCTAAACTCAGCCAAGCTCTGCCCCCGAGGGGCAATTTTGATAAATACAATTCTATTGTTATAAGGGTTCAAACCACATTCTTAAATATCTAGACTCCAGCACATTACTCTGTGTAAGAATGGTAGGCAAGAATCTCAAAAGAAAGCTAAGCAAACATCACAATAGTTCAAGAAGAAAAGAGCAAAATAAAAGGCTAGAGATTTTTCTCAATATATTTGCATTTCTAAGATTGTTTCTGTAGCCTGCCTTGCTGCAGCCCAAAAGCAGTAGCTAGAAAAGCAGGGGCCTTAAAAGGCCTTATGTAATCTATGTGTTTCCTGTTCATCTTCAGAAAATGCTAATTTGACACAGCACAGAGTATAAAGTCAGTTATACAAAAGAGGAATTTTATAGAGTTCTGGAGAGCTGATGTCATCTTGTAACAGCATACTCCATCTAGGCATTATGTTTGAAAAAACAGGGTCCGACACAAATCACAAGGAAATGCACTTTATATTTTAAGAGTTCATAAATCTACCATTGTGGATATGCTGGAATCAAAGTATGAATCTTTAAGCACCATAATTCATGGGCACTAAGGATTAATTTTAACCACAAAATGTTTAGAATATGAGCAAAACACATAGCAGCACAGGCAAATATATGGCATGCATAAAAAGAGCACTAACTAAAAATATTTAATTAGTGTTGCTCTATTGAACATGTTCGAAGACATCATTATAAACACAAACAGTGCATATCAGTGATATATGCATAAGTGAAAAGAGACATGCATTGTATGAACAGTGTGTAACATGCCCTCTAGTTTGACAGTCATTAAATAGATTTCATTTCTTTCAGTCTGAGTGATTTATTTTTTGAAAAAACACCTATAAAATTATTAATGTACAAGAATCAGGAACTTATTCTGACTCTTTTCATTGGTGAAACATTACTTGTGTATGGCATGTATGAACTTCCCGACTGGAAGGCTGTGCATTTTGCCACTGATTTTATCAACAGGGAAGATGTTCAAATGCATAAGAGCAGAAGGTTTAATCAACGCATTTCTGCAGGCCAACAGTTGAAGGCTATGTCAGCCATGCTTCAATGGGGCAGGAAAATAACCTTCTCTTTAAGGAAACAGGACAGAATTATACTAATAGGCAAAATGTAAGCTGCCCACTGATTTCTGAGACAAAATATATATGTAGGATGAAAAATTGCATTTCCATAATTCCTTCTGGGATCTATAAACACTTTGAAAATGTCAGTGAATTAGTCCCAATGCAGTGAGCTCCTTAAGCAGATGCCAAGTATCAGAGGGGTAGCTGTGTTAGTCTGTATCCACAAAAACGAGGAGTCCAGTGGCACCTTAAAGCAGGCCTTTGCAGCAGAGACCGGAGCTGGAGCGCAGAGCAGCTCCAGAGCAGTGGAGCTGCAGGTTTTTGCCTGGAGCTGGAGCAGAGCCGGAGCACAGTTCCAAAGCCCTGCCTTAAAGACTAACAGAAAAACCCACTTCTTCATTAAAATGGTTATACCACGAAAGTTTATGCCCAAATAAATCTGTTAGTCTTTAAGGTTCCACCAGACTCCTCATTGTTTAAGCAGATGCCTAGCTTTAAACAGGTGGAATGGTCTCACTGAAGTCAGTGGGACTACTCAAGTGCTTAAAGTTAAGCACATGCTTAAAAATCTTGCCGCTCTGGGGCCTAAACGCTAACTGGGGTCATTATCCCTATTTTACAGATGGGAAATTGAGAGGTAATGTGACTTGCCAGAGACAGGAAGAGATTCCAGGCCATCCATACTTGTGCCCACCCTTACTCTCTAAAACTGCAGCCACCATGGCCACAGCGCAGTGATATTGCCTTATCACTTTACAATGGGGGAAAGGTGCTATACTATTTACGGTATGGGCACAGAACCCTTCAGTTCAGCCATCTTCATTCAACTGTCTCTCAAAGCATTTCACTGTTTGGTGGCAGTAGAACAATAGCCTGTAGCACTGCATGTCTATAGCATGCTATGCACTAGTTCTTTAATCTTTTAGGAATCTGATCCAAAGTCTACTGAAATCAATGGAAAGACTCTTAATTTGGATCAGGCCCATATTGCATCTTCCATTCAAGAATTTCAAAGAACTTCACAAATATTCATTAAACCACATAACACCCTTGCAAACAGGTGTTATACCCGTTTTGTATATGAGTAAAGTCAGGCACAAAGATAATGTGATTTTCCCAAGGCCATAGATCTCAGTGGAGTCCAGAAGTCCTGACTCCCAGCCCCCAGCTCTAACCTCAGTCACCACAATCATCATAAAACAAAAGGTCAGAGTTAATTAAAATATGGCAGAATTGTTTCACTTTGCTGATTTACAGGGGAGACAAATGGGCCAGATCCTCAGCTGATGGAAACGACTCTACTAACCCCACGGACTTCAATATAGTTATGCCAATTTACACGAGCTGAGGATCTGTGAATAGAGGAAAATATAATTAAGAGGAGTTCTGGATATTTCCAACTCTGGTTTTTCCCACATTTTCTTGAACAATTTTTAGGATATAAATCATATCTTCCTAGAATAATTCACATCTTCTCCACAATTATCAACATTTCTTGGACAGTAGTAAAACAAATAATAATAATACCTATCCATTACACAGCACTTTTTATCTGTAGATTTCAAAGCACTTTTCAAAAGGAAGTCAGTATCATCAACTTCATTTTACAGCTAGAGCAATTGAGGCAGAGAGTGGTGAACTACTTAGCTATGGTCACAGAACTAGAAACTGTACCCAAGCCTCCTGAGTTCCAACACAGTACCCTATCCACTAGATCACACTGTACAACGCCAGTTTGTGTTCCAGTTATATAAATTACATGCAAATCTGAGATATGACAGAACAATAGAAAGACTTTACCCTGCAATTGTTTAAAATATGTTTCAGTAGCCACTTTTGTGTGTTCCAGCCTAGGCTTCCATTAATTTAAAACAAAAAAACAGACACACAAAGTTTAAAATCTCGTTTGGGACTGAGAACTAAACAGATGATGTAAGCCAGGGGTGGCCAGCCTGTGGCTCTGGAGCCATATGCGGCTCTTCAGAAGTTAATATGCGGCTCCTTGTATAGGCACCGACTCCGGGGCTGGAGCTACAGGCACCAACTTTCCAATGTGCCAGGGAGTGCTCACTGCTCAACCCCTGGCTCTGCCACAGGCCCTGCCCCCGCTCCGCCCCTTCCCACCCCCTTCACTGAGCCTGCAGTGCCCTCGCTCTCTCCCCTCCCACCCAGATCCTGCTGCACACCACAAAATAGCTGATCAGGAAGTGCAGGGAGGGAGAGGGAGGTGCTGATCCGCGGGGCTGACGGTGGGTGGGAGATGCTGGGAGTGGGGGCGAGCTGATAGGGGGCTGGTGATGTATTACTGTGGCTCTTTAGCAATGTACATTGGTAAATTCTGGCTCATTCTCAGGCTCAGGCTGACCACCCCTGATGTAAGCTATTGAGCAAATGTTGAAATAAACCTTAGATTTCTGCTGTACCTTTAAGGGTAAAAAAAGCACAAAATTCATTGAGTGACTCAAGATGTAAGGAAAAGTGTACCAATGTGAAATTATACCCCAATATGTGCATCTCTCAATGAAGTTAAAAAAAATCAGATTTGTTTTTAAAGACTCATACCATTTTAAAGGAAATCTAGCTTGCAGCAGCAATGGGTTACAGCAGTTGTTTTGTGCAGTGCCATTAATACTATTCCTAGTTAAAATAAATTACATGTTGGGATTTAATTATCAAATCCTGATGAGTCATAGTGATACGTGTGCATTTATCTAAACAAAAAAATGCAGGAAGCCTCTAGCTCCACAAAGAAAATTCAAAGGAAGGATGCATTCAAGCATTTGAGGCGTGTGAGGGGGCAGAGAGAGAGAGAGGTGCATTAATCAGCAGATTCAACCTCCCAACGGCAGGAAAAAATTTATTGCTCATCTCAGGCATCCTTCAATCTGACCTGCAAAGCAAGCAAATTTAAAGTAGCATTCAGTTCCTTATTGAGGCTTGTTGGCTGCAGGCCAAAACTGTCTCCATTATTTGCATTTCCCATATACATATAGACAAATGTCTTAACCACATCAAGGTCATTCAATATCAAGGCCATTAAATTAAGTTTTCCTCTAAAATGAGGTCTCATTATCGAGACTAATTAAAGGATGACAAAATTGACTGAGCCGTTCCCTTTCTTTGCACAGGCTTATTCATGACTAGGCCATTCTTTAGGAATGAAGTTGATTAAAATTATTAAAAGCTATTTTAATCCATGTGGCTGTGTTAATGGTCTCTTGACTATCAGCAATAGAACAGCATAAAATGGCAAAGATACATGTTTTTTCTACTTGCACTTTAGCCCCATGCTTCTCACTAATCCTCTCGATTTACCTAGTTCCCTAATTTCACTGACTATTCCCCACAGTTCGTGAATCACAGTATGTGGAATAAGGGTGGGATTCAATGTTTCATTTCAGCTAGTATTTCGCAGGAGGCACAATAGGCTTGATCCCCAGCTGGTAGAAACTGACCAAGTTCCACTGTAGCCAATTTACACCATCTAAGGATCTTATTTCTAATATCCACATTTGAGGCATGAATTCCTGCCATCAAATGCGATGTCAAAAACCCTGTTGATCTGCACCAGGTGCTCTGAGAAGGGGGATAAGCTCATTCCTTCATACTTTATACAACTATTAGTACCTATACAGCACCGTGCACATGCATAAAGCTCTGCAAACTCACCCAAGGCCTGTCTCTCCATTCCAATACACCAGCTTGTTCCAGCTGAGTTCAGTGGACGTACACTGATGCAAACCCAGTACAAAAGAGTGCAGAATCAGGCCTGTAAGGTGCAGGGAGTTTTGTGGTACTTGAACTGCAGGAGGGAATTTCTATCTCCAATTTGCAGACAAGTATACAGCATCTCTACAGCCCCTGGGGCACTGCCCTTCCCCCACACACACACTTTCATTGATGGTCCTTTTGGCCTTAAACTTAGATCATCTAGTCTGACCCCCAGTGTATCACAGGCCCTTAAATTTCACCCCCTGGCCCACGTTGTGCCCAATGATTTACATTTGACTAAAGTACAACTTTCGTTTGGCTCAAGCAAATCTTCTGGAAAGGCATCCAATCTTGATTTGAAGATGTAAAAAGATGGAAAATCCACCACTTCCATTGGTAGTTTGTTCCAGTGGGAACCACCCTCACTGGTAAAAACGTGTACCTTATTTCCAGTATGAATTTGTCAGGCTTCAGCTTCCAGCCATTGGTTCTTGTTCTGCCTTTCCTCACTATATGAAAGAGCCCTTTAGCAGGTTGTAGTCTGTCCCCATGAAGGTATTCATACACCATGATCAAGTCACCTCTATAGCTCTTTTTTGTTCAGCTAAATGGATCCAGCTCTGTCCTCCCATTGTATGGCATTTTCCCTCTTTGAATAATTTGGGTGTCTATGTTCTGCACCCTTTCTGATTTTCAATGTTTTTTTAAAATGTGAGCGCTGGATCTGTACACAGTATTCATCTGACAATATCATATACAGAGTACGAGTCACCTCCCTACTCCTACTCACTACTCCCGTTTCTACATCCAAGGGTTGCAACAGCCACGGCATCCTGCTTGGGAGCTCATGTGCAGTTCCTTTCCACAATAGAGTCCCTATTCTGTAGGTGCGCCTGCATTCCTTTTCCTAGATGCATAACTTTTGCAGAGGGCTGTATTAAACACATACTTTGTTTGAAGGGGTCCAGGTTACCAAGCAATGCAAATCGCTCTATAGGACTGCTCTGCCCTTATCATTATTTACCTTTCTGCCAATTGCTTGGTCATCTGCAAATTTAATCAGCACTGATTTTATAATTACTTCTAAATCACTGATGAAAATACTGAATAGCATCGGGCCTAGTGTCCACCATGGTGGAATCCCACTAGAAACAACTCATTCAACCGTGATTCCCCTTGGACAACTACTTTTTGAGATCTGTCAGTTAGCCAGTTCTTAATCCATTTAATGGGTACTTTATTGATTTTGGATAGCGCACAACATCATGCAGTACTAAGACTTGGTCCACCCTGAAATGTTCTTGGCATAGTATGTCACTCAAGCGAGTGAAAAAACCACACTTCTGGCCGACGTAGCTTTGCCAACTTAACCCACAGTGTAGACACAGTTATGTCAATGGAAGAGGGCTACCATCAACATAACTAACCTCATTTGGAGAGGCAGTGTTCCTACACCAACAAAAAATCTCCTTATATCAGCGTAGGCTACATTTAGGGGCTATGCCAGCAGGGACATGCCAGCACCACTACGCTCCTATAGTCTCTGTAGCGTGGCTATACCCTAAGTCAAACACCTCACAAAAGCCATAACCATATTGGTCAGGAGTGTGGTTTTTTCACACTCCTTACCAATGTTCCTATCAGAATACCACTTTCAAGTGTAGACCAGGCCTAAGTATATTGAATCTTGGCAGTTACCTTACAGGGAACTGAGTCACAGAGAGGCTAAGTGACTTGCTCAAACCAGAGCAGGGAATTAAACCAGTGTCTCCCCAGTCCTAGGCTCATGCCCTAGCCCTGGGTTAGGCACTTCATGCCTGGGCCAGGAGCTGCCAGTAATATTGAAGCAGAAGCATGTTCAGACCCTTCAGAAGGAAGGATGCCTCACTCTGTAGCAGCTCCCTGTGGCTAGTTTGAGAATGATCTGAAAAGTCTCTAAAGGGAGGCAGGAGCCTTCAACCTCTTCTCCTCATCTGCATGAAAGTGAGGTTTTGAGAATGGGGAGGATAAGGACTTGTCTTCACAAACAATTAGACCACGGCAATCTGGAGTGTGAATCCGCCGTACCGTAGCTTGCCACAGTTTAACTGTCCATGTGCAACCTGCTGATGCGTGAAAGTGTTAGAGTGCTTTGAGCTAGTCCTCTTTGAAACAGGGCTAACTCAAAGCACCTTAATGAACTGCTAACACACATTGGCAGAGATGCACACAGACAGACTCTGGCACTTAGATCACTGGGTAGATTCACATCTCAATTTGCCTTGGCCTAATTCAGGGGTCTCAAAGTTCCGGCCCACAGGCCATTTGCAGCCCGAGAACCTCCCCAGTGTGGCCCCCGGGGCTCCAGCAATTTTGGGGCCAGATCTCTCCCTTGGCCCCACCTGGTGCTGCCCCCCTAGGCGATTTAAAATGGCCCTGGGTCCCACCCACCACTGGCAGTGCAGCAGAGCCCCTTGGCCTCCCTGCAGCAGGGCTGTGCCTCCGCATGCTGCCCCCGCCCCGAGCGCCTCTGTGGCCAATGGGAAGCTGCATGGGCGATCCCTGGGGCAGCAGCATGCAGAGGCTGCGGGCCATGCCTTGGATCCCCAGGTAAGCGCTGCACCCCTCCATGCCCTCCCAGAGCCTGCATCCCCTCCACACACCCCCAAACTCCCTCCCAGAGCCTACACCTCCTCCCCTTCCTCCTGCACCCACACCCCCTGCCTCAGCCCAGAGCTTGCACCCAGCACGCAAACTCCATCCCAGAGCTTGCACTCCAGACCCCCTCCCCCATCCAAACACCCTCCCAGAGCCCAACTTCTCACCCCTTCTACACCCAAACTCCCTCCCAGAGACTGCATCCTGCACCCCAGTCTCCTCCCCCAGACCTTCTTCCCACCCAAACTCCCTCCCAGAGCCTTAGGCAGCTGGGGGGTGGAGTTTGGGGGGGCAGGTTCTGGGCAGCATGTGTGACATTATTGGCCCACTGGGAGGATCTGAGGACTAACACTGGCCTGTAGGTAAATTGAGTTTGAGACCCCTGGCCTAATTGTTTGTGCAGACAAGCCCTGTGTGAGAAAAGTGAAGGTGGACTCCTTGAAGTGCAGAGTGGTGAGAAAACCTCTCCAACTTCCAACCCACCTCCCAGGCCACACATTTTTTTTGGGGGGGGGCACGGGGGGAGAGGTAAAATTAGTCACCCTCAGCAACTTGAACAGAAAATATGTCCCATCATGGGCTCTTTTGACCGTGGCATGCTCTTATGTTCTTCTTTCATAGACCTCTGTCTACCATTTTCATAAGCCTCTTTCTCTGCTTGCCTCTAGCATTTCTTCCCTTGATGGGCCTCTTTCTCTTTGCCTATATAGGCCTCTCTCTCACTCTGATAAAATATCCCACAGAGCTACTTTTTTTCCTCTTTATCCTTTTTCACAATACATGTCAGCAAGGGTGACAGTGTATTTACTAGTTCTAGATGCTGTACATCAAAAGTCACTGCAAATCCATGTCATCAATCATTTCTCCATTATTGCAAAAACATTATAATCCAGTTGTGTGGTTCAGCAATTTCAAGATTTAGAAGGACACCATCAAGACATTTTTATTGCTTTTAATTTTATTTTAGTTTGTTTTATCCTCATCATGTTTTAATACCCTCGCGGTAGCTTGAAAAGAAACTGCCTTTCCCTATTGACTTTATTCTTTCCCTTTGGCCAACATTGATTTTTCCCTGAGTTTTGAATGATTCTGAAATTAACGTGACTGCTCTGTTCAACACCAACAATTTCTAGCTGTTTGCGTTAGCTCCCTCCTTTTGCCAAACAATCTCATAATTTGTGATTCAGCATCGTAAGCAATATCTAAACACTCTTCACAGAGCTACTATCTGAGTCGGGCCGGGAGCCCAAAAAGACATTTTATTGAGCCCCATAGAAAAGGCTAGCTAGCATTGGCTTTTATTTAAAAAATTGTTTATCCAGCTATGTTGATATTTGGAATCAGGAGGATTTCCTCCCATTAAAACATTAATAATGGAGAGTTCAAATAAGCTAATATTTTTTCTAAGGGCTGGTTTTCAAGAGGACACTCAGAAAAGTTAAGGCCAATCAGCTAAAGGTGTGAAGTCAATATTCACAAGTTAAAGCACGTTAAACCCCTATGTGGGTGCTGTTGTTTAGGAGTAAAATGGCCTTAGTTCACCATAACCAGTATTAGGAGCTAGTCTACACTATAAAAGCTTTGTCGAAACAGCTGTAAGCAGTTTAGCTATGCCCCCAGAGCCCCGTAGTGGAGATACAGCTTATATTAAAAGGAGTTCTTTTGACAATGTATTTAACCCACCTCCCCCAATGACAGACTCTTTTCCTGGTATAGTTATGTCAGTCAAGGATGTGGGTCTTTCACACTCTAGCCAATACAGCTATGCCAATAAAACTTTTCAGCATAGACCTGGCCTAAATTTAGGGCATGTCTAAACTACAGCCACTACATATGACGCTGCAGCTGTGCCACTATAGCACCATGGTGTAGATGCCTCCTACATCAATGGAAAGAGTTTTTCTGTAGATGTAGCTAATCCAGCTGTCTGAGGCAGCAGCTAGGCTGACAGAAAAATTCTTCCCTTGACCTAGCCATGCCTACACCGGGGTTTAGGTTGGCAAAATTTTTCACAGGCCTGAGTGATGTAACTAGGTAAATCTAATTTTTAAGTATATACCAGACCTTCTCTATCTACACTGCAATATAAGCCCAGGGTTAGTAGAACTTGAGTTAGCAGACCTTGGGTTTGTTAACCTAGGGCTTACATGTCTACACTCATTTGTAATGCAGGTTAAGAATTGTTGAGCCCTGAGTCCCATCCTGGAGTTCCAGCATCTACACTGCATTATGCAGGCCTGAGTCCAACCTCCCATATCCCAGACTGCCTACTGCCCTCCCAAAATGTAGCTACTCTATCCCTTTGCTCATGGTGCAGTGGGGGAAAACTTGATTGTCCAGAGGACAAAGAAAGTCAATCCATGGGATTGTGGGATACTTTTGGTGGACTCCCAGAGCAAGAGTCCAGTAGGGCTGTATCTACTCTACAAAACAATAGGGCATGAACCCTGGGTCCCAGCTTGACTCAGGTTTGGACCCTCCATCCCTTTGAGGTCCTGGGACCCTTGGTCTGAGCCTTAGATTAGCATGATTTGTGTGTAGATGGAAGAAGACTCAGGATTGACCCTGAGTTCGAACCCTGGACTTACTCACAGGGAATTTAGGCCATTTTACTCCTGAGTGAGAGCATCCACACAGGGTTTAACAAGCTTTAACTTATGTGTGTGGAAATTGCACCTTAACTGATTCACATTATTTTTCCCGAATGTCCACAAAGGTTTCCTATTATAGGATTTAGGGTTCTTCCTTTGGTTTCCCCTGCTCTGAGAGGTGCTGATTCATGCTGACTCATTTTGCCAAGTGCAATTCCTTAACTTCCGCTTGGATATGATGGATAGAGAAGTCCCACAGAAGGAACAGCCAAGTCTAGGGAGAAGACTTAGGAAAGAATTCACATTTGTTAGCATCTTTGTTAAAAAGCTGAACCTTAGAAACAAGGAGAGTTATCTTTTCCAATGTGTGCAGATTATGGCCTGGATCTTGCAATGAGCTCTATGCAGACAGACTCCTGCCTCCATCTACAGCCCCATTGATTGGGCCTTTATTTGGAGTAGGGTAGGGGCAGTTCACAGCCTGATTCTCCACTGCCTCAGCCCCAGTGTAGTCATTTACATTTACACCTGATTTGGCAAGGTGCAAGGAAATGGAGAATAAGGCCAACAATATTTATTTGTCCATTTCATGGGACAAAAATACTTCTCCTGGTAGAAGTAAAATATTTCTAGACTGCAAGCGAGTTCAGACAGCTCAAAATCCTTTCAAGAGATATTAGATGGCGCAGTCTGAGATGTTTATACGGCACTTAAGTAGTCTTGAGAAGGGAGATTCAGTCTAATGCTTTTTATAAGACAAATAGGGAAAAAGCTTACGGTTGCAGGAGGGAATAAAAATGTCAGCATTATGGGTCTTTTCTGCTGCTAACAAACATTCCTTGCATACACTGCCCTTTACAGCTCAGTGGGATTTTACAGTTTCCAACCCACTGGGACAGGTGGGATTTTGGATCCTTTTGACATTTGTATTTGTGATTTTTATTTTTATTTCTCAGCTCGTCTTTGACCTACACTGATGTAATTTCCCTGAACATATCAGCTAGGCTAATGAGCGCTTCACGTGAACTGAAGCTGACCACTGTCTCACTGACATTTATCTTTATAGAACCATGGAAGGAAGCAGAGGTGCTAGGAAAATGAGGGAGGTGGAGGGACAACACAAATATATTACAGAAAAAGAAGGAAATTAAACCAATCCTGGACTCCATGCCTGCAGACACTCACGTGTGTACTTCACTTGATACATGCAAATAGTTCCAGGGACTTGAGTGGTTCTAATGAAGCGATTTTCAACCTGTGGTCCACGAAATCACCACCCTACAGTTACACAGCTATATAATGCACCACAGGCTGCAGCTAAATGTAAGCTAAATACCAGGAAACACTTCTTGACATGGAGATGTGCAGAAGAGCCTCTCATGGGAAGTGGTAGGAGCTCCATTGCCCTGCAGGTATAGAATTAGACTTTGCAAACACCAGTAAATGTAGGATAGGAAATAACCCTGAATCTGCTGGAGATGGACAGGATGACCTAATGGTCTTTTCTGCATATACAGAAAAAGGCTGGTCCGGGGTTAAGACACTAGCCAGGGACTTCTGAGACTTGGTTCAATTCCCTGCTCCACCACAAAATTCTGATATGATCTTGGGCAAGTTACTTAGTTTATCCATGTAGATAACACTCCCCTACCTCACAGGAGTGTTGTGAGCAGAAAAATGTGCTGAGGCACTCAGATATTACAGTAGTAGACGCCATAAAAGTACAGAAGCTAGAAGTTCAATCAGAAGTCAACGGTTCTGTTAAAGCCACTGAAGCCAAGCAAGTCAAAGTACATACATAAAGAGGAACAATAGAAGAATCCCTTTGGAGCAGACAAATATTGATGTCACTGGGAAAGTGAATTATGGGAGAGGCATTTTATTAAATGTCAACATGCATGAGACTGCCAGGAAGGAGGATTGTGTTGTTCAGACCAGTTAAAAACATGTCTTAGTTAAGAAATCATCATCTGCTTTGTCACAGCTTCAGGGATGTAACACTTCTAGTAATGGAGACACTGCTGCCAAAAAGGAGGGAGGGATTACGTCTGAACTTGATTTTCAGGGACTGAAAGGCATGTCACAACATGAGGTGGCTACAACAGACTGGGTATGTCTATGCTATAAATGAATGTGTAATTGTTGTGCAGGTAGGACTAGATTTAATCTAACTAGGACAGGTAACAACAGCAGCATAGGTGTAGCAGCACAGTTTTCAGCTGCCTGAGTACAAGCCGGTCGCAGACTCTGGTTATTTACTTGGACACCTAGCCTGCACTGTAGCCCATGCTGCCACATCAACAGTAACTGCTTACTTAAAATCGTCCTGGTTAAATGTTTTTTCGTTGTTACGTTGCTGATCAATTAGGGAACATGCTCATTTAAAGTTGTGCAATGCTCCCTTCTAATGTCATTTGGCAGCCACCTGCTTTGTCCACTGCTTGCAGGAAGAGCAGCCCATTGCAGCTAGCTGGTGGGGGCTTGGAACCAGGGTGGATCGGCAGCCCCCCCAGCAGCTCCCTGCTCCTCCTAGTTCCCTGTGCAGCAGCTCCCAGCAGGCTATCAACTGCCTGCATTTCAGCTGTCCCTCCCCCCACTGCCATATGCTGCTCCTACCCTCTGCCTTGGAGCTGCTCCCCAAGACTCCTGCTTGCTATGCGGGGGAGAGGAGAAGGGAGGAAGGGGGGGGGCTAGTGTCAGGATGTTCCCCTCCCCCTGCACCCCACTTACCCCATCTTCCATAGAGCAGGGGGGACACATAACAGGGGTCAGGACAGAGGGAGCTTGCTGGCAGCAGCTGCGGTCTCAGCAAGCTGATCTAATTAACAAGGAATGTACTTAAGAGTAGGGTCAGCATACTTAAAGGAGAAATGCACATCTCTCTCTCTCTCTCACACACACACACACACACACACACACACACACACACACACACAGTGTGTCTCTGCCTCTGTCTGCGATGCCATCTCCCCTACCTCCATTTCTGCTGCCTTGTAGAGTGTGAGTTAACCCTTGAGGGCTCAGCCAATTGCTAGTTCATCATTTAGCAGTAAGGTATTCCCTGGGAAATATCCCACCCTCTGACTCTTCCACCTCAACCAAGCTTCACAGTCATCATCACTGTGTACCACTATTAAATTAGCAAAGAGTCCTGTGGCATCTTATAGACTAACAGATGTATTGGATGCATCTGACGAAGTGGGTATTCACCCCCAAAAGCTCATGCTCCAATACATCTGTTAGTTTATAAGGTGCCACAGGACTCTCTGCTGCTTTTACAGATCTAGACTAACACGGCTACCCCTCTGATACTTGAAAGTATTAAATTGTTTGTTTAAACCTTACAGTGTGTGGGGGAGGGGTGAAAAAAATTTCCCTGGAACCTAACCCTGTCTTTTACATTAATTCTTATGGGGAAATTGGATTCACTTAACATCGTTTTGCTTAAAGTCGCATTTTTCAGGAATATAACTACAACGTTAAGTGAGGAGTTACTGTACATTGCTACTGTTACCAGTGCAAGCTAAACCAAAGCTAGTGAGGATATGCCTATGCAGGCTACAATCACACTTCAGTGTAGACACACCCCACGTGAGAGCCCAGTCTAAAGAGAACAGATTATCAGTGACAAAGCCTGTCAGGTAATATTATTGCTGTAATTTACAGGACAAGATCAAAATCACTTGAGGAACAGACTAGCTGACTCTCAAAGCAAAACCTTAAATGTTGGTAAAAACAAAGCAAATGAGCAGATATAGGTCTCACCACAACCTAGAAGTCTTCCTGGTCCATAGGCTTTCCCCGTACCCACACTGAACACAGCCAGCTGCTTTAGAAAGAAAAGGCCACCATGATGCCCATACTTCTGATTGAGCATTACCTCTGTTTGTACTCTTCCTGATCCAAGGCTAAATGTGAACTTCCAGAAGCACTAGCCCTCCCCACTAACAGTTTGCCTTATTAGACAATTAATCATTCGCACACAGCTCACTCTCCAAGACTGTGGGTAAGAAGACATGTTCCCACTGTATCACTACACACAAGTGTAGATTTTAGAACATACTGTCCTACTAATACTAGTGTCCTATATTTATTCAGCACCTTTCCTCCAAAACAGACCCCAAACACTTCTAAAATGTTGAAAGTTATAGATACACAGGCATCAGGGAACCCATCACTGAGAGGCAGCCACCTCTGGGAGAGAGAAAAGCAGCTATCTAACAATGCTTGCAACACTACACCACAGGAAATAGAGAATGTGATGGCAATGAGCACCACAATGCCTGGATAGAGGCCATGTGATGGGGTGGTGGGAGGGTGAGGGGTAGAAGAGATTCCTGTAGGTTGACACTTTTCTGTGTTCAATGACAGGAAGTAGGTAGAAGCAGTGATTCCTTTTCGGCTTTATCTTTCAAAGGCGCTGAGGCCAATTAGCATGGTTTTGCATTGCTAAAATTTCCTGCATTAAAACCCATGTAGGAGAAAGGTTTATCCTTATTACAACTGAAAGCTGCAAGTTAATATTAATCTTCATTTAACAGAAGCTAGTGTCATGATACTTAATATGAGCATATCTTTTCGCACCTTGCTTTTTTCCTCTGAATAATGAACTATTTTTCTATGCCAAAATAATGATGCATTGGAGGCTCTCCGTAGACAGCATTGTGGGTTTATATTATCATATTTAAAAGGTGACCCTACATTTAAAAGCAGAGAAGTGACAATGAAGTTTAGGAAGTGCCTGGAAAGAAAATAAACCACATTATGTACTTACACAACCCCCATCACCACAGTATCTGCACACCACACAGATAATGAATTCATTGATCCTTCCCCACACTCCCTACCCCCCACTCAGTGAGATGAGAGAGTAGAATTACACCCCTTTTACAGATGAGAACTGAAGCAGAGAGAGGGAGAGATTATGTGACTTGCTTCTAGAGTGGCTGGACAGAGTTCACAGCTGAACTGTGATTTGTTGGAGGGTGGCCTGGCTGGGCTATGGAAAGGGGAGGAGAACAAAGACCCCATCACCACAAGATGCTGTAGGGCCACAAAACCAGCCTGGGAGCACCTCAGGAAGCCAGGGAGCAAATGGGCTGGAGAAAAGAGATGGAGACAGAACACAGAGCAAGAAAAAGGACTAGCAGAGGCAGCTGATTGAGAGTGGGAGCAGTTGGGAGTCTCTTACAGGTCCAGCTTTTGGGCACCTACACTTTGCATAAGGACAGCACTGGATGTGTACGAGGGTGTGGCTAACCACAGCCACTCCAGGATGAAGGGGTGTTCATTCCCTGGTGCATACACACATTACCTTAAGTAGATTGTCCAGAAATTCTTACTACAGTGTGACTTTTCCCATGACTAGACACAACCCTTGGGATTGGACATGAGAAATTAATGCAGAGAGAGCCTCGCCAGGCATTCAGCTCATCTTCAGACATGAAAACAAGACTTCTAGACAGTAACACAGCGATTTGCTTTTTCATGAAAGCAAACTGGAGTTTAGAATTAGGCAATCATCTCCTCCTTTGGCAACTTTTGTAACCTGTGACTAGAGTTTATCCCAACTGAGCTGAAAAGCAATACCTGTCATTATAGCCACACTAACAAAGTAACATTCTGACAGAAACAAGACAGAACTCTGGAGTTGCTGCAAGGATATTAGGCAGTAGGGGCAACGAGATTCCAATGCCCATTTATTTCACTGAAGATAAACAGTGGGGAGGAGGGGAAGAAGTTATTTCATCAGGAGCTGGAATGACTTCCTTCTAGAGTGAAAGATCTCTGGACTGAGGTGATTTGAACTTCCCTCCACTGGCTCATTTTGAAAAGCTTGCCAACTCCTCCCATTTTGTATTTAACCTGGGACAAGATGCTACTTGGAAAGCTGCTGATATTGATGCTTGGAGAGTCAGTTGTTTCTCTTGAAGTGTTGCTGATGTGGCAAAGATGACATTTGTTTTCACGACTGGGGCTGAATTTTGAACACTCAGATTTTGGCACTGGCTGGGATGAGGGAAGTGTTTGACTGAAATGGTCTAAATTCAGAAGGGGCTGGTTTCTTCTGAAGCCTGGATCCAGTTCAAAAGCTCTACCCAATGATGCTACCTCTCAAACTACCAGAAAGCCCAATTTTCAGGCTCCCACAGCCTTGCATGGTGGTAAAGCACGCAGTATATTAACATATATTTTAAAGTTAACTTATTGCTTGTGAAAGGTGCCAGGCTAATAATCAGTTTGCACCCTCGCCCCCACCAGAGTAAGTTAAAAACAGTATACCATCACCCCAAGGGACCATTCCAGCCATAAGGAACAGTCTGAGCACACCCAATAACTGCAGATTGTGAAGGTAGTGTGGCACCATCTCTGTGCCACTCAGAAATTTCCCTGGCCTATGCAGGAGGAAGTCCCAGCTCTCCAGGTCCACCGGGTTATGGCAATGTAAAGAGGCCATAAAGGAATGTAGAAACCGGCTGAACAGGACCTCAGGTCACTTTTGAACTATGGCCTTTGATTTCAAGCTAGATATTTATATCAGGCTCTTCACCCCAGCATCTGATTTGTGTTATGCAGAATGCTATCGAGTCTATAAGTCTATTAATTACAAATCATAGATAAAAATAGTTCCAAAGACTTAGCTGCTATTTTATGTGAAGCTATTAAAGGGATAAAAAGATCCTGGCACATAATCCTAGCTCAGAGAGACATCACAAATAACCTATCATTATACACAGAGTAACAGAAAGGACATCCTCCTCCCCTGTGAATTTCAGCTGTTATTGTATTACTTTTTATCACTACAGATTTCCAAGGCAGAATTTAAGATGCAATATATTAAGACACACACATACCACTTAACTGACTCTCAAAATAGAGCAGAAGCCTTAAGAAACTCAATGACCCCTTCTTATGAAAATGCAGTCACAAATTTAAAATAAGTAGTTTTTACTGTCTGCAACAGGCCTGGACGCTGGAATCAGAATCACAAGAGAACAGCTTTCATGGGTTTGTTGGAAAGTGCAGCATAGCATTACAGCACCCAAACATGTTGATGGAGAATTCATTCTTCACCTTGGAACTCCCAGGTGAGACACAGGACTGCCAGTCAGACAAAGCAAGGGCTAGCCAAGCGTGCTGAAGTATGTAACATGCAAAAAGACTCTCTCCAAGCCCCACATGCCTGAACCACCAAGAACTTCTGTTCAATGTTCTAGAACTCGATTCCCAGGTCATGTCTTCTCTCCCCCTATGTCTGCCTTTATGGATGTATATATGGTATGGGGGTGGGGAATGTATCTGGTATACGTAAAATACTTGTACAGACCTCGTTACCACATTATCTGAGGGCCTCGCACTCTTTAATGCATTTGTCCTCACAACAGCCCTGTGAGATGAGGTTGAGCTATTATTTCCATTTTACAGATGGGGAACTGAAGCACCAACTAAATGACTTGCTGAAGATCACACAGTAAATCTGCGGCAAAGCAGAGATTGAACCAAGGAGTCCCAAATCTCAGAATAATGCCCTCACCTCTAGACCATCCTTCCTCTCTCAGGTTAGACAGCCTCTTTCATGTGAAGAATCCTACCTTCACAAGCATTTAAACACATTAAACCCAGGGGAGGGAAGTGATGTTATAAAACAAAACTAGCCTATCAGAATGTCTTCTGCTGTCACTGCTTTGGCCCAGGATCTTTCTTCCCCTCCCAGCTTCAGGAAAGACCAAGGAGGTTGCAGTTAAATTATATGCCTTTCAGACAATGAGGAAGCCTAACTGTAGCCTTCTGGAGGCTGAATTTCTACTGAACGACATAATGAAGCATAATCAATTGCTTTGGGGTGCCAGGACACGGAGGACAATTTGCTAAGAAGCAGAGGGTATGGAGCAATCTCTCTGGCATTTTGTTTTTACTGAATACAGCAACTAGGACATGAAAACAAACCATGGGCAGAAAGGTCTCAAAGACAAAGACAGTAAAATGAATTTATAAAAGCACTCCAAGCTCAGATAACTAGGGATACAGGTCTAACATTACCCAATGAATTAATCTACAACAAGATCATTGCTACAGCTTTGATAGTTGCAGATCCTTAATTATGAAAAATAAAATATCAAACCCTTTTCGAATTAACATACAACCAACAAATCAGTGATCCAGCCATAAAAGAAAAAAGTCTCTGGGATTCAGCAAAATAAAATACTGCTCAGGAGAAAAATGCACAACTCTTCGCTTTGAATAAATAGATTCTTAAAACACTTACTAAATCATTGCACAATAACCAGTTCTATAGCACAGTAAACCTCATTCTCTTTTACTAGGAAAAACTAGAAAAACAGGGTTTTTTGCAATGTATTTTTGGAATCTGTTATGAGCTGAAATCATAGAGCTCAGTCAGAAGCAGTTGCTTTGGAATTCATATGCTCTGCCCATGCTCAGCTAACTGGAATATGAAAGGCTAGAAAACAAGAGATACAACTTTTCAGTTCTTTATTGAACTAGCTTCTTCTATATCTCTTGAAATACACCTCTATCCGATATAACGTGACCCGATATAACACGAATTTGGATACAACGCAGTAAAGCAATGCTCGGTGGGGGGCAAGGGCAGGGCTGCACACTCCGGCGGATCAAAGCAAGTTTGATATAACGCAGTAAGATTTTTTGGCTCCCAAGGACAGCGCTATATCGGGGTAGAGGTGTATTTCTTTCTTCTAAAGCCATTTATTTAATGTGTACAATACCCAAGCTCTAAGCACCAAGCCTCAAGTTACACACCTCATTGTTCTTTGTACAGTACACTGGTTCTCCATTATATGTCAGAAGTTTGGGTAGCAAACCAACATTTTGTACAGACACTTGACCTCCCACAAAAACAGTTGTTTTCTCATCGGTGAAGGAAACTACAACTCCCTCCTCCCATGTTGTACACTCTGAGATGTCAGTATTCAGTGGCTCTGTCACTCAGGATCACCTGCCTGGTCAACTGCAGGATGAGCCAAAGTCTTGGGAGAAAAAGGGAGAACAGCATCACATTTTTTGCCTCCAGGAGCTTGTAATGAAACAGTCCCCTACCCATTCCACTGAGCCACTTATAATTTCAAGAATGCTTTTTACCCACAGCACTTGTGCCAACCGCCTGAGACCACATGCCTTAGCAGAAAGCAGTTTTGATACCAGTAAAGAGAATTCATATGCTTCTGGACTAGATGCTATGCAACATCTTCTTCAACATCGTGCAGCAAGGAGAGGTGCTGATGATTCTTCCTCAATCTTCATCAGCCTTCATTTTCAGTCCTGTTCCACGCTAATCTTCGCAGACATGCCCACACAAAGGACTATTTGATGGAGCACGATCTCAGCCAGAAGGCATGCACAGACTGGTGTAGTCTGGAGCAGACTTGATTCAACAGAGAAGGAAAGCAAACAGAGAGCTTTAGTCCCAGCTGTGAAGGGTCAAACAGCATGGCCATCATCCTTACAGACAGACTCATAAAATGGAATCCCACTTACAGAATGTCAGAAGGAAAAACGGACAGGTTCTCACTGTAAACCCCAAATTAGCTCCTTATTTGGTCTTTGAGTGCCTGAGATACCAATCATAGGAATGTGTGTGACCACACACTGCCGTAGCTGAAGCGCAAAAGGTAACTACATCCATTTTGCCTAAATGAATGGTTCTTACTACATACAGGAGGGGGTCCCAAACCTGAAACCCCAAATCACGACAACCCTGGATGTTGGCGTGTGTTCAGATTTTAAACCCGCAGCCAGTCGCTGATTTCACAGCTGTATAACGGCCTGAACTAAACCTCCCAAATTAGAACCCCATATCTGAACACCTGACTCTGGGGAATTTCTGATACAGATCCTTAACTTTGAGGTGCTTGGCCATCTCTTGCTATGATGTAGATGTCCCTGGGCTCAAAAGTGGACTAAGACCACAGAGCACTTTATACTATCAACTCCCCAAACCGCTCAAGGTCAGAGGTGAGACTGCAGTACGTCTAGACATACCTGAGCTAGCTTTGATCTAGCAAGCTCAAATAACAATAGCAGTGAAGTTGCAGCACCATGGGGGACAGTTCAAGTACATACCCAGGCTCCCAAGTGAGACTATACAGCCTGTTCTGCTGCTCATGCTACCCCAGCTTCACCGCTATGCTTCTCATACAACGTTCTTTTCAAAAGAGAGGGGATGGCTTCTGAATACACAGCATCAACTTATACTTCATGAAAATAATTTTTTTAAATACATCAGAAGGACGCCATTTATTAAAGCACTGAACAAACCACCACCAATACCTTACACGCTTTGAGGTATAACCAAGCATTACCACCTCTGCAACGTGTTATGTGCATTCTGTAGCAAATCTGAGGAAAGGTGAGCTGCACAACCCCAGTCTCTCATAGGGAGAAAGTCACTGGCAACAAGCGACCACAAAGGTTTAGGGTTTGTTACCTTGCATTTATGCCCCTGTCAGGTGTACCAGGCACCAGAGTGTACCAGGCACTGGAATTACTGGTTGGTGGCAGCGCTACAAGTACTAAGCTGGTAATTGAGCTAAGAGGAATTCATGCTGGTACCCCATCTTTTGGACACTAAGGTTCAGAGTGGGGGATTATACCATGACAGCCCCACACAAAAATCCCTTGCTAGTAGCCTTGGCAAAAATAAGACTCTTGCAACATGCTGACCTGACAAGGGATGACAGAGCTGGGATTTCGCAATACCATGGCAGAGGCTAAGAACATACCTATGTGCCACAAGTATAAGCATGCTAGGAGGGAGAGATTTTCACAATATGTCAGTGCTGGCCTAACCCTGTTCTTGTGAAGTCAAGGGGCCTTTTAGGGCATTTCTATACCACAATTAAACACCTGCAGCTGGCCCATGTCAACTGCTAGATGACCTCCTGAGGTCCCTTCCAACCGTGATATTCTATGAGCTCTGGACTTGGACTTACAGGGCTTGGGCTGTGGGGATGTGAAATTGCTGCATAGACAATGGGACTTGAGGTCCTAGAGCTTGGGCTCCAGCCTCCATGTGCAGGGTGGGTCCCGGAGCCCAGGCTCCAGACCAATCTACACCAGTTTTATAGCCCTGCAGCCCAAGCCCCACAAGCCCAAAGGTGGCTGACATGGGTATTTAATTGCAGCATAGACATACTCTTACATTGATGAATGGACGCAGAGCTAGGGCCAGCTTCGACAAGTCTCACCTATAATGTAGAATATTGGTTATCCTAATAAACTGTGTATGAGGAAAATGATAGAAGCTGGAACTAGAGGTGCTGCTGCTGGCTTGAACTGGTTATCATATACAGGATTTACAGTTTGGTTCAATGGCTCTCAGCACCCCCACTATACAAATTGTTCTGGCACCTCTGGGAGAAGGCTCATAAAAATCAGTCAGTCATTCATATAAAAGTGGATTCAGCACTTGACTTTCCATAGTACATATAGCCCAGTACCATTATTGACAGCCATCAGATGGTAATACTCTTACTGTTAATCTGTGCTGGATTTGAACTGGCAGTTTAGAGGCTAAAAGCTTATAGCCCATTACCAATGCCCTGAGCCACCCAGGTCCTTAAAACTTGCTTTTAAATCTTTGTTGCTTAGTTCCCATCATGTTTCTAAGGTACACTTGACCTATTATCCCCACTTTCCAAAACTCTCGTTTACTCCCCGCAAGTTTTCAAGTTATCCTCTAAATCCTAATATCTCCTAATACTGATCCTCAGACACCAGTTTCGTAATTAAAGTGTGCCTGGATAGCCCGTTTTCCCACTGTAAGAACACACGGGTTAACCAAAGCAAAATTCAGTATGGTTTCTCAAAATTCAGTATGGGTTTCTCAAAATATCTGAAAGGATTTGATGCTGCCCAGGATGGGGAGATCTGCTTTGCCAATGGGTCAAAATATAATCAATGAAAGGAAACTCTCATCCTACGCAAATATTTTGTTAGTTTCCATTAAGATTCAGTACATCCTGATTTATTTTACCTTTCAGAGCCTGTTGGATTCTAGACTTTCAAAGCTTCAGTCATAGTAATTAAGGAAGATCTGCCATGTATCAGTATAATTCTAAATTAAACGATGTCAACATAATTAGGCAAGTATCAGAAATGGCATTAAAGCTACAAATGTACCCAAACTGTGATTGTCTCTTGCTTTCCCCCTTCCAGTGAAACTAGTACTGTAGTTGTTCTCTTATTCAACGGGGGGCGGGGGGGGCAGACGGACGGAATTCCCTTTTCTATTCTCAAATTTCGCTAGACTGAACACAGTGAAAAGCAAAGGACTGCAGAGTGTCAAACCTGTGCAGAGATCTCTAGGAAATCTCTTCTAAAGGAGACTCCACACAGTGCCCGTCAAGTCGCAGTTTCCCAGCCCATTCCCGCTTCCGCAAGAAATTCTCAGTCATACAACATCATCATCATTTCACCCTGGCTGAGCTCCCTCCTTGTCCTTATCTATGACTGCTGAACCAGCCTCACCTTTTCAGCATCTGTCTAGATCAAATGCCAGCAAGGACTGTCAGCTCCTACACGAAAGGAACACGACTCTCTAGAGACAGCAAAGAGGCGCTTTTAGCAATATAAAAAAAACCTACTTTCCAGTGCAAAAAATATAGCACTACGAGGAAACCAATAATATTAATTAACAAGCAGAACACAAGGAGTAACTGACTGTACAGAAAAACAAAACATCTATTAAGTATTTTTTCCTCCACAGTTCAGGACTGCAAAGTAACTTTAAGCTGCTGGCAGTGCTGCACTGACATAGCATAGGCCTCAAAACCTTCTGTTTTGACATATTTCTCCTTAAAGAAAAGGAAGTGATGCAGGCTCCCTGTGGGCTCAAAAAAATCAAGCACCAAATTTGCAGAAGAGCCGAGAGAGAGCCAAGTAATGGGCTTGTTTCCCCATACACGGGCAGGGAGCAGCTGTGCCAGCACTGGTACTCAGCCCTGAGCCAAAGTAGGGCTGAGGCAAAGGGTTCTGCCAGGGAGCAACAGCTTTAAACTCCGCCCAGGGTTCCTAGGAGCTGTAATAGTGTGGCCCTCTTCAGTTTCCCTTCCCCTGGATGGGTTTAGCTCCTCAGCTAAACCATAGCTCCATACTTCATAGGGCAATGAAGGTCTCAAAGGAATGGAAGCCTCTAATGAGCAGTCATCTTCCCAGTCTTTCACTCTAAGCATTTCCCTCTTCTTTGAGGAGCAGCGCCTCCTCAGCTAGTATCACTCCCTGGGGTCACAGCCATCCCTTGAGGACTTGTCAGTCTTCTCCCCTCTCCAGGGGATAAAAGCAACCCTGTCTGCCCCTCTTTGGAGTACCCCAAGAACCAACTTCCCCCAGCCCCCAACCCCTACAACCAACCAGTCTTCTCCTCAGCTATCTGCCTGCATGCTCTGCAACCTGGGGTTCCTCATCCCCCTCTTACACCTCTTCTCAGCTTCTTCCCCCGAGCTTCTCAAGGCAGCAGGGAGCTGGGGAGCCAGAGCTGAAGTCCAGTTTACAGGCAGGGAATGGAGAGAAACAAAGTTGTACGCTGGGCCACAGATAAAAACACAGCAGACAGGAAGCCTGGGAAGTGACCCACTGAAGCAGGCCACACCCCACCCCTCCCTTTCCTTCAGAAGGTGGTTCTGTGCTAGGCCATTTGCACAACACCCCAGAAGCCCAACCACTTGGACAGCACAGTCAAAGAGCCCATCTTCAAAAATCTTCACTTTCAAATATAATCATTGATGGATTTTACATCAATGGCTATTTTCAACTAAAGCCAGGGCTATGGGGGGGCAGACATATGGGAATGAGAAGTGTTTCATGAGGACAGACTCAATTAACATTGTAGCGGAGCATAAGGGATGCTTGCTCTGGAATTTGGTCTGACCGTGCTGCAGAGTTCACAGGGCTTTGGGTACAAAGTGACTAGTGCCACAGGGTTCTTGCTGCAGACTGACCTGCTGCTACAGGGTGTCTTCAACAGCTTGGGCCACTTCCAGGCCTCCAGTGATTGTAATCCAAATTGCAAGTCTGCCCCCGACAGTATCTTTTAAAATGACCTTTCCATCCTTGGTTTTTTTGCACCAATCCCAGTAGTGATCATACTGGGATTGCCTACAAAAATCTTTTCCTTTCACAAAGCTGCCCAGCCTTGCAAGTGTTGTCCAAATACATAAACCAAGGAAAGGCTCTTTGTGTTTACACATTCCATGTATTATTGGACAGTTAAGAGCATGCTAGTAAATCAGTAAAGTACAAAAAAAATTATGTTTGACCAACATATCAGTAGTAACAGTCAGAAAGCAATAGTGAAAATTAGCTTTGTGATCCAACGATTATGGCCTTATTACTTCTGCATGACCTACGTATATATTCTTCCACTTCACCTGCTTCATCCTCTGCATATTAAAACAGTGTTTTATGCAGCCTATTATGCTGCGTAGCTTTCCACAAGAACCATTATGACAGCAATGTTCTTTTTTTACCTGTGTTATTCTTTTACAAAGCTGTCATTTGATAGAGAGGTCAGACAATAAGAAGGGTTTAATAGGATAACGCTGCACATTTGGGGCTATTGCATGCACTGATTTGAGATATGATCACTTGTTATGCTTAACAATCACGTCTATCATTTCGTTCTTTAAAAAAGACAATCCAAGTCAAGTGCAAGAATGTAAATATCAAGATCTAGTTTTACTGTACAACAGCTTCTACTGGATAAAACCAAATTTCATGATTAAGAAACTGACACTGAGCAGTGGAGACTCTATTCCAGTGGTTTTCAAACTTTTTAGACTGCATACCCCTTTCCAAAAAAATGTCTGCTGCCTACCTCCATCTGACATACCCCCTGACAAGAGCTTGCGTACCCCAGTTTGAAAAACGCTGCTCTATGCAATTCTGTGGAAACTTATTATACAAGGAGTCTCCTTAAAGGATTCTACTCTTATGGTACATGGATCCATAACTAGCTGTGAGATGATCTCAAGAAAGGGAAAATTTAGGCTGAATATCAGGAAAAGTTTCTTCACAGTGACAGATATTAGACCCTGGAACAGCTTCTGGAAGGAAGGAATAGAAGAGTTTTAAATGTAGATTGGACCAAAAAGGCCCTAGAAGTGTCAAAAGAACAATGCTGCATTGACAGGTGGATGGCCCGCATGATCCAGTAAATCTTTGCGATCGCTAAGGCTGGATTCTCTGATCTGCTAAATTCACTTTCTGGCACTCACTCAAGTAGTGCAAAGTGGATTTAAAGTGGCCAGAAATGGCCAAGGGAGCATTACCTTTGTGCAGGGCATCTTTCTGTTGACGACAAGCTTTGGAGGGGGAAAGCCAGTCCAGGCCCTGGCATAAAGGTGGGGGAAGGAAGAGACATGTCAAGGGCTTGCTGGGGAGAGCCGTGTCAGAGCAGAGCTGTACTATGCCCAGTACACCACTACTATGACCCCGAGTGATTTTATATCGGAGGAGGGAGTTAGAGCTGCTCTTGGATCTAGCCCAGTGATTCTATAACTCCATTGATTTAGCTTTTAGAACTATAATCTCTTAGTGAAATACTTGACTTTGGGTCCAACATGTGCCTGATCATCTTTTTAGAAGATATTTCGGAGATACTTAGGCATTAGTGATTACTGCTGTTTAAATTACAAATAATGGCAGCTTGATCTTGGTCTTACTATATAGGCAGCATTAGTTCCTTAGAGTACGGGAGGGAGAGATTTCTTTCTGGGGAAATCACATGCAATCCCTTAAGGGGAAATTTTAACCCATATGCTAATATTTTTCTTTTTCTCTTCTTTTCCCTCCCCCACCCCCTACACTGTTTGGCTGGCTAATTTTAGTTCCCAATTTGCAGTTTGATTCATTGTTACATTAATTTTCCACTCCTTTGTGTTCATCTTCATCAGCTGCAGTGTTAATAATTGTACCAAAATAAGCAGCTGTTCTGTATGGTCACCTGTGTCCAATTAAAATCTGTCAGAAGTTATGCATCTGCAAGTGGTATATGGGGAGAAAAATATGGGGAGAAAACAGAGTGGCATGCAGTGTTAATTTTTCTTGTCCTGAAATACAGCATTGCCTGAAAGCAAAAACAGTCCTAGGAAAAATCTGTCATGTACATTGAGAGGAAAGATTTGCTGTCCCAAAGAATGTGTGTTCAAGTACACATTTCTGCCAGGAACATTCAACCATTCTTTAATAATTTTTTTTAAGAGTTATGCAGCTACTCCAGCTTTTATCCCCAATTATGAAAAATATGTTAGCTCTAATTTTGGATTGTAATAAAAGCACTGCCTGGAGCCACTCAAATTTTTCTATTTCTGTGAGGGACATGTCCTTGAACCAATTCAAGGTAGCCAATACATCTGCTTGTGAAAGTCTGCACAGGTAAATACCTAGAGAAAATGCTTGCCAATGTCCTTGTGTGTACTGCAAAGTAATATTCTAATGAGAAATCTATTTTTGCAACCTTTCATGGACAAGTAGCATAATGCATTTATATTGCATATTCTGCCTTAGACAAAGAATTCAACAAATATTTAAGTAAGGTTTTACATATTCAAGTGTTTCTTTCATGCAGCTTATTACATGTTATTGATATATCAGAAGTTCACTGCCAGCGTTATTACAGTCCATTCCTGGGGAAGCCGTTTTAATACTTATTTGCACTAAATGATTTCTAAAGCAGAGATACATCCAAGACAAGACCGGAACTCAGAACAGGGCTGAGCTTTGGAGGTTACCTCTGGGCTGAACTTCCCAGCTGGCACTTATCAACAGGGGCGGCAGGTTATATAATTTTTGATGGTGCCCAGAATGGGTCCAAGGTCCCCCATACACACACACACCCCTGCCTTTTAAGCCAATACATATTTTTAAAAATAATGTAAAAATCGACTAGAAACAGTAAGCATTTAACAGTTTCCCTATATTGCATAACGGGAGAGTGGGTGGGGATGAGGGCTCTGGCTGGGGATGAGGGCTTGGGCTCTTCAAATTATCACCATTGACTGACTGCATTTTATTCTGCCTTCTACCATTTCTTCAATTCTCAATTCCATCCAAGCTCTGCAACAGGTAGAAAGTAAGGAAAAGCATTTGGTTTAAATACCTCTTATTTTAAGCTCTCAAATCATGCATCTTATCTTGGGCTTGGGAGATACTGTAAATAAACCGCACCTGGTCACGTTGCAATATACTTCTGCAATCTGACACAGTTACTATTTTAACCATCAATCTGCTATCCCCAGTGAACATTGTCTTACATACAAATAAGGAGAACTTCTTATCAAAGGCTAAAAGACAGGAAAGAAGGTTCCAGATGAACCAATCTGGTTATAGGTTGCCCTCAGAACAATTCACTGTTTGTCTTGCAGTAGGAGGCTTCTGGGTACATGCCTGGCTCTGTTGATCTGTTTCCTTATTTCCTCGTGCGGGTATTGTAGTTTTGAGAATGCCTGGAGGAGTTGTGTCCTCACACACAATGTCATCAAATTTGATGACAATATATATCTCCAGATCAGTGGCACCACTATGGGCACCCGCATGGCCGCACAATATGCCAATATTTTTATGGCCAACCTGGAACAATGCTTCCTCAGCTCTCGTCCACTCACGCCCCTTCTCTACCTATGCTACATTGATGACATCTTCATCATCTGGACCCATGGGAAGGAGACTCTGGAAAAATTCCACCATGATTTCAACAGCTTCCACCCCACCATCAACCTCAGCCTGGACCAATCTACACGGGAGGTCCACTTCCTAGACACCACGGTGCAAATAAGTGATGGTCACATTACCACCACTCTATACCAAAAACCTACCGACAGCTATGCCTACCTTCATGCCTCCAGCTTCCATCCCAAGCACATCACACGATTCATTGTCTACAACCAAGCACTGAGGTACAACCGCATCTGCTCTAACCCCTCAGACAGAGGCCAACACCTACAAAATCTCCACCAAAGCATTCTCAAAACTACAATACCCGCATGAGGAAATAAGGAAACAGATCAACAGAGCCAGACGTGTACCCAGAAGCCTCCTACTGCAAGACAAACCCAAGAAAGAAACCAACAGGACTCCACTGGCCATCACATACAGTCCCCAGCTAAAACGTCTCCAACGCATCATTCAGGGATCTACAACCCATCCTGGACAATGATCCCACACTTTCACAGGCCTTGGGTGGCAGGCCAGTCCTCACCCACAGGCAACCTACCAACCTGAAACATATTCTCACCAGTAACTGCACACCGCACCATAGGAACTCTAGCTCAGGAACCAATCCATGCAACAAACCTCGATGCCAACTCTGCCCACATATCTACACCAGCAACACCATCACAGGACCTAACCAGATCAGCCACACCATCACCGGTTCATTCACCTGCACATCCACCAATGTAATATATGCCATCATATGCCAGCAATGGCCCTCTGCTATGTACATCGGCCAAACTGGACAGTCGCTACGGAAAAGGATAAAAACGGACACAAATCAGATATTAGGAATGGCAATATACAAAAACCTGTAGGAGAACACTTCAACCTCCCTGGCCACACTATAGCAGACCTTAAGGTGGCCATCCTGCAGCAAAAAACTCCAGGACCAGACTTCAAAGAGAAACTGCTGAGCTTCAGTTCATCTGCAAATTTGACACCATCAGCTCAGGATTAAACAAAGACTGTGAATGGCTTGCCAATTACAAAACCAGTTTCTCCTCCCTTGGTTTTCACACCTCAACTGCTAGAACAGGGCCTCATCCTCCCTGACTGAACTGCCTCCTTATCTCTAGCTTGCCTGCATATATACCTGCGCCTGGAAATTTCCACTACATGCATCTGACGAAGTGGGTATTCACCCACAAAAGCTCATGCTCCAAAACGTCTGTTAGTCTATAAGGTGCCACAGGATTCTTTGCTGCTTTTACAGATCCAGACTAACACGGCTACCCCTCTGATACTTGACACCCAAGTGAAGATTCTCAAGAGCTGGTCAGAAAGTTGGTTCATTCTTTTCTTGCAGAAGATTGGCTTTTCATAAAAACAGAAAACAAAACAAAAGCCAAAAAAAAAAACCTCATTTTTTCCCCCAAAATCAGTTTATGAAAAGTCAAAATTTTCTGTGGAAAGCAGAGACTTCTCTCTCTCTCTCTCTCACACACACACACACACACACACACACACACACACACACACACACACTTTGTCAGAAATACAGTTTCAACAGAAATCTCTTGACTAGCATTCTTCTCTCTTTTTGACAGAAACTGGCTACAGTCTCCTCATCGTGTGCATTCGTAAGGCTTTGTGAACTCTCTCACTGTTTGACAGCCTCCAGATATGGGGTGATTTTAAATTCCTTATCAGGTACAATATACAGGAGCAGAACAGGGCTGACTGAGAACAGAGATTGCACCATAACTTTGAATTTTGTTTCTCCTGTGAAAGAGACAGAAGAACAAATTGCAGCACAGTTCACATGAATGAAACTTCATAATTGCAAAACGAAATCTCTCTCTGTGCAGGAGAGAAAAAGAGCTTTGCCTATTAATATTTATAAGCCTGGTGTTTAGGAATCTCATTAAAACATGTCTGATACCTCACAAGTTGTGTAGAAAATAAAAATCATGGCATTTGTCAAAAGCAATGGAAAATATGCCAACTTCCTGTGAAACACAAACACCACTCTACATCCATTACTCTGCGCACACCAAAGGCTCCGTTCTGCAGTAGGGATTATCTGTCACCATGGGTAGCAGCGCATGACATAGTAAAGTTTATGCCTGGAAAAAGTCAAAGTCTGCCTAACATCTGGCTGTTTTCCAAGCTAGTAGAAAAAAATATTTTAGTTAGTTTTACTCTTCTTTACTCAGGCAGATGTTTTTCCCTCTACCTCTAGCCACATTTTTTTCCAGTTCAACTCCCTCATTTACTGTACTTGACAAAAGAAAAGGATCCTTCCAAACAACTTCCTTTTCAGCATGGAACTTTCCAGTCTGCACATTGGAATAAACCTGCACTAATGGCATGAACTTTCTTGCATTTGCGATCGGCTTCTATCTTTTAAAAATGTTCCTTATATGGCACTTTAAAATCCAGTTTCCAGGATGTAGAGCAGCTAGCAAAGGAGCTGCTACAAAGGCAAGATCAAAGCTACTAACATTCTAAGGATACCTTACAGCAGGATGTATCAATAGAAACATTCAGTTGGACTTAGCATTGTCTTATATCATATCCTACTGCAACGTCGACAGGCCCTGGTGGTTGGCAAGCGGGATCAAACCTGGGACCTCTGCAGCTTACTGCATGAGCCAAAAGCCAACTGGCCCTTAGCAAAGGCGATAGAGCAGACTCGTTAATCTCTAAGTGGTCTTGATGCTACTAGAAGGGACAGAACACCACACTCAGGAGATGTGTGGGTTACACTACCACGCGCAAACTGGAATGAAGGGGCATTTTGCACATTCCTCAGTGAGATAATATGGCCCAATGTGTCAAATATGTAAATCAACATACAACTGATAATGGAGGTGCTCACGTCAGATTAAAATAACCATATCGGCAGATCTTTCCTATTGTCTGACTGACAGTTCCAAGTATAAATTCAGAGATAACCTTACAAATCCAAGTACACACCAAGAATCTGATCCTGTGCTGAAGCCTTTGGGAGTTCTGGGTGAACGAGGAATGTGGGGATAGAGTCTTGTCCCAGCTACAAATGTGCCCCTGAAACAACTGTCTTGTGACTTACACCTGAGTGCTGTGTCTGTAAATATGTTACAAGCATCCTGGTGTCCATGTCAAAAGCAAATGAGAAACAATGGCCAACACTCCTACATGCAGGGCTGGCTCCAGGCACCAGTGAAGGAAGCAGGTGCCTGGGGTGGCCAATAGAAAGGGGCGGTGGCAGTCCATCCCTTGTTGGGGAGGCACATCCAGGTCTGCAGCGGGTCCTTCAGTGCCTCCCTTCTCTTCGGTGGCAGCTCAATCATTCAATCATGCTTTTTTTTCCCCCCTCTCCTTTGCCGCTTGGGGCAGCAAAAAAGCTGGAGCCGGCCCTGCCTAGATGAGAGCCAGATATTATTGAATCAAGCTCCCTCATAACAAGATGCTCTTCATAATGGAAACCAGCCACATTCTCACATGTAGACTATAGTAATGTTATGCTTCCCCAGGTTAAGAGCACTATACGTATTCAGAACTACAAACCCCAAGCAGTCAAAAATCACAAGTCAGCCTCCCAAAAAGTCATGAAACTAGCTTAAAAATCATAAGGTTTCAGGCTGGACTCAGGTCAAATTTTCAAGATTCTCTGCAACCAAAAGTGCTAGAACGTCCTTTTGTTTACTGGAAACAGATTCTCACCTAATCCAATGCCTCAGGAACAGAGGATTTAAATAAAGTACTAAGTAGCACGAGACTCATGATAAAGTTGCAGAAGTTGGCAACCCTGGATACTTTAGAGCAAGCAGTTCTCAAGCTGTATTGGTTCACGTATCATCATCTTAAAAAAAACGGTCATGAAGTGAATTGATGGATCATCAAGCTTGCATACCGCCAGTTGTACATGCTGCACAGATGGGAATCCCTGCATTAGAGTAAGGAAAACAATAAGAAAGAACAGAATTACAGTATCCATGAGACAGCACAGTGTGGGCATCCAGTACAAACAGACCAGTAACACTGCTAACCAACTGACTGTTGAATTCTGCACACGGGGAAGAGTTCTCAGAAATATAAAAAGTCTGGTACATAGAAAACACCCAGTCATCACCACATCATATTTTCATAACCACATATGCCACAGAAAGGACACGATAGAGCTCTTGAAAAATAAAGACTGAGTTAGTTGAAGACTGATGAAATATGGTGGGGCAAAAGGGACCATGGCATTGTTGATTCATTCACACATCGGTCAGAGAAAGTTTTCAGAAAAATCCATAGGCACCCATATGTTAATTTTAAATAGAGATGGGCTCAAAGCAGAACCTCAAATATGAACTTCACTGCTGAGGACCCAGCTGTAGCTTTATGGCAGAATTATTTTTATTTTCTCTTTAGATTTTTTTTTTGTGGGAGGGAGGGAGGGAAATAGGGTTATATCTGGCTGCACCTGTCAAGACAGCACTAGCAGAAGAGGGATATTATCTAGTTTACAGTCCTGAAGTCATCCACATACAAATCCCCCTATGATAAAACATGTGTGACTAGGGGATTTAACAGAAGATATTAAATACAGTCCCATTCTGGTGAGAATAAAATGGCAGTTTGGTTCTACATAGATGGGTCTGTGCTTAAAAATTGTAATACCCAGGCAATGTTAGTCGGCTTGCATTATTTGCCTGGGCTATCACTGGAATAGGTAATAATACTCATCTACCTTGCTGGGCTGTTGTAAGGATTAATTAGTTAATGTTTGTATAGCACTTCAAACATGAAAAGCGCAATGCAAGTGCTAAGTATAATCATGGCTGTGCCAAATTTAGTGATTTGGAATCTCTACGGAGAGGTTTATTTCATTTCGAGTGTAGAGTAACTGTCCCACCAGTAGTCCTCAGAGTATGTTTTATGTCTTAATTGTTAGTGCTTTACGCATTGTCATTTTAGTTGCATATGCGGATTGACAGTGGTTAATAAAAGATATTTATATGTTTAGTGTTTCACCTATTGCTAGTTTTATAACAGAATCCATCTCCTTAGACATGTCACCCACAATTCCACATTTAAGCTGCTGGATGTACTGAAAATATATACAGGAATTCATCAAATCACTATTTCACTACTAGGTTTGGATTGCAGCAGGAAAACCAGGGTCTGTAATTCACTGCTAGTGCAGCTCCACGAAGGAAGCAACAGCACAAACTACAGTGTAGCTGAAGTTCAGACAAAAAACAAAACATACATACACCCCACACATTACAAAGGGTATGTCTACACTGCAATTAGACACCTGTGGCTGGACGATGCCAGCTGACTTGGGCTCATGGGGCAGGGCTGTTTGTGTGCAGTGTAGATGTTCAGGTTGGGGCTGCAGCCCCTGTTCTGGGACCGCTCCCACCTCACAGGGTCTTAGAGCCCAGCTCCAGCCCAAGCCCAAATGTTTTGCAACACTGACAGACCCTGGTTGTCAGCAGGCAGGATTGAACCTGGGACCTCTGGAGCTAAATGCATGAGCTAAAAACCACATGGCTATTAGCCAAGGCTGTAGAGCAGCCTCAATCTCTTTTTAAGTGGTCTTGGTGCCACTAGATGAGACAGAACACCACATCCAGGACGTGTGTGGGTTACATCCACACCACAATTAAACAGCCCTGCAGCATGAGTTGAAGTCAGCTGGCATGGGCCAGCCCCAGGTGCCTAACTGCAGCATAGACATATAAAACTTTGGGTAACCTGCAAAACTTCCTCAAGTCCTCATCCAAACCTTCTTAATCAAGAATCCTCCACATCAAGTGTCTTCATCTTATACACCAAAAATGCTTTTGCAGAATCAGGGCCATAATTTGTGCAGAGATGTAGTTACTTATTACACACTTATGAATGCAAATTAGACATGAACAGCATAGGCACTTTTGCCAGCAGACCTGAGTTTACAAGGTTTTGAAAATCATGTCATCAATATTGCTGTCTCAGCACAGATTAACTATCACAATAATTGCTGAAGAAGAGTTTAGGACTTCATTCAATCAGGAATAATGTTGAAACAGGGGGAGAAGAAATTAAACAAGTTCTTCCTCTCCTATGGGCTCTTTGTGTGAAGCCACCAGGGAAGTGTGTAAGCACACAGGTCCTAGATCCACAGTGTACAGTAGAGCAAAGGGCAAGAGAATCCATTCTGCATACCTCTTCATGCACAGGGCCTGGCTAATATTTCTGCTGAACAGATCCTTTGATAATCAACCAAACAGGTCAAAAGTTACCAGAATACATTACAAAACACACAAAAGGACCTCGGAATAATTACAGCATTTTCTGGAGCTTAGCATCCGGGTTCCTGAACTGCCAACTGGGGATCTTGGAACATAGCTGTCGATTTGCTTCATGCAGTGAGGAGCTGCCGAAGGACTTTACCAGAGTGCTGGAAACCAGCAGAAAACTTCCAACCCTCCTTTATCCTGGAGGATTAACCTGATTAGATTTAACTGCATACTAGCAAATTTTTGCCCACAATATGCTATTATGTTGATTAAAAACAAAGAAAAAAAAAGTATATTGAAGAGCCACATATGTTGGAGACGATCCTTCCAAGATAAGTGTTAGTACATATTTAAGTGTCTGAAGGTTCAGGGCCTTTCTTTAAACATGTGAGTAATGCTGTTGAGTTCAATGCTGGCATCAGATTGGTGGGGCATAATGCAGTTACTTTTAGGATGGCTGGTGGCAGTCAATCAGCACACTGTGGCAAGGGAGAAGATATTGTAGCCAAAGCCCCCCTGGCTAAAAACCCTCCTACTACAAAATGCAGAGGGGCCTGGAAGACCATGGAATTCTAAAAGACTCATCCAAAAGACCACCTTGGCTTGCAGAGTATTGCCACAAGTTTCACTGCACCAACATAAAAACACCAGCATGTATGAGTGCTGCATTATTTCCATTTGGAATGAGCATATCAAATTTAAAACTGACATGGAGAAAAGTCACAGTAAAGTTAAAACAATTTAAGAATTAAACAAATTAAAATGGATAATTTAACTGAAAAAAACTTGTTTTGCAAGAAGCTTCCAAACTGGGTTTAATTAAGATTGCTCAAGTCAATCCTACATTAAAATGGAGAAATATTTCCACTTTTGTTCATTTCACATACATTGAACTGCAACAATGATGTTTCAGTGACATGCCAGCTCCTCTCTGCCCTTTTCAAGCTGCTGCAAGCAGTGATTAATGTCACTGGAAGAGTTTGGTCAGTTTCCTTAACAAGTGAAGTTCCAGGAATCTTAGCTAAGGTGATAGCAGCCATTTCAGACAATGCAGCAGACACATGATATCTAAACTTAAACCAAAGGTCAAAGATATTCAGGGATCAAGACAGGCAGCTGGAAATATTCCAAGGACCATACTATATTTACTTTCATTAAAAAGAGTAAATTGTTATTAATACTGTGTCACAAAACTGTCCTTGGTAGAATGTCCTCTTTAGGCTACAGGAGGAGTGCATGCATGTGAGTCCATCACTCCACGCCCACACCAGCGGGTACTGTGTGGCCTTTTACTAGCAGGCCAGCATTCGCACTCCAGCCACGGCCTCTTGGCTTTCTCATCCCCTCTCCATGTTCCCAGTTATGCCACCAAACAGCCCATAGTCAGCAAAAAGGGTTGAACAAAAGCAAGGTAAAGAAAAGGCTGTAAGCAGCTCCTCCCAGGATGTGGGCCTATTTTACTTCAGAGGGGCTCTGGGAGGATCTCTGCCCACTTCAGAGTCCACTGGGGTTCAAGTACAAGTCTCGGTTCTTTTCCCTTTTCGACTCAGGGGTTCTGCACCCTCCTTCTGCGAGGGCAGGGGCTCTGTCGGCTGTCAACGCTCTCATCATGACTGGAGAAGCTCACTGGCCTCTTCCCTTACCAGGGTTACCCCTATCGAGTGGCATTCCCTCTTTTGAACTCCTTCAGTCCTGGCATGATTTCCAAATGTGGCAGGTTGGGGTCACTACAGTCCAGAGCAACTCAATTAAATCCAGGGTTGTGAGTTCAATCCTTGAGGCGGCCATTTAGAGATTGGGGCAAAAATCCATCTGGGGATTGGTCCTGCTTTGAGCAGAGTGTTGGACTAGATGACCTCCTGAGGTCCTTTCCAACTCTGATATTCTGTGATTCTAACTTCTTAACCACTTCCATGCTAGTGCAGGGTTTCTATACCCCATCCAGGGGTGGCTCCAGGCACCAGCACGCCAAGCACGTGCTTGGGGCAGCAAGCCACTGGGGGCACTCTGTCAGTCGCCGTGAGGGCAGCAGGCAGGCTGCCTTCGGCTGCTGCCTGCAGAGGGTCCGCCAGTCCCGCGGCTTCTGTGGGAGGTCTGCTGAAGCTGCAGGACCAGCAGACCCTCCATAGGTATGCTGCCGAAGGCAGCCTGTCTGGTGTGCATGGAGTGGCAAAATGCCTAGAGCTGCCTCTGATCCCATCACATACTTTAATAACTAGTAACCACAAACATCTACAGTTAAATGATTTCAATGCACTTCAAATATTAACTCACAAACAACCCCAATCAGTAAAAGTATTTTAATTCCAGTGTTATATAGAGGAAAACTGAGACACAAAAGAGCTAAAAGTAGGAAAACTGGCAGCATTTTAAAAATGTTAGCTAAGACACTAGCACATTTTTAAGGAGCACTCAGCACCTAGTGTAGAGAAAGATGTTGTTCAAAAGTGTGTTAGCTAGAGCTGTACAAATAATTGATTTTTCGGTTCACTGGCAGTTCCAAAAAAGAAAAAAAAACATTTCAAGTCGACCCAAAAGCAATTTTTCAAAGTTTTCAGCAAACCAGTAAGCTCAAAATATAGAATTGGGGGTCAAACCTTTCATTTCATTTTGATTTTGCGATTTAAAAAAAAAAAACAGTATAGGGAGGTTGTACAATGCATGCCACTGAGACACCTGGCTTCCCCCAGAGCTAGCAGCCTCCTACGCTGACCAGCAATACCCTCCCACCCCCCAAAAGAGTCATTGATATTTCCAAGCCAAAGACCTGATAGGCACCAGCATCTTGGTCTTCTTGAGAACTGCCTGAAAAGAGAAATCCCAGCTGAGGGTTTGCTTCAATAGCCCTCGCCAGTCTGTCACTTTGGGACGATCGTATGCAAGACGACACAGGTGCTCTCACCCAGTTCAAGAGCCTCACCTCCTCAGGCGCTCTCTGTTCATGGCACATCTTCCAGTGAGTCAATGCTGCTCCCCAGAGAAATGCTGCAAAGCCTGGGCACGAGTGCAAATCCCACTTTGCACCATTCCATAACTAGCTAATTACAGTCTCTTGCAAAAGGATCCTTTGTGTAAGTTGTAACTCTGCTCAACATCTTTTCCCCTCCTATGGCAAAATGGTCTGCCTTCATGAGGGCTCTAACTGCAGATAAATATAAAGTGAATCACATATAGATCTCACAGCATAGTAGTCTTTATGGCATATGAACTGTAACAAGAAAGGAAGGGTTGGATGAACTGTCTGCTCCAGTTAGTCACTTGGAATAGCTAGCACATTACAAAATCTGTCCTTGTCTCCCTGGAGACAGTCAGGCCTAGTGTTTTACTAAGCACTTAAGCAGCAAGATGGCACAGAAGGAAAAAGTGGCTGGAAATAAAAGAAATAACTATAAAAAAAGTGAAAGTTACTAGAGAGGTTTTAGGTTGGTTACTTCATTTGACATTTAAGGGCTCAATCTCTAGTTTGCCACTAGTAGGGCCTGTTTGTTTGCACTTGCAATGATTTTTGGGTACATTTGGTGTCACTTGTATACCCAGGATGCAGCTATGCAGGTACAAGGAGAAACAGAGCCATCTGGGAGTTCTCCAGGAGCAAGGTACTAGTCTGTCCTTTTGTTTATTTGGGAATCACAATTATTTGGCTGATTCTTATGCCAGTGCATGGAGAAAAGAAAATATAAGGAACCTCCCTGTCCATATATAGAGGATGTAAGGGCCAGCCACAACTGGAGTCCTTCTGTGCCCCAAAGGAAGTTGGAGAAAGGTGAGCAGGAAATCCCAGAAGAACAGATCAGGTACATCATAGGCAAGAGGCTGCAGCATCCTTTTTTTGGGTCATTCCCACACAATCAGTTTCACACTACTCCCCACTCAGAAAGTGGCTAAGTGCTATCATCTGGCTCTTCAGTGCTAAGCTCATGAGGGCAGGACTTTATCCTCTTTGATCTGACCAACACTCAGTGTACCTGAAACCTGCCCTGTCACCAGCTGAAGGAGAAATATGGCAAATGAAATATCACTGATGCCTTTTCACAGCAAGTCCATTATGGGCCTAGCTTCTTAAAAGTGTTCATCTTTATTACAGCTAAAATTATTAGGTCTAACTTGTAACAGAATCTGGATTCTATGGCTGGGGATAAATATAGTCAAACCCATTTCTCAGAGGGGAAAAAAAGCCAAGTTCAGCTATATAAAAGGTGTAACAGAGAAAAACCATCATGTTAGAGAAAGGATAGCAAGCTAGAACAGCCTTGAGGGTACTCTAAGTGGCAGCTGGCTGCAAAGACCACCAATGGACCATTCCAGCAGCTGGACATCACCAGGGCACAGAGCACTCCAGTCATGCCCACTTTCCCTGATCATGCCCCTGACATGGCTGCAGTGGGAGGGCAGGCCTCGGCAGAGGTGGTATATATTCAGCTGTGCTGCCCTTATAGCACTCGCAGATACTTATGCTTATTGAACCCCCAGGCAGACAGCTCAACCAGCTTTGCAGCTGCTTTGCTCCATCAAGCCAACGTAAAGCATCCGCAGGAGGGGCCAGGCTCTGACCGACTCTGTCAGTCGCCATGAGGGCTGCAGGCAGGCTGCCTTTGGCGGCATGCCTGCAGAGGGTCCGCCAGTCCCGCGGCTTCCGCAGACCGCCTGTGGGAGGTCCGCTGAAGCCGCGGGACCAGCAGACCCTCCAAAGGTATGCTGCCGAAGGCAGCCTGTCTGGTGTGCATGGGGTGGCAAAATGCCTAGAGCTGCCTCTGACCCCATCACATACTTTAATAACTAGTAACCACAAACATCTACAGTTAAATGATTTCAGCCCAGTGGTGCAGCCCAAAAAAATCAGAATCTGGCCCCTGAGCACACACAAAAAAATGTAAGCAGCTCTTTGGTTAAGGACAAATATTAACACAAGCTGTGCAGAAAATCAAAGCACCAAAAGCTTTTTTCTTCTAAAATGTGTGAAAATGTATGCAAATGCATTTAAATGAGAAGATGTATTCAAAGCAGAACTAACATTTGCTAATCCCTCTGAAGACTAGCTGAAGCTATTTAGTGTGAAAAAGAATAACCCGTCAGTTTTCTCACTGCATCATTTTTATCATTGAGGGGAAGAGGAGGAATGTCAGAATTATGTAATGACAATAGATGTTGCTATTCAAAAAGTTAAAGCTTTATAAACCATTAAAGCACAAATTGTCAACATAACATAAAAATACACAAAGTAAATATCCTTAAAAATCAACATATTAATCTTTACTATTCATTTAAAACAAGCCTAATTCAAACGTCTGAATCACTGAATTCTGACTCTACTACTTTCTCGAGCAGCATTTTTCTTACTTTGCCTATCTGTAAATTTCAATTATTATTGACGGAAATATACTGTGATGGTTTGTGTATGTATAGTGAAATCAAGGTTTACCTACATTTACTGATAACAAATATAATCCTTCCAAGATTACTTTTACTCACTGTATCTCTTAGACAAGAATAGGCACATTTGTGCTACTTCAATAATATATTTTATGGTTATCTTATGGGAACCAGCATGTTAACCCTCAAGTTATCAGTAAAATCTGCTATTGTTTTCATCTCACGTAGTCCTAATTCTTTTGAAGTATTCCCAAGGAATCTCCCCATCATTCTAAAGCTCCATATGAGTGTTTCCAGGATCTTTATATAATCCTTCATTACAGTGTGATTAACAAAAACACCTTTGACTTTGCATGTGTTTGAAATGTATTTAAAGTTACCTGACTTTCCTCCATTAAACACCAGATAATCTTTTGCACAAGGTGAAAAATCTACTACCTAAGCTTAGCTCAGACAAAAAGTTATGCACTACTCTGCATCAAAGGGCTATGTAGCCTGAAAGTTGACCTAGCAACAGAAGTTAGCTTGGGGCTATTTTTGAGACCTGTCCCCACCAAGTGGCAAGTCAAAGGAGGATGGCAAGTCTTACACACTTCCTTGTTTCATCAGTTTTATTTGCAATAACCCCAATCCTATCCAAACAGGAGCACAAACACCATAAATGCCAAGTTCTCATTGTTAAACACGTTAATGTTACTTAACAGTGGCTGCATTCAGCGCTGTATTGGAGTGACAGAGCTCTTTGTTATCCCACCCTGTTAGCAGGTATTCAGAACCTTTTAAAGAGAGCTGTGGAAGCTATCCTCTCTCATTGCAGCAGATGTGGCTCATTATAGCAGTGGTGGATACGAGAGAGGTGCCCTTTCCAGAGGAGGAACAACTAAGGAAAAGGAAGACCTGAAGGGAAACCTTAGAGAAAGTCAAGTTTAGGGAGGAAACGTAGGGTTTAGTCATGCTCTATCCTATGGAATCACTATCAGTCATTAACAGGAGGCATTTAATAAGCAAAGAGCTACCACTATAAACAAACTGGCTTCCTCCATACAGCTTGAATTGCAGCTATGCCTCCATCGTTGATCAGAAACTACACCCTGTCTGGAACTCTACACAGCACAGAGAGACACCGAATGGCTAAATAATGTAACTGCAAGAACACAGTCTTGTGCATGAGATGTTGTGTTATTGTTTTTGAGCTACCAGTAATGCCAAACACCAAGAGAGGAGAGAGTTTTAACATTAACTTAGAATCTGTGCAGTCTTTTGCAGTCAGGGGAGGGATTCATGCATTAACAGAGGCCAATCCTGCAACATTTACTCATGTAAGCAGCCCTGTGGGTTTCAGAGAATTGGGCCCTTAGCTACTTCACTGTAGGCGAGTAAATTCAAGATATAATCCATTTAGACACCTACAGGGCAGAGTTAACAGGAAAGGACTGGTTTAAATGGTAGCTGTCAGACACCTTCAGTGTGAAATCCTCTCTCAAGCCATGGCTACACTGGCACTTTACAGCGCTGCAACTTTTGCGCTCAGGGGTGTGAAAAAACAAGATACAGCGCTGTAAAGCTCCCAGCGCTGCAAGCTAGACCCGTAAGGGATGTGGTTTACGTGCAGCGCTGGGAGAGAGCTCTCTCCCAGCGCTGGCGCTCTGACTACACTCACACTTCAAAGCGCTTTGAAATTTCAAGTGTAGCCATACACTTAAGCACTGGCACCATGTGTCCTGGGACATTTCAATGCATCAATTACCCCATAAAGTACCTGGATAGTGAAATAAACTGGAGTTCACAGATGCTTCTGGCTGACAATGGGACAGGTTAGAAACTAGGTGGGTGAGGAAATCTCTTTTATTGGACCAACTTCTGCTGCTGAGACACACACGCTTTTGAGCTTACATAGAGCTCTCCTTCAGTCTGGGGAGCGTAGAGTGAGACAGGTTGAATTTCAATAACTGACTGGAAAAAACTCAAGATGTATATAACAGGAAAGAATTGCTTGAAGGTTCTCTGCTGTTGTCATTCCTGGACTCTTTTATACAGTTTGGTACAATCTGACTGTATATTGCATTCATACCACATCAAATGCCCGTCAGCCAAGGATCTCACAGCACTTGGCAAACACTTCTCCTGTCAACCCTCAGCAGGTATGAAAGGATCTCTTCCCTCATCACTGCCATGGAACACAGCCATGTTTAACATACAAAGCTGGTGCTGAGAAGCAGGCAGTGCCCCGCCCCCTAACTCCAAAAAAATATATATATGTCTTACAAGCTAACGTTGCCCAGTGCGCAGTATCTATAGATCTCCATACACAATGGACCAAATTTAGACTGGGTGTAAATGGATGCATTTTCACAAGTATTTATGGAGTTGTACCTCTTGCACCAGCTCTGTGCTTCCGTTAAACCAGTAGCTCTCAAACTTTTGTACTGGTGACCCCTTTCATATAGCAAGCCTGAGTGTGACCCCCCCTTATAAATTAAAGCCACTTATTAATATGTTTAATCCCATTAGAAATGCTGACTGCAAAGCAGGGTTTGGAGTGGAGGTTGACAGCTTGTGACCCCCCCCCATATTATAACCTCGTGACCTCCTAAGGGGTCCCAACCCCCAGTTTGAGAAACCCTGATTTAAACTGAGAGGGCCAATAGAGATTTCCTTTAGTTGGTCCTTACAAAGTTTGCTTATCACCCCCAGTGGAATGTACATTGGTTAGCTCCTGACATCAATTCATTGGAGTAGGAATTTACTGCCTTTAGCAAGTTTAGGAGATCACAACAGATGTAAATCTCCTATCTCTGCCCTGCTGGAGGCTCTTGGGGCCATGGTTGGAATGCACCATAAGAAGCACTAGTTAGATATTGGGAAAGATCATAATTATGCTACTCTACAAGAGCCATTACAGTAAAAGCAGTGTTATTTGGCACTGTACCAACCAGAAAGCTCTATAAACTGGCACTGAGGTGCCAGATTTGGGCAGTGCTCACCTCAGGTGGCTCCCTGCAAGCAGTGACATGTCCCTGCTGCTCCTAGGCGGAGGAACAGCCACGGGGGATCCGTGCGCTGCCCCCACCCTGAGCACTGGCTCTACAGCTCCCATTGGCCAGGGATTGCAGCCAATGGGAGCTGTGCCTCCGAGTGGAGGCAGCACACAGAGCCATCTAGCCACGCCTCCACATAGGAGCAGCAGGGACAAGTCGCTGCTTGTGGAAAGCCACCTGAGGTGCGCCCCACCCAGATCCAGCACCCTGAAACCCCACCTGTGCCCCAATCCCCTATTCTGAGCCCCCTCCCACATCCAAACTTCCTCCCTCCACTAGTAAATATAACTTTTAGTTAACAGGAATTTTTGATTAACTGGCACCCCCCCCCATTTCCCCAACATGCCAGATAACAAAGCTTTTACTGGATTTATTTTACAGTAGCACCTACAGGTCCAAACCTAGATGCCCCCACACCCCCAAATTGTGCTAGACACTGTACAGACAGTCCTCGTCAGAGATGATTACAATCTTAAGAGTCAAGATAGACAAAAGAGGAGAACCAGAGGCACAGAGAGGGGAAGCAAGTTGGCCAAGGTCACACAGCAGGTCAGTGGCAGCGACAGGACTGTAACCAGGCCTCCTAACCCCTAGTCCAGTGCACCACCTGGTAAACCAGGCTTCCTCCATCCCTTTCCATTGGAAGATCACTGAATCTACTACTCCCTCTCTTTAAAACCTCCCAGTGCCTAGTCCTCTTTGCTCTAGATTTGTAACTCTTTAATTCAAAGACTGGAAAACCTGCCTCTAACATATCTGAAAGGCTTTGAGCAGCAAACATCAGTACCACAAAGAGGTTTCAAAATCAGAATGTGTTCCAGCTGAGAGTAGCTAAAGAGCACGTCCAGCATCCAGCGCAGCCCATAGTTCTACAATGGAACACATGGCCATGCTCATTTCCAACACAGAGGTGCAGCTCAGAGAAGGAAGTCTCAGCAAGGATCTTGATCTGAGCAGCCAGCAGCTGAACAGACCAGCTCTGATCAAGAGGACAGTTTGCATGCTAGGACCTGTAGTCTGCATGGGCTGAACTGCTGTGTTAAAAGTGCAGGCAAACGCCAGCTGCCTGGCTCCATGGGGCAAGTCTGAGCACCCCCTAGTTTAGGCTGACTAAGACAAGGCAAGATGTGAACAAAAGAGGTGACTCTTGAACTGCACAGTATTAATATGAAAAACTGCCATGTTTCAGCAGCATTCCAAAATCATTTAGTTCTCATATTCTGAGCTAGCTTTATTTTAGGATTCTAAATGCTGGGGAATATCCATCAGTATCCCTCCAAAGTCTAGGGTTTTAACATCCTTTTATCAAGATAAGAGAGATGCTCTGCCCAATGCAATCCCAAATCATTTATAAAAACTGTTAAGATACCCATAAATCTGCACCTGCCACTTAGACACTCAATGATGAGTCAAGAATTCTGCTCTACACCCACTGCCAGAGTGAGAGTGTATTATTTAGTCTAAGAGTAAGTATAGTGTGAAGTCTGGCACAAGTGTTATATAATCAGTCTCTGGGAACCGTAGTTAAGGAGGGGGAAAATTCTGTCATGCTAGGAAAGTGGTATGAACAAAATATCTGACTAAGCCTGGGTGGGCGGGCGCCTTGGAAAAAAGAATTAAGCAAATCTGCATCAGTATAAGTGATATAAAGCATTACATACGTCCTACTTGTTAATCAAGGACATTTTCAAATTTAAAGCTATATTAAGCTTCTAACTGGGTGAATTTAGGAACCCAACTCTCATTATGATGGGGGACAAGCTCTAGTAGCCATATGATTACTGAACCTGAAATTTTCCTCAGAGGCACCAAAGGTGACTGCCACTCACCTGAGCACAAGATCAGATAGTCAGAGATATCCTAGGTAATGGAGGAAACTGTCTCCCTGCAACCCCAGCAGGGTGAGATTCCTCCTTGGGTGGGTGACAACCAGAAAGACTTGCTTGAGCAGAGGCCTAACCAGGCCAAGAGGACCAATCCCAAAAGGCGCTGAGCCAGTGGTTTGAGCATTGGCCTGCTAAACCCAGGGTTCTGAGCTCAATCCTTGAGGGGGCCCACTTAGGGATCTGGGGCAAAATCAGTACTTGGTCCTCTAGTGAAGGCGGGGGGTGGACTCAATGACCTTTCAAGGTCCCTTCCAGTTCTAGGAGATAAATAATAATTGGAGATATACCTATTTATAAACAGTAGTTCTCAAACTTTTGTATGTGACCCTTTTCACACAGCAAGCCTTTGAGTGCAACCCCCCTTATACATTAAAAAACAAACAAACACTTTAATATTTATCACAAATACTGGAGGCAAAATGGAGTTTGGGGGTGGATGCTGACAGCTTGTGACCCCCGATGCAATAACCTTGTGACCCCCTGAGATGTCACAACGCCCAGTTTGAGAACCCCTTAATATCTCTAGGATTTTTAATATTTTGGCATCATATTTTAACAAATATAGTTACTTCAGCAATGATTTTGAAAAGCAAAAAAGCTTCCAAAGCTTACAATACAATCAGATTAAGGCTAAAACAGCAATGCAGCACAGAAACTGGATATGTTTTCACTGCAGGAAAGTACAACATAGGAGTGGTCCTAGGCTTGGACATGAGCTAGGAAACCCCCCCATAGGGAAACCTTTTCTTCTTCTTTCATTTGATGCAAAAGATTCCTGCAATGAGATGCTCCAGTCACAGCACTCCGTCAACATTAAATTTAAAATGAATCCTCCTGTGAAGGAACCATGGTAGTGTCAAAGCTCAACACCTTGCATACAAACAGCAGCCTCCTAGGGCCAACCTGCTGTAGTTAAATCTTTGATCATTAGTGACATGAAGAAACCATTCCCTGTGTAGTATGACTGAAGGTTCTATATTGTCCTGTAGGAACATGTATCTTACCTTCAGGGCCTAATCCTGCTACTCACCAAGGACAGCTGCCTGAGTTTACATTGCAGGATCAGGCCCTGCAGATTTTAACCATCACATAACAATTTCAATGACAGTAACCAATTGATGACCAGTCTAATTTAATTATCACATTTAATTACAAAATTTAAGTTGATCAGGACTGAGGCTGTTACAGAAGATAATTCGCATTTTCCTAATACATTCATTTGGCTGAGAAAGTGGGGAAGAGAATGGTAGCAAGCTAATAATATTCAGGGAATGATAAATAAAAGGTGAATGTTCCCCCCACAAGATGTTGTCATATTTTGGATCAGTTCAGAATATTGATTGTGTCTGGCTAAGGTAACGTCAATTAAACTGTTGTTGCAGAATAAAGACAATTGTCTGATTTTAGCTTTCCATCTAGTGATGGCACCATTGGCACTACTAGTAGATTGGTGCAGCTTTGAATTATGTGGAAGCACTTTGCAGATCATGGTAAAAGACAGACTTGGTGATATAGCCAAGTAGTGGGCCTTTTCAATCCCCTTGAAGCTATCTAGACCCTAAATACAATCATGTCAGATAGTCATGTTACAACTAGGTTGTCCCCAATCCAGTTACAATCACAAGCCCTGATCCTGCATTCATGCAGCCCCAGCTGCAAGGGTCTATCATGCAAAGTTCTGTTGGCTTCAATAAGACAATGATCAGCTATAAAGGTATAGCACTGAATATTAATACAAAAATCAGGTTGATTGGTGCCCATCTGTAGTAGACTAGAACTCAACTGTGTTTCATAATCAGTCTGACCAAGGATCTAATGGTTTTCTGCAAAGAGATCTGTCTAAACATAGGGTGGGCAGGGGAGTGTGTGATGTAATTCAAGACCGTATCAATGCATATGCACAAGGAGGCTGAATTCAGGTTGCACAGACAACCTGAATTCTGGAACTTCCAGCTTTGAGTTCCTGACTTTGCAACAATCATATTTAAGTTTCTAGGTGTAATTTCCTACATTTAAAAAAAAGATTCCCTTATGGGGCATCATATTGACTCCCACATGGGTGATCAGCAGGGTTTGAACCTTTAGAGCTTCCAGAGTCATCGCTGCCACATGAGCTAATGAAGTAAATATGACTGTTGCATGAGGTTGTTGCCTCCATATGGCCCAGCACTAGAGGGAGGAAGTCAGATTTTGCAAGCGGTTTCACAGACATTTGCTGACAGGAGAGGTGAGATTCAGGAATCTTGGATTCCTTTCCAGGCTCGGGAGGTCAGTGTTCTCTAGTGAGCGCAGATTCTTCTGCCTATTTCCACCAAGTGTTACTCCTTCTGCCTTGTCTCCTCCAATGTGTCACACTCTCGTCTCTTCCCCACACCTAACTCTTCATTCCCATCCCATTCTCCTCACCTTGCTAGGCCAGTCTCTACATCTCAGGCTTCTCCTCCCAGTTTCTTTGCCCAGCCAGTCAGCCCCCTCCCCGCACCCCCCCCCACCCAACAGTTCCGTCTAGCTCCCAGCCTCCTTACTCAGGTAGCTCCAGTCTCCCTCTTACCTGCAACTCCCAATCCCCTTCCTTCACTTCCCACCCCCAGTGCCAGCCTTCCCACCAGGTTCCTTATCCAAGTCTACCCCACCCATCCTGGCTCCAGTGCAGCTTTTAAATGTGTGGGGGTGGGGAAAAATCAACCCTCCAGACTGCCTGTCCCCAGGATGGGGATCCACTTCAGGCTTCCTGGTCTCTATTCAAGTGCCTGGACCTAGCCTGGCATGGCTTAGGGCAGCCCATAGCAGCAATTGCAGGGAAAAGCCCTGCTCAGCCCAAGGGGAATTTAGCTACTAAAATCTAAGTCTCTACGCAGCACATGCAAACTACAATCTTTCCAAGGCTCATAACTTGGCCAAACTTGGGTGGAATTTGATGAAGATAATAAAAGGCAGGCCCCTACTCCCCCCACCACCCCTTCCACATTTCAAGTGTTTGCTCCAAAGCATGGGGGGCAGTAGAGCTTTTCAGATAAAAGATGGCCAGACTAATATGGGCAAAACAATGTATTTTTCCCCTAACCTTGTTTTCAGCAATGGCAGAAATTCTGGCAGAAATTTTCCAAAACAGTTCATCCTGAGACAGAACCTTGGCATGAAAATTTTCAGCCTGAACAGTTAGAGGGTGGCAAAATCATAAGCAACTGAAAGAGTCTAACAGGGGGAAATATTGATCAGCCTTAATAGGCAGCACTACCAGCCCTGACTATAATGATTCAGGGAATTAGCACACAAAGAAGATATTCCATTTCTCTTCCCTGCATCATATTTTTTTTCAACTAGCACTCATCTTTTGCCATTGCAACTGGAAGAGATTTTATTCACTTACGTATAAAAACAGAATAATCCTCTAAAAATGAGGACCGTACAAACATTTTGTGAACTTCACTTTTAGCAATATATACAGTCAGCATGCTGAGGGCTATGAATACTTCATTTACTACAGTACAATGCAAAAAAGCATTTAAAGGGTTAAACTAGACAGATCCAATTGTCTAGGTCAGAGCCTGTTATAATAGAACACACCTATGTAAAAATCCATAAACACAAGATTGTTAATGCATGCAGCATGTCCAATATGAAAAACAATATCCTTTTTTAATCACTTTTCTCTAAGACCTTCACATAACAGGAATGTCAACTGTACATTTAGGTAGTTTATCCCAAATTTGATAAGAAACCTGTTTAACCAAAATTCATCTTCAAAAAAGATATTTAGGGTTATCAAAGAAAACTAGAGCTTAAATTCCTTATTTCCCCCAAATCAGAGGTTATTTAAAGAGACATATTATACAAACTATACATGTTGTGCAAAAATTACTATGCTTGAGAGTTATATTTTGGGGCCTGACCCAAAACCCCTTGAAGCCCATTAAGAATATATATTAGTTAAGCTTCAGACTGAACAAATACTGGCTAAAAAAGCAAATAAAAATCTCTGGTATGAATTCCAAAATATTAAGACATAAATGTAGGGCTACTTTACATTGCACAGAATAGAAAACATTTTGAAAAAAGCTACCCTCTTCAGATGAAACACAATAGTTAGAGCAGTGGTCCCCAACCTTTTTCATCTGATAGGTGCCAGATGAAGAACCATGGCAGTGGTCGAGCATCCACCAAAATGCTGCCAAAATTCAGCAGCAACACCTCTGGATGACATTGCTTGTCGGCAGCAAGCAGCATCATCCAGAGGCGTTGCTGCTGAAATGCCACCAAATTTCAGCTGCATTTTGGTGGATGCTCAACTGCCGACCAGGACACGGGCGCATTTAGATGCCCCTGCGGGCGCCATGGCACCCTCAGGCACCACGTTGGGAACCCCTGAGTTAGAGCTTCAAATCCAATATGTATATTTACAAGTGTATACAACCAACCTATTGTGGCAGGATGAAAACTCAGAGAAAAAGGACTTTTTTAATAAAAAGGAGGATTTAAAAAAAACAAACATACATTCTGTTTTTCTGAAGGGGAGTGTTCTTATCAGGATGCTGAATCCGTGTTTCTGAAACACATCTCCCATTGCTGTGGAAAGCAAGAATCAAATGGTGACTTAAATTAATACAGGAGCCCAGTCAGTAAAACTGTGCTAGTTAAACACTGACATCTACAGTCACGTCTTGAGAAAAAATCTCTTTGGAATGCAGACCAGTGCACCAGCTCTTTGGAACGGCAAGAATGTTACTTGCACTCAAAAGTAGATGTACCCAATTCAATTTTTTTTGAACATCAGAAGTTTTGGTGTGACATTTGGACTATGCAGTTATATGCTAGAACTATTATTCAGTATTAACTGCAGAAGGAGATCCATAATTCAAGATAACAGTACTGCTACCTCAGTTACATTTTGATTTATGTGAAGTACATTTGTTTCATTAGGAAATAAGTCACAAACACAGAACTCCAAATGAGAAGTCCATGGACTGATCTTTAAACACTAATGGAACATCTATTCTTACAGCTGAAATTTGCTCCCTGAGAGAGCTATTCGAAGAAGATACTTTGCAGATCATGTTGCTCCCCATGGATAGCAGGGCTTTTTATTATACTGTTAATGGATACCATAATTGCATTGAGGAAAAAAGTTCAAACTTAATAACTCAGATGGTAATACAGCCACATCTTGCCAACAAACTATGTTGAATGACAGCTACAATTTCATGCAATTGTACTGTAGCATTTTTTAAGAAGTTTGATTTAAGGACTCTAAGTTAGATATGTGATCAGTGCTGTGTGGTTTGGGGTTTTGCTCAGATTCTTTTTACAGCCAAAAGCTCCTCTCTCTCTTGGCTTCCAAAGAGCCATCTCATTCTACTGCCCTGAGTCAACTCATTCTCCATCTCATTATAGAGTGCTTCCTAATAGTTGAGTTACCCCTAGGCAGGCAGCACATATGCGCTTTTGAATCAGATCTTTACATCTTTATGTGTTCTTTACAAATAGCTCCAAAATTGACTGAGTTCCCCCATGTGTCAGTTTTGCCTGACCTTTCATATGGCACCAATCTACTGGCTTCCAGGCCTACACGCACACCCAAGTCTACCCATGGAGGCCCAGAGAGGGACAGAAGAGAGGCTTAATCTTTTTTTTTTATTATTATTATTGCTCTACACCTATGTCTCATCACTACTGGGTCCTCTGCCATTTCACCACCCTTCATTTCGCCATTTCAACGCACTACTTAAAATGATCCATGCACCATAGACATTCACTCCTGTTAACTTACAATTCTTGAAAGGGCACCAGAGCTCAACCATGTCTTACATATCAGCAATTGCCTACTCACTTTTGGGGCATGGGGTGCGTATGTGTACACACACACACACACACTTCATCCACCCACTGTAAGTTTGATTTATTTGGGGGATTCTCTGTCACTTCTTCCCACAGCCAGCCTTAAAGGGACAGCATGATCAAGACAATTCAAAATCTCAAGAGATTTGCTTCCCTAAAGAGATCTGGAACTCACATTGCTAAGTCTCTTCAATGTTCCCCAGAGGGGATTCCTAGCATGTATAGTAGGAAAAAAACCAGTGAAGTTCTGGTCATGGTAGAGAGACAGCTTCTGTCAGTGACAGTTATAGTCTTGGAAGGGAATTAAAATGGCCACAGGTGTAAGTGGATTCATTTCATATCAGACAGTAAAACCATCATTCTGCTCTGCAGAACTTTGAAGCAATGTCAAAACTTCAAAGACACAAGCATGAAGGCCACCTAAAGGAGAAAAATGGAGAAATAGGATGAAGACAGCTGCCTGATGCTATAATGTGCTTAGAGCTTTCAATTTCCGTAGAAGTCAAGGGGCTCAGAAACTTAGTGAATGCTCACTTCATTAGAGGAAGCCCACAGTACGAGAACTGCAGTTCTCAAGCCCTAGTTTTAGCACTTTTTCTTGCTTGCTAGTAGTTTGGCAGAGGAGGGTTATTACCTTAACTCTCTCTCAATTGGTAGATTGGATTTGCTCGCAAGAGTATTATCTGACTGCTTTTCCTCTTCTCATATACAATGCTAGCTGCTCTGTAAAGGTGCTTGATTGCAGTTGTGTGATCACTGATTAGATATAGAACTAGAAATCTTCCAGCAATTTGGACTTTTCTTACTAGATAAGGTAACCTCAAAGTCAGCCACAATTAGGTTAGCTAGCATCAAAACTTTTTTTTATTTCAGACTTCTCCTAGCTGCCTTAATCTTTCAACCTGTGGCAGTACTACAGGTTGCCTAGATACTCCTATTTTTATTAACTTGGGTTCTGTAAAGCATACTGGCTATAAAGCTTGATTTGCAAGCAAATGTAAGTGACTGGGATGCACTTTTGATGCTGTTAACCGCTATGGCCTTATCAGATTCCATCTGAGATAACTGTATCTTGTCTTCCTATATTTCCTTTACAGTGGAACAGAATCTCACTGAAACTGTAGTCTGCTTAGGTTCTTATACTGAGCCCATCACTACAGTACATGAACTGGAAAGCCAAGCACATACTTAGATTTCCTCAGGGATAGGGCTGAAGACCTAAATAACCCTGTCTGTAAAATCCTAGTCACTGGTGAAATCCTGGAGCACAGGAGGAGGTTAAATTTAACATTTAAGATTATAATCTAGTTTCAGGCACATTGGCTGGCTGGCTTTTCACTAGTAGTTAAGCAGTGCTTCTTTATGAAAAGTAACCAAACATTTCATGTTGTGCGTTCAGTCCAATATTTAAAAATACTATTGTTCTTCAGAGTATTATGCTGGGTTCAGGTCTGTTTTTACAATATAAACGTTAAGCCAAAGCAGATCTTAGAGAAAAGTCATAATGAGGGTTTGGGGGGGGGGGGATTTTTTGGTCAGATGCCTTGTATCTGGTCACAATGAAAGCTGTTTTTCAGAGCCTCTCTCTTACATAGTCCAGCAATAAGGCCAGTGGGAAATGAATGAAAGTGACATGTACACAGAAGCCGGGAGAGAAAGAGTGTTGATGCCAAGTCCCTGGATTTTTTTACATAATCATTTACTAACAAGAGAACGGAAACATTGAGTGCTAGTGGTTGGATACATGCACCATTTGTTCAAAGATTGTATCCTTACCGAATCCATTCCAATGGATTTGCAGACTTTATGGTTTTGTAGCTTCATAATTTCATAATGCTGCATGACTGGATTGCAGGGAAACAAATGAAATTAAAGATTTGTAATTACGTCTCTTAAAAAAAAAATCAAAATACTCTCTCACTTGTAGGAAACCAAAGACCTTTTAATACATCCCTTCCTGGTTCATTAGCAGGACTTCAGGTGTTGCTTTGAACGGTTATTCCCATTAAAAGGAGTAAAAACTAAAGGAGAGGGGGTCAAACTATTTGTCAAAAAGTAACTGATGGAAATTCTTTTGTTGAAAAATAAACATTTTTGCAGGAAGTTTTCATTTTCAAACAAAAAATCTTTGCTGTTATGCCAAGAAACTAGAATCGAAATTTCTTGGTAATAGATTTCTGGGTTTGATTTTCAAAACCAAAATAAAAAGGTATATCCAAAACTTAAAAAAAAAAATAAAAAATCCACACCATGCCACACACAGTTTGAGGAAACACCAAAACTGGAAAAAAGTGAAAATATTTTACATGATATTGCAACAAAAATTAAAGTTTTTCAAAATTTCCCCACAAACAATTGATCTTTTTTTTAATCCAGCATGTCCTCCTAGACTAAAACTAGGAATGGGGTTTATGTTACACTGGTAGAAAAGAGAATTCTCTGATCTGCTAGTCATCTCCCTTCAAAACAGCATGGTTACCTGTTGGGCATTTAGTAAATTATCATCCCATTTGGTTTCAAATGTTATAAGAAATGGAGTTTCCACCACTTCCTGTTGAGGGGTCCCTCCTGTGGCTGATAGAATTCTTAGCTCTATTTAGGCAAAGTTTTCCCTCAAAGTCACAACTTTTCTGCTTGTTAGCCTCCTTTCACTACTTCTCCTCCTTCCTTGGCTTCAAAAAAACCCATCTGTCACTAGTGTCAAACATACAGCTAAGGGTAGCATAAAACCCCTCTTCTTAACTTCTTAACTCTTCTTTTACCTGTAAAGAGTTAAGAAGCTCAGATAATCCATGTGGCACCTGACCAAAAGGTCCAATAAAGGGAGAAGATACTTTCAAATCTGTGGGGGAAGGTTTTGGTCTGTGTCTCTCGAGCCAGCCAAGAAAGCAGGACAGGAAAATTATATCTCCTTAAGCATATCTAAACTAAGCATCCAGTCTGGCAGAAATAGTAAGTAATAGACAAGAAATGTGTTAGATTATCTTTTGTTTTAGCTTGTGAATTTTCCCTGTGCTAAGAGGGAGGTTTATCCCTGGTTTTGTAACTTTAAGGTTTTGCCTAGAGGGGAAATCCTCTGTGTTCTTGAGTCTCTTGTTATTCTGTAAAGTACTTACCATCCTAATTTTACAGAGGTGATTCTTTTAACTTTTCTTTAATTCAAATTCTTCTTTTAAAGAACCTGATTGATTTTTCATTGTTCTTAAGATCCGAGGATTTGGGTCTGTGTTCACCTGTACCAATTGGTGAGTATATTATTCTCAAGCCTCCCCAGGAAAGGGGGTGTAGGAGCTTGGGGGGATATTTGGGGAAGGTAGGGCTCCAAGTGGCCCTCCCTGAATGTTTGTTTAAATCACTTGGTGGTGGCAGAGATACTAAGGCTAGAAAGGAATTTGGGCCTTGAGGAAGTTTTTAACCTAAGCTGGTAAAAATAAGCTTGGGGGGTCTTTTATGCAGGTCCCCAGATCTGTACCCCTGAGTTCAGAGTGGGGAAGGAACCCTGACAACTAGTGTCTATACTACAGCAGCATAGTTGCAGCTGTGCCACCGTAGCACCGACTTACCTGCAGATACAACTTTCACTGACGGAGTATTTCTTGTCAGTGTAGTAACACTACCTTCTCCAACATTATTAGCTATGCTGACAGAAGCACTCTGTCCACATAGCTGCGTCTATACCGGCCAGCACATGGGTGCGCATAGATGCCCCGGTGAATGCCATGGTGCCCGCGGGCACTGCATTTGTCCCAACATAGCTGCCTGGCAAACATCCAGGAGGGGAATCTCAGCCAGGCCAGTGACAGAAGTAGCAAAAACTAAAACAGCAGCAATGTAAACACATTGCTAGAGTTTGCCAGGAGAGAGAATCCATTTATTAAAACTTGATCAGATATTTCAGCTCCCCCCATTATCCTAATATTAAGTATGGAGTGCTACGGACATGAGAGAGAATCCAATTTGGCCTGCACACTGTAGGTTACCTTCTTTCATTTGCAAACAGAATTTATATTTCCTCTGTTCTACTGAAACTCCAGCAGAAGAGACCAGACAAATGAGGATATTAGTGGAATTCTATAAAGGAATGTTTCTTTTAAATCCAGTAAGGAGAGCCGGTAAATGGACCAGCCCAGTAAAATGTCAAAGTGCTAATTAAGCACACCTAACAGGCAAAACTGTGATAATTTAATCAAATAATAAGTTGGCTGAATACACGCTCTCCATCTTCAGCATTGTGATCTATGAAGATCACCTAGTGCTACACACATTGTGGAGGCAAATTTAATCTCTAAAATCTTGCTTCCATATGTTCACATCCAGAGCCTACAAAATAATTGGTCTTTCTATAATAACAGCACCATCGAGAAAGCCTATTAAAGCCATTCTTTTAATGTATTCACATTGCTCATTAATAACTTCTCAATATCAATTGTTTAGCCTAATTACAGGCCATTTAAGTAAATTGATACCATGATAACCACATACTCCATCTGCTACCTTTACACGTATTTAAGAGACTACAGCATGCCAATTTCTCAACAGTCTTCATGTCTGTTTTATTCTATGTAGTCAAAAGTCAGATTTTGAGGCCCTATTCTACATTCCTTGAATCACCATTGATCAGTGAGAATTTGATCATGGAATACAAGATCCGGCCACCAATACCCACTTCCTTCAAGAAACTTAATGTTGAAGTGAAGGTGGTTGCAGAAGTGAGGTGTCTACCTACCTAGGGTGACCAGGTGTCCTGATTTTATAGGGACAGTCCTGATATGAGGCTTTTTTTAAAATATAGAAGCATATTACCCCCACTCCCATCCCAATATTTCACACTTGCTGTCCAATCTCACCAGATTCTCTGCTGCATTTGATGTTTTCCGGGCTTGCCTCTCATTTCCTGATCAGCTGGATCAGAATTCACCAATAATCTTTACCACTTTTTTCTTTAGACTGGCAGGCACTTAATGGAAATCCTGTATTCAGCATACAACTCATGTATCCCCTATGCTCAATCATAAAAAGTGTGTTGCATAACACCATATTTTAGGTGATTAACAGCATACAGCAACACAACAGTTCCAAGTGATTACATTCTTGTCTTTGCCTGATCTAGAATTTGTTCAGAATATAAGGCTTCACAGCCCTATTCTTACAAAACTTCTTAGTCACTAAATATTTTAAATCCCATCTGAAGGATGCCACCTCCATCAGCATAATGCTACATAACACCATGCTAGGACATTGGTTCATGAATGACTGTGAGGAAACATACCTACAGAATTCTTGATACCTCCTGCTACACCACCACCAGGCTTCTTTGAGGCCTCCCATCCATGTACTGACCCATTCCAACTTGTTAGCTATCCAGATGTAATCAGATCACAACACAGGGTGATTAGAATTGCCAACTTTCTAATCGCACAAAACTGAACACCCTTGTCCTGCCCCCCCCCTCACTTTCACCAGGCTGGGGCCAGGAGTCCAGGAGGGGGTGAAGGCTGGGGGTCGGGATAAAGTGTTTGGGTACATGAGGGTGCTCCAGGCTGGGGGCCTGGGCTTTGGGCTGGGGCCAGGATGAGGGGGCTCTGGGATGGGGCCAAGGGGTCCTGCGTGCAGGGGAGCGTTTCCAAGCTGGGGCAAGAGCGCAGGTTCCAGGCAGCGGTTACTTCAGGCAGCTGCCAGGAAGCAGCAACATGTCCCTCTGGCTCCTAGGTGGAAGCATAGCCACATGGCTCCGTGCACTAACCTGCCTGCAGGCACCACCCCTGCAGCTCCCATTGGCCACAATTCCTGGCCAGTGGGAGCTGGTGCTTGGGACATTGGAAGTGCACAGAGCTCCCCATGGCCGCCCCTATGCTTACTAGTTGGAGGGATGTCACTGCACAGAGCCAGGTAGGGAGCCTGCCAGCCTTACACCAATGAGACTTTTAAAGGCCCAATCAGTGGTGCTGACCAGAGCTGCCCGGATCCCTTTTCGACAAGGTGTTCCAGTCAAAAACCAGACACATGGCAACACTAAAGATGATGTGGCTACAGTCCTTAATAAGGAGTATCTAATATTCTCTGCCAATCTAGCAATCATATCTTGGCAGTAAAAATCTACTAAAAATGTGCACCCTTCCAATGCTGAATCATAATGACTATATTTCCTAGTTCATATATCAATTCATTTTATGATAGGTCTGTTGTCCACACTTTCCCATCTAACCACCTTCACTTCAACATTAAAATGGATACCTCATAATACATTAAGTAAATTACCATGCTCTGGGGGGGTGAAAAAAATCATGAGATAAGAAGCTGGATTTCTTATTCATCAGTGGCTTCTGAGCTCATGTAACATTTATCTCACAGATGACACATTCATTCCAGCTGTCACTCCTGTCAAGCGAGTGAGCTGTCAAATTCCATACGCTATCAAAATCCCAGAGAGGTTCCACCCCTCAGCACGGTAAAGCAATACCTTAATAAACCACAAGTGTCAAGGTTCCCTTGCTACCACATTGCAAAGTTCAAACCTCACTTCTGCAACCAAACCAAGGCCTTTTATTCCTTTGTGTTTTTCATTGAACAGGTTGCAACACAAGCAAATATTTTCATATGCAAAGCAGTCCTCATTCCCTTTATTGCTCACACAACATGTCCATTATCTTAACATCACAGGACAAACAAATGATGGTTGTCCATGACTTTTATTTTTCAAAAGTGCAGGCCTCAAAGAATTTGGGTTACTTCACCTGAAGAGAAATAATGCATTTATTATGAATTACTCTCCATAACATCATGCTGGTGAATTCAATTCCCCTCCCATTGTCTCCTAAAATAGATCCAGAAGGGTTTGGAGTTTAGGCCTTAAGCAATTCTCTGCAAACTAAATTTACAGACACAATGTTAGGCAAGCTGTCCATCTAACTGCTAGCACCTATTCCCTGCTGAAGTTGGCATGCTATCATGCACGTCAACACAGTTTACAAGGGCATTGGGCAGCTGGTATACAAGCAGTCTTGCAGGACAGCAGGAATTGAGGGCAAGATCTCAAGGGGCCACATTTCCCTGCATACCCAATGCTTACTGACCACTCCCAGCATCAAAACTGGGATAACTATGAGAAGAAAATATAGCTTCAAAAGGACGCTTATGGTGAAATTTTATTCATGGATCAAGGTTAATGTTCTGTGGAAGGTGAAGATATTGAAGTGTTCCCATAAAACATATAATAAAATCTCCACCCTCTTTTTGCAAAATGGGCAAAGGAATTATTTTTGAAGGACAGCCAGATTTCTGCTAAAAAGATACAGCAAACAAGGTGAGGAAGCCTTTCCTCTGGAGTTCTGCATGATGCGCAAAGTAATCTTGCACCTGGTTTGAGTCCAAGCTCACGTATTGTATATGGACCTAGAGGAAAAGGACAAAGGGTACAGAACACAGGCAGTTAGGAGGAGACACAGAGGGTATGTCTACACTACGGGATTATTCCAATTTTACATAAACTGGTTTTGTAAAACAGATTGTATAAAGTCGAGTGCACGTGGCCACACTAAGCACATTAATTCGGTGGCGTGCGTCCATGCACTGAGGTTAGCATCGATTTCTGGAGCGTTGCACTGTGGGTAGCTATCCCATAGTTCCTGCAGTCTCCCCCACCCATTGGAATTCTGGGTTGAGATCCCAATGCATGATGGTGCAAAAATAGTGTCGTGGGTGTGTCATAAACAGATAGCTAAGGATTAATGTCTCCTACACCTGGAAAGAGGTAATCTGAAGCACCTGACCAGAGGACCAATCAGGAAACCAGACTTTTTCAGGTCTGGGTGGAGGGAAGTTTGTGTCTGAGTTCTTTGTCTTGTGCCTGTCTCTCTCTCAGTTATGGGAGGATTTCTGTCTCTTGCTTTCTAATCTTCTGTTTCCCAGTTGTAAGTACAAAAGATCAGATAGTGATTTATATGTTTTTTTGTATTTTACATGTGTGTAGCTGCTGGAGTGTTTTGAATTGTATTCTTTTTGAATAAGGCTGTTTATTCATATTTCTTTTAAGCAATTGACCCTGTATTTGTCACCTTAATACAGAGAGACCATTTTTATGTATTTTTTTTTCTTTTTACATAAAGCTTTCTCTTTAAGACCTGTTGGAGTTTTTCTTTAGTGGGGAACTCCAGGGAATTGAGTCTGTGCTCACCAGGGAATTGGTGGGAGGAAGAAGTCGGAGGAAATCTGTGTGTGTTAGATTTACTAGCCTGACTTTGCATTCCCTCTGGGTGAGGGGGGAAGAGAGATTAGCTCTCGGTACTTCTGTTTTCCAAGGCTGGAAACGGGGAGGGTGGAATCCCTCTGTTTAGATTCACGGAGCTTGCTTCTGTGCATCTCTCCAGGAACACCTGGAGGGGGGAAGGGAAAAGGTTTATTTCCCTTTGTTGTGAGACTCAAGGGATTTGGGTCTTGGGGTCCCCAGGGAAGGTTTGGGGGGACCAGAGTGCCCCAAAACACTCTAAGTTTTTGGGTGGTGGCAGCTTTACCAGGTCCAAGCTGGTAACTAAGCTTGGAGGTTTTCATGCTAACCCCCATATTTTGGACGCTAAGGTCCAAATCTGGGACTAGGTTATGACAGGGTGATTCTGGGTAAATGTTTGTCACTCATTCCTTCCTCCATGAAAGGAACGGCAGACAATCATTTCACGCCCTTTTCCCTTGGATTGCCCTGGCAGACACCATAGCATGGCGACCATGGAGCCCATTTTGCCTTTTGTCACTGTCACCGTATGTGTACTGGATGCTGCTGACAGAGGCGGTACTGCAGCGCTACACAGCAGCATTCATTTGTCTTTGCAAGATAGCAGAGATGGTTATCAGTCGTTCTGTACCATCTGCTGCTGTCATGGGTGCTCCTAGCTGATCTTCGCTGAGGTCAGCCGGGGGCGCAAAGACAAATGGGAATGACTCCCCGGGTCATTTCCTCCTTTATGTTGTATCTAAAAATAGAGTCAGTTGTGCCTAGAATATGGGGCAAGTGTACTAGAGAACCAGTGTACCAGAGAGCACAGCTGCTGTGTGTCAGATCCTGCAGAAATGATGAGCTACATGCCATTCAAGGGGGGTGCCCCGTAACAACCCCACCCGTTGCTTCCCTAACCCTCCTGGGCTACCGTTGCAGTGTCTCCCCCGCCCCCCATTTGTGTGGAAAAGTAATACAGAATGCAGGAATAAGAAACACTGACTTTTTAGTGAGATAAAATGAGAGGGAGGCAGCCTCCAGCTACTATGATAGCCCAGGCAGGACATTAAACGGTGTGGGGGAGAGGAGCCCAGCATCCAGCTGCTATGATAGTCCAGGCAGTATAGAATCTTTTCTTTAGACATGAAAGGAGGTGGGGCTGATGGAGCTCAGCTCCCAGTTGCTATAATGAAGACGGTTACCAGCCGTTCTGTACCATCTACCGGGAATGACCGGGAGTTATTCCTATTTTTACCCAGGCGCCCCCAGCCAACCTCACCTGAGGCCAGCCAGGAGCACTCACGGGCTGATGATGATGACGGATAGTAGTCATATTGTACCGTCTGCCACCGGGGAGGGGAGGGGAGGGGAGAGGCTGCTGCTGTTCAGTGCCGCAGCATCGCGTCTACCAGCAGCATGCAGTAGACATAGGGTGACATTGAAAAAAGTCAAGAAACAATTTTTTCCCCCTTTTCTTTCACGGGGGGGAGAGAAGGGGAGGTAAATTGACGAGCTATACCCTGAACCATCCCGGACAATGTGTTTGACCCTACAGGCATTGGGAGCTCGGCCAAGAATGCAAATGCTTTTTGGAGACTGAGGGATAGCTGGAGTCCTCAGTCCCCCCTCCCTTCCTCCATGAGTGTCCATTTGATTCTTTGGCTTTCTGTTACGCTTGTCACACAGCACTGTGCTGAGTCCCTGCTGTGGCCTCTGTCTGGAGATTTTTTCAAATGCTTTGGCATTTCGTCTTCCGTAACGGAGCTGTGATAGAACAGATTTGTCTCCCCATACAGCGATCAGATCCAGTATCTCCCGTATGGTCCAAGCTGGAGCTCCTTTTGGATTTGGGACTGCATCACCACCCGTGCTGATCAGAGCTCCACGCTGGACAAACAGGAAATGAAATTCAAAAGTTCACGGGGCTTTTCCTGTCTACTTGGCCAGTGCATCCGAGTTCAGATTGCTTTCCAGAGCGGTCACAATGGTGCACTGTGGGATACCGCCTGGAGGCCCATACCGTCGATTTGAGGCCACACGAACCCTAATCCGATATGGTAATATCGATTTCAGCGCTACTCCTCTCGTCGAGGAGGAGTACAAAAACCGGTTTAAAGAGCCCTTTATATCGATATAAAGGGCCTCGTTGTGTGAACGGGCGCAGCGTTAAATTGGTTTAACACTGATAAATTTGGTTTAAACGCTTAGTGTAGACCAGGCCAGAGTAAAGCGAGTAGGGTATCATGAGAGATTGAAATGGGATGAAGACTTGGGATACTGGAGAAGAAACAGAAGGGTAAGATACTACGTAAAGACAGCAGAGTAGAGGCCAGCTCTGACATCCAAAGCAAAAGAGACACACCTGAGGGAAACCTCTTGCTGCCCTCAGCAGACTGAAGAGGAAAAGCTTCCCCGCCCCCCAGAAAGGGGCAATAGGCCAAAGATTACATGTGCATAGCAGGGCCTATTGGGAGGTGACAGGGATTGGCACAGGATCACAGGACCTAGTATGGTGTCTTGCACACAACTGGTTGGTTCAGCCATAAATCAAATGCTGAGCTTCACCCAGCACTGGCCTTTCCATGCATTTTTGCAGCCCCAGGGCTAGTTTTCTGTAAGAGTTTTGAAAAGACCTACAGAATTCATGGTTTTAAAAATATGATGAAATATACCAAAATGCAAATAAATCCCATGGTATCTGAGGCCATGAGTCTTTTCCCCTCAACACATTCCCCTCAACCCCAAGCTCCAGCTATACCTGGACAAGAGTCCCTTTCAAAAGGCCAGCAGTTATGGAGACCCTTCAATCCAGCTACCAGTGGCCTCCTTACCTCTACTTAACCAGATACTACACCCCCTTCTCTGACTTAGTTACCCTATCTTGCAAGCAGAGCTTAGAGCCACTGCACCTCCACACATATCACTATGCCACTGGCTAGGACACTAGCAGATGAGTAGCTGATATGAAGAGAAATTAAAAAAAAAATACATTTTGAAGAGCTAGGAGAAGACTTTCATATAAATGTAGAATCCAGGGGATTCAGCTTCAGGAACTAACACACTGTACATCTGTAATCTTAATCAAGCACGCAAGGCAGCTTCAAATTCTCAAAAGGATTTAATTGGTCTGCACAGCAAACTCACAAGATGAGCTATAGGCAAAAGTTATAATTGCCTTGATTACATCGCTATACAAGAGGCTTTCAATGAAATAGCATGCAACACTTTTCCTTTATAACAGACACTGAAGAACACTGTATGCAATCCATTTTTAAAGCTCACTTTGAAAACTGTATCATCAGAAGTAAAGAATAATAAAGACAGGAGAGCGGGAAAAGTGATCTAATAAGTATCTTCAAATAAGAAAGGCTGGTTAGTCACAAGAAAAGAAGACTGAAGGTGGACCTGATAAGTCTTCAAATATGTAAGGGGCTATTATAAAGGAGGATGATCAATTGTTCCCCATGTCCACCAAAGCTAGGCCAAGTAGTAATGAGATTTAGGTTAGATATTAGGAAAAACTTTCTAACTGGAAGGGTAGTGAAGCTCTAGAATAGGCTTCCAAGAGAGGCTGTGGCATCCCCACCATTGCAGTTTTTAAGAACCAATTAGATAAAAGCCTGTCAGGGATGGTCTAGGTTTACTTGGTCGTACCTCAGCATAGTGGGCTGGATTTGGTGACCTCTCAAGGTCCCTTTCAGCCCTACATTTTTAGGATATATGTGGTCTGCTTTAATGTCTGTTACAGGTTGTTTATGAAGCTTAGGTTAAAAAAAGAGTTTGTCATTAAAATTCTAAGACTAGCAATAAATGGTGTTAATTTCTTGATGCTAAAATTTAGCAGCAATGAATTTTTATGTTTGAGAGAAAGGGAAAGACACAGTCTAGGCACTTTACCAAGCAACGTCTGCAATGAACACATTGCCTTCTGCCAGACTGAGTTTCCTTCAGTAGCAGCAGTTTAAATGCCAGCTTAATGCAGGGGTTATAGTCTTGGCTTCACTTGCCTTTTATCCTATCCTCAATACTTAAAGAGCAACAAACCCAACAACCAATGTGAAGCTGGATATTACATAAGGGGGCTTTCCACTAACTTGTCACACCACCTCTCTTGCACAGTTGTGCCTACTTCTCACCTGGGTGTGCTGAGGGGTACAAGCACCAGTGATGCTCCCTCCACATGCCCCCAGAGGATGTAGGGCATACTCCTGCCTTGTTGATCCCCTGCTCCATGGGGAAACTTGGGAGCAGCTGTACCTTCCATGTCAAGCTCTTTACTGCCCCCCTAGTGTAGGACTGTGGCTAAACAGCACAGTGTAGCCATTTTTACACACACCCACACAGCACTATTAAGCAAAATCTTAAAACTTCCCAAGCTGCAATATTTGCCTTTACCAAAACATTCAGCTATTTACTGAATTTTCTACACTTGAAGAAGTGGGGGCGACTCAAATATTCTTTTCATACTACTTATTGAATCTATACTACTCTACATTTATCTTGCTTTCAGCATTGTGCAAGTTCTTATTTCTTTTGGACATGTAGGGTTTTAAGTCTTCTTTAGGTTTTTTTCTGAATGTTCCATCTGTTCTACTTATCACTCTTCTAGGAGTCATAAATGTACAATTCTTTCACCTAAGTGAGCCAACTGAAAAAAGTTCAGTACACCACACAAATGCAACTTGAGATCTGTTGAAATATTTAAAATACATAGATAAAAGCCAGCTACACCAGGCCAGAGGACAGAAAAACATTCCACAAGATAGAAATCATTATAGGCCCAGTTCAGCAGCCCACTTGGGCACATACTCACATCCCATCACAGCCAGGAAGGATGCACCAGCAGTTAGAGCACTAGCCTAGGATCTGGGAAAGTCCCTGCTGTGTCAGACTCAGTGGACAATCACAATCTCTTTTCACTCCCCCCCCCCGCCATCTTTAAAAACAGGGATAATAGCACTTACTACCCTCCTCACAGGGGTGTAGTAAGATGTTACCTTAAAAGACTGTGAGGTACTCACACACCATAGCAATAGGGCCATATAAGTACTTAAGATAGACACACCCAAATCAATAGTGTCACAAACTGGAATGTAGGCAATCATGCCTAGTAGTCCAAGCAGGAGCCACTGTCAGGAAGCCAGCAAGAAAGTAAGGACAGGGCTAGAGGCACAGCAGATCCAGACACAATCACAACTACAGCTAGCAGAAGCATTAAACAGCCAGAGCTCAGTTGTTGCTGTTAGGAATAAGAACAGACTCTGACTTCCTCAGCCAATCAGGTGGAATGGGCAATCAGGCCATCCTGCTGTGGCTCAGCTAGGGTCATAACTTGCCCAGAGCCTGGGCAGGCACAGCTGCAAGTTCTTATTCCTAACAAATGGGACTTAATGTCCTTTGCTGAAGCTGGGCCTGGCAGGGCACAGTAAAATTTTCCTTAAATGCTGATGTGTCCTTACAACTCAGTTTTGTTGTATTATTTGTTAAGTGCCAGTAGTATGCTTGGTGCTGGAAGAAGGAAGATCAAGTCCCTGTCCTAAGGATTCTAAGTTACTGGTTTAAAATAACCTGAAGAATATGTAAAATATTGGCCAGAGTCTCAGACACTGCAAATCAGTTTACACCTGGGCCAGCAGGTTGGTAGTCTCAAGGGGCGGGAGGAGGAAGAGTTAAAAACAAGAGAATGCAATGTCTAAGTCCAACTTTTCAACATGAAGTTCAGACTAGCTTCAGGGGGAGGGGGAACAGCAGGGCCACCCAGAGGGGGGGACAAGTGGGGCAATTTGCCCTGGGCCGTGGGGCCCCCATGAGAGTTTTTCTGGGCCCCTGGAGCAGGGTCCTTCACTCGCTCTGGGGGCCCCGGAAAACTCTTGCGGGGCCCGGGCCCCCGGAGCTTCGTCCACTCCAGGTCTTCAGCAGCTGGGGGTCTTTCCACTCCAGGACCCGCCACGGAAGACCCTAGGTCCCCTGAATCCTCTGAGCGGCCCTGGGGAACAGATGTGCAAGCTACGAAATTGTTGTTTTAAACCTTTGGCTTTTAACACCTACTTTGCAAGTTTCAGAAGTAACCCAAAGCCATTTTTGTGGCAGTTTCCTCATTTATATGTACTACAGAGAATCTCAGAAAAAGTGCTTCCACTATAAATACATGTAGTGAATGAGTCTGGCTTGGAGGTCAATACCGTAGCTGTAAAATAATGCCTGAGGGAATGAAAATTGTCCTCAGGTTGTGATATAACGCTGCCAGCCAAAGGCTGAATGCATTATTTCATCATCAGAGTAACCTTTTTGTCCCAAGGACAATATTTTACCCAGCTATTCCTTTTGGGGGTAAAAACAGGCACACACAACAATTGGTATAAATCCTACTTGTTGAGGGGAATGCTACTCATTTCATTATTTGAAAGTATCATGCTTCTGAGCACATGCAGTTTGGCAAATGACTGCACAATTTTCCAGGAAACAACAGGAAGCTATTTCAGTTCATGTCAGGATGTCTTTTGCCAATCCAGTGGCCAGAGCAACAAACCAAATGCAAAAGTGAATTCTCTGTTAATTCTGGTATGTACAGATGTAACACTGACCCCCAGAACTCCTGCTGAGTGTGTGTTTAATCAATGCATTCTACTGGTGGGATTCACAACTGATTACGTGTATGACGCACGTAGTCCCTGCTGTAATAAATCTGTGTGCTGCAAACAGACAACATTATTATGCAACACACACAGGATACCGAGATTAGAATCCAGGTCTTTCAGCTCTAAAAACACAGCCCTCTACCTCCTAAGCTGAGAGAGAACTCCGTCAGCTAGCAACAGCAGTAGGTTGCATAGCCTATCTGTGGGCTGGCCACTAGCAGGCAATATCCCTCAGAGACCCAAAGCTGGGGTGCTATGGGACTAACAGAAAGTCTCCCTGAGCACCAGCAGCAGGGGCCTGTGATTTTGGAGGAGAGTGATGTGAGTTCCAGCCCTTCTGTCACCATAAAGTGCCATGTTGTACAGCTGTGACACCACATGTTCAAGGTGACTCCCAGGTGGATCAGCATAGTCATGCTGACTGGAAGCTAAAGGAGACCAGCATGGGGCCTCAAGGCAGTGCACCAGTGGTGCTATGACTCCACTTGGTCCCAGAAAACCATGAAGAACTTTGGGGATCCATAAAGGCTGGGGGCTGAATCCACTGTTCCTTTCATGGGAGGGGTAAATCGTCCCTCCCTACCTCTATAATAAGCTCTGAGACTCTAAGAGTTTTCCTCTCTTAGGTTTCCTCACTTGAAGGGGGTTCCCTGGACTTAAGAATTCATCTGCTACATTTACAAACATCATTTCTTACAGTTATAATAGTTTCCTGTGTTTCATTTCCCTTTGCCATTAGGGAAGCCTGTATTTGAAGAAAGAGCCATGCACTGGTTTTGGAGTAGCATTCAAGCAATGGGTTTCTATGAACTGGTTGACACTGTCACAAGATCAGCATGGCATCAACACAGTGGATTCCTGCAGCGTGTAATTTTGCTGGCAGTGAGTGGGAACACTCAAGAATTTATATTCATGGGGATTGATTGTAAGATAATTCAGGACATGTTCAGCCCTGGCACAAGCTAGTGAACTCCCCTTGGCTTGGTCCCGCAAGTCTGCAGCTACTTGAATTTCAGTCAATGCAGCTTGTCATGCAATTAGTCTCTGGAGCAATTGCCAACGGGAGCTAGTTATCAGCTCTTTGTAATACAGTAAATTATTGTTAATATCAGCTGGCTCCTCTATTAATGCTAGCAAAGTGAAACCTCTCCACAGGCTTCAGAACATGCTTTGTAGTCACCTTTATCTAAATAAGACTATTTTTGAGCCATCTTTAGTAACAGAGGCCTTGGAACAGAACCTCTGAGAGCAGAAACTTGCAAGTATATAACCTCATGTAGAGTCTGATCCAGCTCCCGTTGGGCCCAGCTGTGTGACCTTTATTCCCTTTGGTGAGTACTTATGCTTTCTTGACATCAGTGGGACTCTTTACAGAAGGAAGTGCTCACCTATGAGTAAGAGTTGTACAGTCAGACCCATTGAAGTCAAGAGTCTTTCCATTGACTTCAATGGATGTTGGATAAAATCATTAGTCTGGAGTGACAACTCCCAAGTGTATTGTATAAAGCCGACTGTATTGATCCCAGCTCCTGCCTTCATGAGAATTTCAGCTTTTCTTCTTAATGGAGATTTCTAGTCCACATGATTGTGGAAGAACAGTTGGAAAATCTGGCCCAATGTAACCTAAAGGCCCAGACAACAAGTGGCAAAGAAAAAAAACCCAGAATTTATTTTGTAAAATATCAAGATTTTAAAGCAAAATTCATGACTTTGCAGGCATGTCATGATTTTTGAATGGTATGGAGTGTTCAGCACTGATGCTGCTGGAGGAGCCTGAACAGCAGCTGAAGTTGCTGAGAGAAACTAAGGAAGTCAGCGGTATTAAAAACAGGGAAATATGATTAGTGCAAAAACTTCAGGGTTAGTATCTTCTATGCAATGAGTGCGATCAATAACATTTGTAACTGTGCTAAGATGCAGGTAACTGGATCTTTGAGCTGGATATAGGCCAACTACTGCCAGGGTCAGGAAACAATTCTCTGTAACAAATGATACTGTATGAGTGCATGATTGGCTAGTTGCCATCTAGAGCTAAGTGTAGGATGGACAAAGTCATCTCTTTCTAATTAATCAGTGACCGGTCATTTCCAAAAGCAATATACTAGGCTATGGATGATCTAATACGGTACTGTAAAGCCTGCATTTCTCTATATGCTATACATGATTTTTCTATTTTCATTCAGTGTATATACATGGGGATGGGGAAAAATGTGGTTCTAAATCTTTCCAAAAGGTAAGCCGAGTAATCCTGACAACTGCTATCAAGTGAATTCAATTTCAATCCTTGGTCGAACAGAAAAAATTCCATAAGCAATAAACATGGAGTATAATAGAATACTATTGTGACCAATAAACAACAAATTATGCAAGGCAAAACTGATTGCTTCGTTAGATCAAATTAGAAAAGTCATAGTGGAAGAAAATGCAGGAGGAGATGTAATATATTTAGAATTTAGTAAAACATTTAATACAGTGCCTCACAAAAATCACTGAAATGTTTGATTCAAATTGGTTTGGACAGGAACATTGTCACATGGCTTGAAAATTAATTGAAGGTCCCAAATAAAGGGTAAAGATGGACTGCAGTATTTTGAATGAGGGAGGAAGTTATAAGTGAGACTACAGAGATCAGCATTAGGCCTAGTTTTATGTTACATTTTCATCTGGCAGCTGGAGAGGAAACAAGTATCACGTTACTTAAATTTGCACATAGTAAATTGGGAACTATAAACGGACATAACTACATAGAACTAAGAGGGATCCAATGGGTGGAAATATGGGCAGGAAATAAAGGGACTTTCACTTGCAAGGCCATACATCTGGGAAAAATAATCTGAGCCTCAAACATTCGGGGCAGGGGAGGCAATACCTGGGGAAGAGTAACCCCAAATGATATCCAGGGTAACAGTGGTCAAAATAATAGCAGAGCCACCATTAAAGGTTGTCTGTTTTTCAAGAAGTGCCATTTTTCTGGAGCCAAGATCATAGGAATATTACATTTCATAAACACATTTATAAAACCTTGTTTGGTAGACGCAGGCATTAAGGCACTAGAAATGTCTCAGTAAAGAAGTGAAAGAAGGAAGAATGTCCATGCATTTGTTGAAGCTTTACTTTGTTAATTAGCAAAATGATTTTCTGTAGGTGGCTGGGGCAATGTAGCGCAGTAGGATGCTGATGAACAAGAGAGCTGGCAAGAAACTGAGATAGTGTAATTCACAGGATCGAGCTCTGGGTTGCTCTTTGAATGCTCTCCAGCTTGAGTACTCAGTGCCTCCCTTCCCATTTGTACACAAGTTCTCCAATATACTTTCCATAGTCTAGACACTGCGCCTGTCACATAGCATGTAACATCCCTAGGGCTAGTTTGCTCTGCTCCATCTCCAGCAGAAATATGCAAGTGGGTTTTTCTCCAATATCAGTGTCTTCCTGTTTTCTATATATAGCACATTTTTACAAAATAGGGAATGAATCTCCACTTCCGACCTCGTACCAGTATTTTCTTACTCTTCACAAACATATTCCATTTTGTATTGTTAGTCCCCACATCCCCGTTGTGTTAAGCCAAATTACAAGTCACGGGCCTGGTCTATGCTGAAAAGTTATATCAGCCTAGCTATTTTGGTCAAAAAGCCATCCCTCTGACCCATTTAGCTATGCCAAAAAAAAAGAAACAAAAAACCAGCACAGATGCAGCTATGTCAATGGAAGAGGGCTTCTATTGACATAGCTAACTTTGTTTGGGGATCCTGTGTTCCTACACCAACAGAAAAACTCCTTTTCTCAGTGTAGCTGCGTCTCCAATAAAGCCATGCCCACATAGCTAGCTACGCCAGTAACAGTCTCTGTTGTGTAGACATACCACTAGAGATTAAAGGCCTGGTTTCCAGTTCCCTTCTCTAACCATAAGAAAACATTCCTTCATCACTACATAAGTTACAAGCTTTATTTGTGTCCAATAGCTCTGACAATGTCCAAGGTGCTTACAAATACAAAAGAAAGCACGGACCCCGCCCCACCCCAAATTGTTTACACATTAGAAAGACTAAAATAGACAAAATAGTGAGGAAAAGAATGCAACGTTCTAGCAGAGTGGCCAAATGGCCACATCATGAGAATACAATTTTTATTACTACATTACAAATACATAAACCGTCCCTAAATACCTGAAAACTTCACCACGGTCAGTCCAGTAGTATCTTGTCAGGCTTATGATAGTAAGAGGGAGGGATCTGCATGTGGCAAGGGTAGCAGTAGGGCTGTTGAATGTTTTCTGACTGAACAGTTATCAGAAAACACAGATTCGACTAAGTCAAAATGTTTCATAGGAACATACTGATTTCATCTACATTTTTGCAGAAAGTGATCTAAACTTTTCATTTCGACTTTTGTTCCAATATAATATAAAGTCTAAATGTTTCTATGCAGTATTCTATCCTTTTGAATATTTTGCCTCACAAAAAATTTCCCAGATTTCAACTTTTCATCCCACTTCAAGGAAAAGTCAAATTTTGAAATCTCAGCATGGATGAAGATTTTATTTTTCAAATAGCTCTAGGCAGCAGTCTTGGAGATTAGCTCAATATATCGGATGTGCCAGTATAAGCAATGGTGAGGAGATGCTTGTGCAAGAAACAGACAATGAAGATTATAGGGCAGAATGGAGGGATGAGCAGGGCAATGTGAAAAGCAGGGGTCGGCAACCTTTCAGAAGTGGTGTGCCGAGTCTTCATTTATTCACTCTAATTTAAGGTTTCGCATGCCAGTAATACATTTTAACATTTTTTGAAGGTTTCTTTCTCTAAGTCTATAATATATAACTAAACTATTGTTGCATGTAAAGTAAATAAGGTTTTTATAATGTTTAAGAAGCTTCATTTAAAATTAAATTAAAATGCAGAGCCCCCGGGACCGGTGGCCAGGACCCGGGCAGTGTGAATGCCACTGAAAATGAGCTTGTGTGCCGCCTTCAGCACGTGTGCCATAGGTTGCCTACCCCTGGTGAAAAGAGATGAGGGCAGATAATATTGATGTTTGTGCTAATTTATTGTCTGTCTCATGCCTCTCCATTACCCCAGCTCTCTGGTACCATAGACACAAGAGTCACTGCAATAAAGCATAGCCTCAAGCATAATGAAAGAGGGAGACTCTTACCCTCAGAAGCCCGACTCAGATTGGATCTGCAGCATTTTCTGTTCTCCTTGGAGTGCCAGCCATCCACTGACCAGCATAATCTGAGTGCTGGTTGACAGCCTACGAGAAAAAGCGGCCTTCTACCCAATAATTTGTAAAGCCATAACCAGCTCTTGGTGTGCACTGAAACATCCTGGAGGGTCTTGTATGGTAACATGTGGCCTTTACATTTCACTCCCTATTCCCATTCTGCATTAAAAAAAAACCTTTGGGGGAAATTAGGGATAGATCTGGAAAGAAAAACAAAATCCAGCTGTTCTACAGGAAACATGGCAGTATTTATTAGTGACCAACTACAGCCCCAGTCTGCAGCCCCGCATGTACTTTAAGTATGTGAGGAGTCCCATTGAAGCCAATAGGATTAGTCAGGTACACAAAATTAAACACATGCTTAATTGTTTGCAGGATTGGGGCCTGTGTTATTGTAAACTACTACATACAGTATTACCAGCATAAGGAATAAAAATCTGAACATGGGATAAACAACTTCCCCTCAGAATCACATCCTATGTTCAGACATCTTCTTTGCTGAAATGTCTATCTCCTGACAGAAACTAAATTAAATTTCTCTTCTGCTGAGAGCCTGCTGCGTACATGTAAATTTCAATGAAAGCATTTTCATAAAGAGCACAAAAACATTCCTGAGCAACATCAGTTCTATTTCATTGTGCCATCATGATTGTTATGACAAGCTTCTGATCTTAGCAGCCTTTTCCAAAGCATCATGCAAACTGTGCTGGTTTTTCATAGGATTAGGTACAAGCCTTAAATCAGATTTTTTTTTATTTATTTGTTTATTAATGTATAATAAAACTTGCAAGAAACGTTTTTAAGGTCAGTGTGATTAATTGTCTCTCCAAGCAAACTCACATTTGTGTCCTGAATCTCCTTCAGATTGCCTATAAAAACCCTGGACAGACAGACTAATTCTCAACCTGTCATTCTTTGAATACACTAGTTTTCTCAGTTGTGATAAATAGCTGCTTGTTGATGCACTGAATCTGCAGGAGTACAAAAAAAAAATCACACAAACCTCTTCCTATGTTATCAGAAAAGAGAAAATGTAAAAGCCTTCATTTAAGCCACAATGCAATGACTGTCAAATCTGCATAAATAAATCATAAATGAATAAATTATTGATGTGTATCACTTAGGAATCTTTTTGTTTATCCATAGATGTCTTTCTCTTTAAATTATTTTATGATTTGGGGGAAGAAATATATGTCTTTATTTGTCTAGCACAGTTTTGCAGCCATTCAGTTATCTACAGAGATCTAAAAGTTGTTGACCCTGCCAGGAAATAGCAATTATGGATTCACTGAGAACCTGCTGTCTTGAAGCTTTGCTATAAGGAAGCCTTCAGCTTATGAACATGATACTTGCTTTTGAAATACACAAATCTCTGTGCATCTAAAATAGACAGAAGTATTAAATATAGAAAACAACTTGAGAAGTTCCATTATAAAGGCCAGTTAACATTCATATACACCTCTGCCTCGATATAACGCTGTCCTTGGGAGCCAAAAAAAATCTTACCACATTATAGGTGAAACCGTGTTATACTGAACTTGCTTTGATCCACCAGAGTTCGCAGCTCCACCCCCCGGAGCGCTGCTTTACAGCGTTATATCCAAATTTGTATTATATCGGATGGCATTATATCAAGGTAGAGGTGTATTTAGCTGATGTTTACTTTGTTCATTACTTTCTCTTATTAAATAATTGTGGTAATGATAGTTCTTCTAAAGCAATATGCACTCAAAATATTCAGAAAGAATGGTTTTGTTGTATGTAATAGCTTTATTCTCCTTAAAGATCACTTTATGAGACGTGTGTACAATAAATCTCCCTGTATGACAGGATATTCACGCTTTTGTGACTATCTCAAAATATTATGGCCTAAGATCTTATCAGAGGACTGTGGTTCTATTAATTGTAGCCCTTCACCCTGTTAAATGTAATTTAACACAAAAGTGCCACACTACAATTTGTAGGAGATGAGGGAACAAATTCTAAATGGAGGGAAATAAACTTGTTATGTACTACTGGCCCCAGTTTGCTTCTTAATGACAGTCCATTTATGGCTTAGCACAAATGAGGGAGAAAGTCCAGCCCCCACACCCTAGAGAGGTAGCAACAGCTCTGTCCCATCTCCAATGACCTTGACAATTGTACACTACTGATTTTAAATCAAAGCTGATGGATTAATCAAGGCTGATTTGAACCTGGTGCACTCTCTCAGGGTCTTTGATCTTCACACTGCAGTAGTTTTCTATTTTAACTGATTCTGTCAGGGGTAAGGCTGTTAAGACAGCAAAGTGCTCTCTACCTCCTTTCTGCTATAGAAAAGCAATTTTCACTAACACTAGCAAGGAATTACATTACAATGGTGAAAAGACAGACATGACCAAATTTTTGTCAGATACTGCTGGTCAGCAGTATCTGCGCTGAGGTTTCAGAGGCTGTCCTCAAATGGAAAGGTCAAAAAAACAGGGTGCCATGAGCAGGCAGGACACAGGCATTCCCAAAGCTCCCCACCTCCCTCTTCCTAACCCCATTTGAGTTTTAGGGCTCCCTGACTTTCAATGGAAAATGAATCACCACTCTCCCCCCCATCCCTAACGGAGCAGCTGTTGTGAGCTTCTGCAGCACAACAGTCACTGTACATGTCACAGAAGGTAAATGTCCTAGAGGGTTATAAACTCCACAGGCTATATAAACCCAAAGATAGTGTTAGGCAGCTTCCCCCTTCCCCCAATCCATGAACATTTGCCATATAAGATCATTCACATTAATCATAATTATAAGACTGTCCTGGGCATGTTTTCATGCAAAACCTACTGGATGACCAGTGAAGTGGAACAACAGTACAGTGTGTGCTGCCAGTTGGCAAGCCTGAGTTCCAGGAAGGACGGAGCTGGCAGGCTGGCCCACGGTCCTAGGGAGGCTCTGTTCATTATGCACCTTATCTGCTCTAGAGGAGGGAGAGACAGCGGACAGCACCATTTGTACACTCAACTCTGCCTGAGTGATGCAGAGAGCCAAGTGCCATTAACTCTGGCAAGAGCTGCTCAGTTTCCCCTCTAGTTTGGGCAACAAGGAAGGAAGAGAGATTCTTCCAAATTCCAAGAGAAATCAGGAAGGATGTGATTTTTAACATAGGAAGATGAGCCTATAAATCATTGGCATCATGCTCAGCTCTGAGGACAATAGCATCATATGCAGGTTTGCCAGCCTGTCCTGCCTCTGCTTCCCTGTTCATGTGACAAACTGCCTAGTTGCTCCCCAGTGGGTTGCTGGTAGTTTTAACCACATGTTAATTTCTCCCTTTGGGATTACAACCCATCCACCCTTTAACAGATCACTATCAGTTCTCTCCGAGAAGCTCTCTGAAGGGAGATCGTTACATCCCTGCTGTTAACACCACATATGAATTGGTGCAATGACACTGTCTAGGCCCCAGCAAACATGTTGTTAACACCCACTCATCTTTCCCCTCCACTTACACAGTCAGTGAATTAGAGCCAGGGAGGGTCATGTGATTCAGCTGCTAAATTAGACAGCCTATTGACCCGCCTGTACAAGCCATCTAATTTAAGCCACTATCTGTATGCCTGCACACTCAGTGCTATCATCCCTGATGCTGGCTGAAACACACCACTGGCATAGGCAGATGCAAATCCATTGACTTCAGCAGAGTAGCCTCATTTATATCAATGGTGGATTTAGTCAGTTTCTCTACCCTGAGTGCTCAAAAGTTCTACAGAACTATGCACAGATGCCTGTTACCATGCATCTACTCTGCACTAAGGGATCTGCAAAACCCTACAGGATTTGTTAGCAAGATTTCAAGAACATGTTTGCACATAGGAGTCCATGAAGAAGTGGATAATGATCTCTTATGTCCAGGTTACTAAAACCTTTGCTAAATGTAGGGTGACCAGACAGCAAATGTGAAAAATCGGGACAGGGGTGGCGGGTAATAGGAGTCTATATAAAAAAAAGACCCAAAAGTTGGGACTGTCCCTATAAAATCGGGACATCTGGTCACCCTTGCTAAATGGAATGATAAAGGCTCCTCCTGCAAAGTTTGAAGACATCTACAGAGGACTGACACAAAACTCAATAACTTCTTTGAAGTCATTATGGCCTATTAACTGTTTCTAGAATGCAGAACTTGGGAAATATAACTGTTTGAATTTGTGGTGGGGCGCCCACTTCCCAGGTTTCCAATACGACCCCGAGAAAAGGGCTGAAACAGGCCTTTGAGGCTGCGCAGACTGGCAGCCCATCAACAAAGGCCTGTGGAGGGCCAATCAGGGGAAGGAAGAGGCAGCCTATCAGGGCCAAGCTAGGTCCTATATAAAGGCTGCCTGGATGAGGCAGAGGGGGTAGTCTCTCCCTGGTTAGCAAGGGAGAAGGACTGACTCCTGAGGTAAGGAGCCAGCACCTTGGATGGAGCAGTGCTGGACTGGCTTGGGGGAACAGGAGAGAGCTTCAGCCCTGTTTCAAGCCAGGCTGTGGCCCCTGCTACAAAGGGCTGAGGAGGTCCCCCCAAAGGGGAAGTAGCCCAGGGAAGTAAAGTGGACAAGAGGGGAACAAAGAAGGGCAGAAAGAGACTGCTGCTAGAGGGTCCCTGGGTCAGGACCCAGAGTAGTGGGGGGGCCTGGTTCTCTCCCCCCGCCCTTATACTGCACCTGGCCACAGAAGACTGTGGCCAATACAGACTGCAACTTGCCCCTGAGCCAAAGGGCTAGACTTTGGGGTTGTGGTTGGCCAATGCGGCAGGTGCAAGAGGAAAGACTGCTGTTAACTCTCTCCTGGAAGGGGGTGAGTCTGGAGTAGTGGGCACTGCTGGAGGGCAATGTCCTGAAGAGGACACTGCCAAGTGGAGAGCAACGTGAGTCCCAGGGTAACAGCACAGACAATGGGCGAGACACCATGTGCTGAGGGTGCTCCACAGCTGACAGAGCTAATTTCCAGAGCAACCAGCAGGAGGTGCCAGCAGTGGTGAGTCTTGACCCTGTCACAGAACTCCATTAGCTTTAGATGTTACACAGCCCGAATCCCATGTGTCAAAGTGAGACTACCAGTTACTAGAGAACATTTGTAAATGCTAATTTAGGAACTGCAATATTAATATCAATAACAGAATGCATTGTGATACCCCATTCAAAGCTGTTACTGAGGGTATGAAGCCTCTGTTATATTGAATGCAATAAGTCCATGATGCAGAGTCAGAAGTGCCTATCAGAGGACCTCTCAGAAGAAAAGGTCTACCACTATCTGAATTTGAGCAATGGAATTACAAATTACAGTGCCCAACTACAGATGGCCCCTCCCTTAGAAAGGAAGTCAGGGTCCAATTAGAAAAAAGACTAATGGTGTTATCCAATGCTTCACCCACACATGATGTAGAAATGATATTCCATTCATAGAAAATTATGTTTTTCTTAATGACCATTCTTCTCCTTTCCTCTGTTCTTTTATCAGAAATGAACTAGTTAATTGTTGGATGTAACTTCTCAGTGTTGACATGTGAGTTATCATAATTAGGCTTCAGAGTTAACTCCCCCATGAGATGAATGGGAGCAGTTCACACCCTTCTCAGATTTATTATTTTGGTTGGCTGTAGAATAAGGAATTGGTTACATTCAGTTCACGTTCTTGAATGTTCTCTTCACAACCACAAGAGCTACAGACATTTTATTTAAGTCAGAGCTTGGAGCACAGGATAATGGGCCCCCAGAAGAGATACTAGATCACCAAGCTATTGCTGCCTGGCCCAGTTTGACCCCAGGTGTTGAAAGCACGCAACTGAGCTAAGGCTGCTGGGTCACAGCTCTCTAAATCTGGACAAATTACTTAGCCATGACGTGCCTCCATCTTCCCCTAGAGATAATATACAGTTACCCTCACAGAGGTGCTTTGAAGCCAATTTCACTAGCATTTACAGAGCACTTCCTATCCAGCAGGGAAAAGTGGTATGGAAATGTAAAGTGTCTATTGCAGGGCCTTTCTTCTGAAAGAGCTTTTCCTAAGCTTCTTCCAGCCAAGCACGCTCCCGCTTCCAAGCGGCAAAATCTTCTTAGAACATTCTTAATCATGAAGCAAAGATGTTCTTGTTGTTTGTCAAATACAGGCTTTTAATTACAGTGGAATGAGGCAGATAGACTGGTGACATGCATTAAGGTTCTCATTATCAGGAGATAGCCACACAATTAATACATCCCAATGGAAACAACAGCCTGTGCTCCTGTGAATAGATGGGCAAGCATGAATTAGATGGGCTCATCTTACATTTTATTTGGGCAAGAGGGATAAAAATCAAGATGGAGTGTGAAGTACAGGGCAGTTACTCAGGAAAAAGGACAGTTTGTACTTAACTTTACAGTTTGGAGCTGTATTGTCCTGGTCTAGTCTGTACTGTGGATCTCCATAACAAACATTTTCCAACTGTAGCCCCTGGACCACTGGCAGTCTGTGTTCTGGCCACTCACATTGAACTGGCTCCTCCTCCTTGCTTCTTCACACAGCACACAATCAACCTGTGGAACTCCTTGCCTGAGGAGGTTGTAAAGGCTAGGACTATAACAGGGTTTAAAAGAGAACTAGGTAAATCAATGGAAGTTAAGTCCATTAATGGCTATTAGCCAGGATGGGTAATGTCCCTAGCCTCTGTTTGTCAGAGGGTGAAGATGGATGGCAGGAGAGAGATCATTTGATCATTATCTGTTAGGTTCACTCCCTCTGGGGTACCTGGTATTGGCCACTGTCAGCAGACAGGATACTGGGCTGGATGGACCTTTGTTCTGACCCAGTATGGCCATTCTTATGTTATGTTCCACTGCTAAATTTCAATACATGAAGGTAAAAATACCTGTGTTCCCAAAATCACTTTTTGGTTAAGCAGTTGGTGTTGGTGCAAAAGGATGTTATGGGGGTTGTGAAAGAGGAGAAGAAAGGTGATCTGCAGCATTAGAAACCTGCATATCCACAAAGCACTTTCTATTTAAGATGTGGGTCCCCAGTATAAAAACATTTGAGAACTCCTGGCTCTGAGATTAGCCTCCAGTGTGAAATTAATCCAGAATACAAACGCTCCAGTACAGACTGGCAAGCAGGTAGCTGCTTATTGCTTTACCATAAGCTTAGGCACATGAAAGACTTGATTTTATGCTATGTGCAGTGTCGTAGCCATGTTGGTACGAAGGTATTAGAGAATGGGTGAGGTAATATCTTTTATTGGACCAACTTCTGTTGATGAGAGACATGCTTTTAAGCTTACACAGAGATCTTCTTCAGGTCTGTACATTTCCCAGACCTGAAGAAGAGCTCTCTGTGTAAGCCCAAAAGCATTAGTCTCTCACCAGTAGCAGTTGGTCCTATAAGAGATTACCTCCCCCACGTTGTCTCTTTGATTTAACTTTCTCAGAGCCTGCATTGGCTTCCCTTGTTTTTGTAGGGCAGGTTTCCCTTTTCCCTAAGGGGAGATATATGATAGAAGTCTATAAAATCATGACTGGTGTGGAGAAAGTAAATAAGTGTTGTTTACTCCTTCTCATAACACAAGAACTAGGGGTCACCAAATTAAATTAATAGGCAACAGGTTTAAAACAAACAAAAGGAAGTATTTCTTCACACAACTCCTTGCCAGAGGATATTTTGAAGGCCAAGACTATAATAGGGTTCAAAAAAGAACTAGATAAATTAGATGGCTATTAGCCAAGATGGGCAAGGATGGTGTCACTGGCCACTGTTTGCCAGAAGCTGGGAATAGGCAACGAGATGGATCACTTGACGATTACCTGTTCCGTTCATTTTCCCCTGGGGCACGTAGCATTGACCACTGCGAGAAGACAGGATACTGGGCTAGATGGACCTTTGGTATGACCCAATATGGTCGGTCATTGTGTTCCTATCACCACAAGACAACATATAACCCACCTCCCCCATTATTTTCATTTACATGGGCTTGGAAGGAATCCCATCATCTCCCCTTTATTTCTGTACTTCACTGTCATGCTAAACAGCTTGAATCGTACTGCGTTGGGTGTAAACCATTTCCTTCTATTGTATGGAGTGTCAAAGTTGCTCAAGTGTGTGCCTTCAGGACAGCTTCTGTAGTTGAAGTGTAGGGTAAATCTACACCGCAGGGTCTGACGGCAGCACATGTATATGTACCTGAGCTAGCTTTAATCAGGCTAGTTCAAACAACAGCAGTAAAGCCACAGAAGTTCTGGCCGTGCAAGCCTGCCCAGGACCCTTGGTACTTACTCAGGTGGCTAGCCAATGCTGCCACAGCTTCACTACTATTGGTACCTGAGCTAGCTAGATTAATGCTAGCTGGGATACAGCTACACATGCCGCAATCACACCTCTACTTGCAGTGTAGGTACATCCCAGGAGACGCTATAAGTTCTAGAACTACTACAGCTAATGAGCACTGGTTTAGCTTTAACGTTAGCAGCCTGTTGTGGGGAGCCTTTGGCCTGAGTTCTAGTCCAAAGTCACATGAAGAGTTCTGATGGCCAGTAGGCGCTTTCTACTAACAAAAGCCCTGTGAGGAAAAAAGAGTTTTATCACTGGTGAAACCCAGGCTCAGGGAGGCAAAGTGATTTGCCCAGCCAGTCAGGGACCTAACCAGAACTAGAGGACCCAGGTTCCCAGCTCCCATAGTCCACTCACTCTCAAAGTAGCTACAGATTTGCTAAATCCTTGTTTTCACATGGCAGGTGTACTCAGACCCTCTCACTTTGGATATTGAAAGGTTAAGATTTGGACTGGATTAAATAAATGCAAAGTGCTCAGGGGACTCTCAAGTTATGGATCCAATATGCTGTATTATCCAGATCTAATAAAGGATATTTCTCCAGACTAGAAAATATATTGCCTCAGTCCATCATAAATTGCTCAGGCACAGCTATCACCACCTTTCAATATCATCTTTTAGAGTTCCAGCATGCTGTAAGGCTCTAATTAGTCTATTTGGTCTTTTATCATTTGTTGATCTGCTACCCTCACCATTGTTTAGCTAAATCACAAGAGAAATAGAAATGTGGCTTGGGCCACATTACTGATGTAGCGTTCTGGCAAAATTGCCTTAGTTCATTAATAAGCTTTCCCACAGGGCAAATGCAACTCATGCTGCTGCGCAGCCTTAATTTCTCATTTATTTGGATTCTGTTTTGATTTCCTGTCTCTTGTTAAATATCTTGTTCTTTTTTCACATTGATCTTTGGAATTTCCCCCATATTAGCTACACTGGAGATCAACTCCACACAACTCTAATTTGGATTACAAATAAAAGCTTTGAGAAATCCATCTCAGGTTCTTTCTTTGGGGAAATATCTTGTCACTTTTCGCTGGGCTGTGACTCTTATTAGACTGGTTACTGCAACCATTTGCTCTCACAATCAAGGGCATATGCCAGGAATGGCTGGATATTCTATCTTCCAAGGGCCTGGTGAAGATGATTCTTTGGACTTATACTTCATACTGGTGAAACCTCCATCTTAATAAAGTGATCAACCCAGTTTTTTGTTTTTAAATACCAGTAGTTGTAATCCAGGATAGCTAGTGATGATGCACAGCGAATGCATGGAGAATCTACTCAAAATTCTATCAGCCTCACATGTGATACAGCAAATGGTTATTTAGCTCTTGCATGCTGACATCTTGTTCTAGTGTGCAGCTGATGTTCCTTAGTTGAGTAAGGTAATTTTTTACTTGTGTGGTTTCTATTTTCAGCATGTGCTTGACTTGTGAATATGGCTTAAAGGAAAAGGACCAGGTGGGTATGGCTCAAATTGAGGGGTCAGGACACTAGAGTTCTGGTTTTGGGAAGTCATTTAGGGCCTCATTTTTAGAAGTAAAGAGTATCTACAGCTCCCATTGACTTCAACTGGAATTGTAGGAAGACAACTGCTCTGAAAATCAGCATCTTAACTTCACTGGGCCTCAGCTCCACCCATCTGTAAACGGGTGATAGTAACTGCTACTCAAGGCACTGCTGCAAGTTTAAATTGCTATGTACTTGTGAAGTACTTTGAAAAACTCAAATGGAAAGTGGTATGTAAGGACTATGGGTGGGATCCATGACAAGACTTAGATGTTGTGACACTGAGCATCATGGCACCTAGAAAATCACATCACTGATCTACAAAGCTGAGTTAAGCACCTTGGCTCCCTATACAATGAATAGGGAGAGGTAGGGACCTAAGAATGTGATCCACATAGGCAGCTCTTCACCTAGCATGCTGGCTTAAAGCCAGATGGAGATGCTAAGGAGAGGGGTGTGTACTAAGCCCTGCCCCTCTTTCAGAGATAGGCACCAAAGTCGAGGCAGCAGGGAGATTCCAATCTCTGTTTAGTGATCCACCAGCAGGAACCCACCACCTGGAGTCAGGCAGCTTAGGAGCCTGAGATGTTTCTTGAAGATCTAAGTTAGAAAATAGAGGAGAAAGAATGAGAGGGAAGCCCACCTTATAACTTTGGGCACAGTGGCAAGTGTATTGCTGGGATGTTGGAGACCCAGGTTCAATTCCATCCACTCTGCCAAGGTGGGGGGGATAAAGGAATTGAACAGGGGTCTCCACCTCCCAGGAAAGTGTCCTACCCACTAGCCTTTGGGATATTCTGATAGGGGTGTGTGACTGGGGTTCCAGGAGAGCCAACTGAGGTCACTTAATTAGGGTGAACTGCAAAGAATGGGGTAGACAATCCCCAAAGCTGGTGGATATTCCAATACTTAGATTTACCAAAACAGCTTCTTTAATACCTCACTGGTTTTACCCAGAAACCAACAACTCAGTTCCCTTAAAGCAACCCAGCGTTAGGCCTCCACCCAGACACCCACGTCAAATATGAGGATTACTGAAAATTTTATTAATTTATAAAAAGTTTTACAAATCCCAAAGGATTAGACACATTACCTCCCAGGTTAATTAATATTCTAGATCTTACCCAAATACATGTTTACAGCCAATTCTTATCAACTAAACTAAAATGTATTAGATTGAGTATTGGTTAAAAGATCAGTGTATATATACAGACATGAGTACAGTTCTTGAGACTGAATTCATATTAGAGAGGGTCAGCATTGTAGTTGCAAAGAGTTTTTCAGAATTAGTTCACAGATTATATTCCAATATTTATGTTCAGAATGTTCCAGCTTAGAACTGGGATCTCAGCCTCACAATTTAAGCTTCCCCTGCATGAAATATCAAGCAGGTCTGAGATGACAGGATCAGGACCCAAGGCTCTTTTATAGTTTTTAACAGTCAATTGATCATACAGTCCTGGGAGAACAATAGGCCTTTGATGTAATCTTCTGATTCCCAAACCTCACCCGTAATTAACTATATTAATTAACATAAGAATTTATCCATTAGGCAGTCTATCACAAACTTTAAAGAGACATATAGACGACAACATTATTCAGATGAATCTTGGGTGAAATATTAATATTCCCTTTTGATCTCTGAATCAACAGCTATAGTGACAGACAGGAACTGTGTGTTTACATGGCTAACGTTTAACAAGATTAATAAGTAAACATATACAATTAGTATCACCTCTAATTTCTAACAATATAGGTTTGCACTTGAAAGTTCTAGCCTATCTGGCAGGAATTACCTTAATTACCATTTACATAGGGTTCTAACATCTCTCTATTGGTTGACTTTGAGTTATTTAGCCTGCAAGCTGCTTAACCCTTTCTGGCCATACATCACATTTTGTATAAAATTTGTTGCAATATTATAACAGTGGTAGCAACCATGATTTTTCATGTTCATATTTTAATTAGAAAATATCACAGGAGACTTAGTCTCTCTGGTTGAAGTTGTTCCACTATGGATCAATAATGAAAGCACTCAGGAAATGGGTCCCGAGTCTTTGACTTCCTAGGTGATGCCCTAACCACTGGACTACAGAGTCATCTTCTCTCTCTCTAGCTGAATGATTGTTCTACTGTAGGAGATACTTAAATAGTACTCCATTCTCTCTCTCTGACACATGGGGAATTGAACCTGGCTCTCCATATGCCAGGCAGCTATGCAAACTGCAAGATGGTACCAGGGCTACCTCTTCCTGCCTCCTTTGGATTTTGAATGGGCCCCAATCCACTAATGTGATCAGAGCCACCTACTGGATTGGGCTCTACCTGCACTTTAGGTGGCTGACCACCTGTCTTTCACTGCTCTGTGCCTCGTTGCGGGGGGCTAAGGGGGAAATAGGCAGCAGCAATATGCATGCTCAGAGGCAGAAACACAGGCACCTAGGGCTCTTTTACCCTGAACACTTAGGCACTCAGTGAGTTCAGGGGGTGAGTTTAACAGACTTTTCTATTACATCACTGTGGCAATTATTTTTGTATATGCTTATTTCAAGCCCTTTCCATTTAATTTTCAATGTAAAATACAGGCCTCTCTCCTCTCCCTTCACTCTAAGATTAACACTGGTGTTAGCCCGGTGGCTGAAGAGAGACAGCAGTCTAACGACGTATAGAATCTAGCATCAGGATGCAGCCACTGCCTGACTTTCCCTTGCAAAGACAAACTTCTTCAGATTGGTTTGGCAAGTCCTCCTTTTCTAGGCCAAACACAAGAGTCCAAATAAAACAAAGCATCCTTGGCTCTGCACAGGCCCCAGCCTTCAGCCCTCAGTGCAGTGGTGAGCATCCATTTAAGGTTCTCGCTGGACAAAGTCCTTCCACTTGGTTGCAGGGAAGTGGGAGGTGGGCTTCCTCCCACACTCTCTGCAAGGCCCAACCAGAGACCCCCAAACAAAAAGTAGCTGCACAGACCAGGCCTCAGGCCCCGACCAATCCCAGGCCAAACAGTTTATCCTCTGCTTTCCCTGGGCTCAAATCTTCAGCCCTTAATGAAGGGTTCACTCACCTGTGGTCCAGAGACTCACAAATAGTCCTCACCAAGCTTTTCTGACCACCCTCAGCTGGAGATCCACGTTAGTTTCAGATGTCCCTACTAGTTCTGGCTTTACGCCAAAGAAGGGCTGGCTCTTAAGCTGGACTTTCCCCAGGCTGGTCCTCTGGGCCTTCTTTCATCTCTTTTTCACAAGAGATCTATCAACTGCATATGCTCCCGCTCCCGCTCCCGCTCCCGCTCCCCTTCAACTCCTCCTCCCTAGGCCACTTGGAACAGCCACCCAGCTATTGCCACAAGCAGCTCTTTTATAGCCCTGCTATCACCTGACCTTCTCAGTCACCTGACCCTTTGGAATATTACAATTCCCAGCTTCTGTCCTTGAAGGGCCAAACTTGGGACCCAGACCTGCCCTTAAAGGGACAACCCACCCTTTGACAGAGTTATTTAGGGAACACTAATAACCTCACCCTCAGGGAGTGTTGGTGTGTATAAGCTGTTTGTTTCTTTTGCTGGCACAGTATAGTTTGAAGCTGCATTAAGTAACCTTGGATACTCCTGTGACACTCATTACTATAATATCTGAGCACCTCACAATCTGTAATATATTTGTCTTTACCACACCCCTGTGCAATAGCCCTTTCTTATCATTCTCATTTTATACATGAGGCACAGAAAGACTAAGGGAGCTACTTATAGTCAGTCTGTGGCAGAAGAGGGAATTAAACCCTAGTCTTCCTAGTGCTAGGCTAGCAGCCGGACCACTAGACCACCCATCTACATTGCACTTTGTTTTTCTTTTATTTGTCTTTTATTGTATCTTTTTTAAAAATTTACCCTTAACTAGAGGCCTCACTGTTATGCATCAGCACTTGAGTGGTCCAGATATGTATCTTGCTAACCAGAGACAGTGGGGGAGATGTATCAGATTTAAAGCCAGCTTGGCTTCCCTTGTTCAAGCTCTGTACCACCCACATGTGGTTAAAAAGGGAATCTTTTGCTACTATTACAAGCTCAGTTTTGCTACTTTTTCTAAAAATATCCTGAGTCAGGGAGATGCACATAAATAAGCAAAAGGGCAACTGCTTAACAGGTATAGAGCTAGGAGCAGTTTTTTAAGAATACATCATTTGATTCACCCAGTTTGTTCTAGCCCATCTCACCTGTCAGGATTCCACTTTGGTACCATTTCAAAATTCAGTGCTTAGTTGATCTATAAAGCTTCCAAGGGTTCTGATTCAGCTGTAATGCAGCACTTGGAAACCTCTATGCTTGAGGCTGCAGTGCCAAATGGAGAGAGACTAGACATTTTAAGTCAATGCTCACTAGAGCTAACAGTCATCTATTTTAATACTCTAGGATTTTGTTTTATGGCAAAATCAGGACAGATTATTTCCCTTCAGTTTCACTGGTTTTTTCCATTTGAATACTAACAGGGGGGTTTCCAAACCTTTTTTGACCTTGCAAACCTTTCTCCTGTGAGTAATTCTTATAAACCTCCCACTGACATCACTGTATTACCTGTGAGTAAGGGCTTCTAGGTGTAGGCTAAGAGAAATGGCCTAGTCTAACCCATACAAGTCAGGAGATCTGGGTTCTAGTCCCAATACTACCACTAACTTTTTGTGGATATGTCTACACTTCCAGCTCCAGGAGACATACCTGTGCTAGCTCTGAGCTAATGCGCTAAAAATAGACTGTAGTCATGCCAACAGAAGCAGTGGGTGGGACTAACTACCTCATGTACATACTTAGCATCTTTGACAGGTATTTATGTATGAACTCAGGGTAGCTAGACGCTCCCCCACAGCTACACTCTATTTTTAATGTGCTAATTCAATCAGAGCAAGGGTGGGTAAGTCTACTCAAGATGAAACGTACACCTCTGGTTCAAAGCAAAGACATACCCCATGTGATGTTGGGCAAGTGGGGGAGGGATAGCTCAGTGGTTTGAGTATTGGCCTGCTAAACCCAGGGCTGTGAGTTCAATCCTTGAAGGGGCCACTTAAGGATCTGGGGCAAAAATTAGTACTTGGTCCTGCTAGTGAAGGCAGGGGGCTGGACTCAATGGCCTTTCAAGGTCCCTTCTAGTTCTGGGAGATAGGTATATCTCTATTATAAGTCACCTCAACTCTTTGTGCCTCACTTTCCCCATCAGCAAAATGAGGATAGTGATTCTTATCTACATTCATAAAGCACATTGAGATCTATAGGGTGGCAAGCATTATATTAGTAAAGCATCTCAGTCTGAGAGCAATGTATTTTATCTAATGTGAAGTCTTGAATGACTTCAGCCAATGCAGTTTTTGAGACCTTTGACTCTTTTAAAAAAAAAAATCCTACCACCGTGTAAACAGTTAAGACACCATAAGGAACAGTTTGAGTAGTTCTGAGTGCACTTAGTTCAGATACATGACTTGAATCCATATGGTGTATTAATGATTCACCAGCAAGAAAACCATTTCAGGAGTTATTCATTTAAGCAATAGTTTCTACTCCATCTAAATATCAGAAGCAATAAAGGCTCCTCCGCTTCTAATAAAATAGATGAGGAAACAGTATGGTATTAAATCAGAAAATGGGAGCCAGATATTGGGGCTTCAAGAAATACAAGATATTTTTTATGATTATTTTTCTATTTGGGTTATGTGCAAATAAAGCCTCCAAGACAGTGGATTGCTGGCTCAGTGCCACCCTCTCGTCAGTTACGCACAAAGGCAGGAGGGCTTTGCAGGAGAAAGAGATGATATGGAGGGGTATCCACCTGCTCTGTCACTCCAGAGCAGTGCATCTCACTAGGTACACCCCGCTGTCCTTTCTCCACCATGCCATTGTACCTGCAACTGCCAGAGTGAGGGGCTCATATAATAAAGCTACTAGCCAACAAGGGGCTGAGTGTCTCCTAAAAGGAGGTAAGCATCCTCAAGCCCCAACTGAGTCAGGAAGGTTGAGGGAAATCACCACCTTCAAGGAACAGGCCCTAAGGACCTGATCCTGAATCACTGACATAAATGGGAATTTTGCCATTATCTTCAATGAGCACAGGGTCAGACCTAAAGTGGATGCTGCTGTTCCTCTCAGAGACAAAGGGCAGCAACTGTACAGCACTTCCAGCCTGTCCCGCAGGGGTCCCAAGGTGCCTGGAGCAGTGCCTCACTGCTATATCATCTAGAGTGCTCATCTGGATATATTAGCATTCCATATAGATGAGATTTTTGTCCCAGTTCCCATAATCCAACATTTAAATACTGCAGCTGAATGTCAAAAAGGACTATAGGCTATCGTGACTGAATGTAGTTATGTAACTACTATAAGACAGGGATAATCAAATCTTTCACTCCAGGAGGATGTAAGCGGACTTCTGAGGAGTCATGAAGGAATTATTTCCCACTACTCTAGCAAAATCAGCTGCGTGCACATTTTTCCTCCACTTTCTGCTGAAGCATCAGCTTTGGCCACTGTTGGATACAAGATTTAATGGATCCAGGGGTCCACTTATGTCTTGCAAATCCTATGACAATGCTGCCTTTGCTTGGGAGATTTATATACAGTGGTTTCATTTAAATGTAGTAGTAAGATGCGGAACATTTAAAAAGAATCAAACAGTTTCTAAAAAAATATTGTCCACCTGCCAGTGCCTTTTGAAAGCACCATTGCTAGTGCTTTTGTGTACATGCTTCTCCACAATAAAGGGACATGGAGGTTACAGGGAGCGGGAGGTGCAATTTCCAATTCAGGTAGACATACCCACACTAGCTTTGAGTGAGCTCACATGCTGAAAATAGAAGAGTACCTGCTGCAGCATATGCAGCAGGATGGGCTAGTCATCCAAATATATACCTGTGGTTTCAGATGGGCTCATATTCAGGCAGCTAGCCCGTCCTGCCACTCATAGCTAAAAATAGTAGTGTAGAGCTGTGGCATTCTCAGAGGTGCTAAGGAGCTCCTGACAGAAGCCAACTCCCCTCAACTCCCATTGACTTCAGTTGGAACTGAGGGCATTCAGCGTGTTGCAGAGATGGGCCTACAGGGCGCCATGTTCCTCCCTGTGATTAAAGATGTTGCACTGCAGGTTCCAGAGGAAAAGCTTTCATTCTCATTGCTGTTGCATTTTTAACTGGATGGAGCAATGAGCAGGGACCATCCATTAGTCCCACTTGAGCATGTTATACTCATAAAACAATAAAATAAGAAAGAACAGAAGTAAAGTTTGCCGGAGAGAGCTCAGCATACGTCTGTTCTGTAGCACTCAGCATCCAACTGACTGCCACATTTGGGGTCAGGAAGGAATTTTCCCCCAGGTCAGATTGGCAGAGACCCTGAGAGCTATATACCTTCCTCTGCAGCATGGGACATGGATCACTTGCAGATTTAAACTAGAGTAAATGGTGGATTCCCTGTAACTTAAAGTCTTTAAATCATGATTTGAGGACTTTCGTAACTCAGCCAGAGGTTATGGGTCTATTATAGGAGGGGGTGGGTGAGGTACTGTAGCCTGTAATGTGAAGGAGGTCAAACTAGATTATCATGATGGTCCCTTCTGACCTTACAGTCTATGAGCTCGAAATGAAATTTATCTTGCAGCAAACAGGCAAGCAAACAATTTAGAAATTTAAAGGTACAGTGAACAGAAAACAGGGTTCCCATAGGTACATAGCTATATACCCCTAGGTTTATCATCTAACTATGTGATGTGCTATGTACAGGATTATACATGGCGGCATAACTGAGTCAGTCACAAGCTGTTTATTTGGATTGAATGCTATCACTTTTTTAAAAATAGTTTAGTGGAACATATTAAGAAATATATTTTACTGATAAACTATCATCCCTTGTCTCCCACCCGACACACACGCACTCTTCAAACTATCAAAATATTGTCATTGTCTTCCATTCAGAAAAGCACTCCCTTTGGGCTTCAAAAGGACCTTTCCTTCACATGGTATATTTAGTCATGGGTATGAATGTCTAATAAAGGGTTAATAACCAGGCCTTGGCCTCCCCAGCATTGTATGGTTACGAATTTGATGAATGAGTGGTAATACTTTCCAGTTAACTAAGTCTCCCCTCAACTCCCATTTGAGGCAGAAAAGTATTATTTACCCTCCATTTTATAGGTGGGAAAGCAGAGGAACAGAGAGGTTAAGTCAGTCGACCAAGCTCCTGCAGTGGGTTAGTGACAGGGCTGAGAACAGAACCTAGGAATGCTGGCAAAAAGACCTATGCTCCAATATGCAGACAACACAGACTCCAAGTGCCAGACAAACCTCAGGAATGTCATTCTGTCATCAGCGTCATGTGTATTTTGAGCAGTCGCACACAGCAGCCCTAGTTTCACAAACTGCCTTAATGACTCCTAATTGGAAAATCATAACAGAGACCAAATTCTTTACAATCCAAATGACTTAAGAGAGGCTCTCAGGACAAGCTAGATTATTCAGCACTGGATGACCCACAGCTGTCAACAAGAGAGCCAGCCTGTGAGGCACACTTCCAGGAGGCCAAGTCGCCCAGCATGTGAGTAACTTGCCTGACACTGGCCTGGAGGCAGCTCCACAGCTGCCAATGGGGGAGTTAGCCAACAGCAGAGCCAGATGCTGCTGCTGAATAGCCACATTCCAGAGAGAAGATAGATTTAACACTTACACCAAACACGTCATCTGCTCAACAGCTGCCATGTGAACTTCTGAAGAGTATTAAAACCAGGAGAAAGGAGGATGAGGAACTGATGAAAATTAAGATTGATCTGCCTTGTTTGTTTCATAATGGTCTTGCCAAAGTTCTAGCCGTGCCTTCAGGTCTAGCCTCATATGGCATTACCCCTCACACAGACTCCTGGTAGTGGCAAGAGTAAGACCTTCCTAAGTGAAGATCATTGACGTTACAATCTTCATTTCCAGAGCTGCCTCAATAAGATAAGCTTTCCACAAAGACTGTGCCCTCTCTGGAACTGTTCAGCAGTATGTGAAAAGGATGCCAAATGCAGGTGCTAGTTACAAGCAGGCTCCTGTTCAAGGACAATGGAATATTTCCTGATCAAACCAAGAAGTCAGTGACATAATGTGCTAGAGTTAATCATGTATATTTGCAACAATCTGTTGCGGGGGGCGTTCTGAGTGGGTGGCAAGTAGATGAGGGAGACTTCAGGAATGTTTAGATTCTGCAGGCCATGGGATCGAGCAGAATGATGAACTCACAGAATGCAGATATTGTCTGTCTTTTGTAACACACACTGCAGGGTGTTTCAAGTCTCCTGTCTATTACATCCAGGTGGGACAGATTTATGAAAGCTGATCTCTCATCCTGGCCCTCATCTCATGTCTCGACTATTGTAACATCCTCCTCTCTGGCCTGGCAAATCCCATCTTGCCGTACTTCTTGCCTTCAAAATTGTTCTGTGAAGACCTTTTTCCTGGCTTGTCACTTCAACCATGTCAGTCACCCTCTTTGTGTCCCTCCACTGGCTCCTCCTTCTTCGCCACATCTCTATCCTGGCCCTATCATCATGTATGTGGTATCAAGACATTGACCCTTTGCCTTGGTCACCTAAATGACATCAATCTCAATCACCCATTTCTTAAATTTTCCAAAAACCATCTCTGTGCTTTCTCCCAATTCAGAAGCTAGACCTAATTGGTGGACAAAAATAATGAGGCAGCACTTTAATAATGAGGACCTTTTGGGGTCCTCAAAATAAAAGACTGACTAGGAAGCACGTGTGTAACAACTGCTGACTGAAAGAAAGGAAAGAAGCAAGTTTCACCAGCAGGTCCACCATCTCCTGAGATCCCAGGATCTACTGTGACACCATTGGGACTTTGTCCCCTGATCCTGAGCAATATCCTGACCAGATCAGACTAAGGGAGGGACCCAGATGACCTCACCACCTCCACTGGCTCTGGCTTAATCCTAAACACCACCTGGGATGTGAGACTTTCTTTCCCCTCATTGTTTAATTTTCCATCCCTATCTTTGTTCTTCTGTTTCCTTTCTCTCTCTCTCTCTCTCTCTTTTTTCCTTCTGTTTAATAAGAGCCTGGCTTAGCTGCCAAGACTGTATATTCTGCAACACTGCTGTGAACCTGTGACCAGAAAAGCAGCTAAAAGCAATGCCCTGAACAGCCCAATGCTGGTACAAGTTTGCCAGGTCTCAGAGCGGCTGATCAGAATGTATGCTGGGCCTGTGTTTCTCCAGCAGGCAGGCTACAAGTGAGAGTCAACACCAGAGACAGAAGCTGCATTTTCTATCTTTGAGGTTCTGTTTTTTCACCTCTTGTGTTTGTCCTGTTTTGTCTTTTAGGAATTGGGATCAGACTTTAAACAACAGCTCCAGCCCATCTCACCTAGTTTTATCTCTTTTCCCCAAAGAGGGCAGATATTACTAAGAAACTGTCAAATAAGGGGTCTTCTCTTCTAAAAACTACCTCCAGCTAAAGGAAAAGGGAATGTGGAACAAGGCTAAAATAAAAGCCTTTACTTCACTTCAAATACTTTGTTTTCTTCTTTTTCTGTATTTTAATGAAAGATTTAAAAGATGTTTAACAGTGTGTTTGCGATGGTACTAAGTAGGCTGGTCTCTGCATTCCAAACCCCAAACCTTGTTTAAAACTGTTTAATGTTGGACAGTGACAGGGTAGTGTTCGCACCTTTGACTCTTTGAGCTTGTTTATTCCACTTAAATGAATATAACACTCCTGCAAAGTCACCATCAGCAGCTCCAGAAAATTTCTGCCACATGGAAAAGGGTCCATTCCCCCACTAACAAACTAGAAATTCATATGGGTACTCCTGTTACCATTAACACATACAGCAGACCAGCTCATGAACTGATGGGGGAATAGCCTGCTGGTAAGTCTTTTAACCTAAAAAACTATAGTAACCTACGAAACACTGAGTGTCCACAACTCCCACTGAAATTTATGGGAGTTGAGAGTCCACAGGGCTTCTCTGATTGAGCTTTTTCTTCCTTTTGTTTGAGCCCAAGCCGGCATGATACTGCACACTTCCTGTAAGTCAATAAGCATGCTCAATCCTCAAGAAGTTCATTTGTTGCTGATGGTCTCTTTGCACTTTCCAGGAGGGGTTAAGCATATTGCAGGATGAAGTCCTTTTTTTAGCATGAGCTGTAGAATTACTGATGTCAATCTCTACACTGGTCCTATTTTGTTAAATCAAAAAGGTCCCCCTTTACAACACTACCTGTTACCGTGAGTTAGAAGATTCTTCTACTAAGACTACTGTGGTATATATGCCAGCTTCATCATATGAATTCTAAGTAATTCCAGGTCAAACCTTCAATCAAAGACACCTCTTTAAACTTCTTTGCAAACTCATTAAAGAGATATAGAAAACCGTGGATGTAGTGGGGAGTTAACAACATGCCATTTAAAAGAGCTCTGTTAAGGTTTGGGTATTTTTATAGTTAAAAAAATACATTTGCAAATTATAAATCTAAAGAGAATTACAAAAGCATTGAGAGCCTTTTCACTTCATCTACAAGGGGAGGAAATGGTACAGGTGGCTTAGAGGAAAGAAAATACACTGCCTAAGCCTTTTTCTTGAATAGGAGCCTAAATAGCCGTGTTGCAGCTGCAATGAAGTGTCTTACATTCCTGTGATTTATTACAGTAAGGACCACGTCATCTGCCAAAGCGTGCTTGTAAGTTACAAAATGGTTTCCTAAGGAAACATTAGAAAAGGCAGATTTCAGAGGCTGTTTGCATTTTTACCCTGATTAGAGTCTGTGAAGATCTTTTGAAAACTTTTGTATCAAGCACAAATACAAAATCATTGCCAAAGTGTTTTCATCAGGAAGGAAGCTTAGTTGACTCAGAGAATAGGGATGCATCCTGAAAGAGAATGCTTACAGAAGTGACAATACAGGATGGTACTGAAAGAAACAGAAACTCAAGCAGTTCTTGGCAGTCTTCAAGCACACTGTACTATGGACCAAATTGTTTTGTATTTAACATGAAGAGCTGTTCACAGAGGGATGGGTTCTTTTAATAGCTTTTTAACTTGACTGTGGACACCAAGGTTTACATCAAATTTAAGTAACAAAGTAAGGGCTTGTTATGGTGCGCACTCATTGCAGGAACTCCTCTTGGGAGAACCACAGTTCCATCCCTGCCTCAGTTTCCCCTAATAGACATTCAGTGACTTCAAATGAGGCTCTGATGTAGTAAACAGTGCCCCTTCAGGGGTCTATTTATTTAACCAAAGGCCAAAATGTACAAAAGCAAACCTTCAGCTGTGCGTCCTAGCTGGGAGCCCAAGTTGATCTTAGTCTTTCTGCCCACCCGCTGCCCCTTCCCCATCCTCCATCCATCTGTGTCCTCCATCCAGGCTCCTTACCAGTAAGGCCCTCTTGACCTGGGGCCCCTATTGTAGTCAAGCCTCCTGCCATCATCTAGGACAGTGCTTCACAAAGTCGGGCCGCCGCTTGTGCAGGGAAAGCCCCTGGCGGTCCAGGCCAGTTTGTTTACCTGCCACATCTGCAGGTTTGGCCAATCGCGGCTCCCACTGGACGCGGTTCATCATCCCAGGCCAATGGGGGTTGCAGGAAGGGCGACCAGCACATCCCTCGGCCCACACCGCTTCCTGCAGCTCCCATTGGCCTAGAGTGACGAACCGCAGCCAGTGGGAGCCGCGATCGGCCGAACCTGCAGATGCGGCAGGCAAACAAACCAGCCTGGACCGGCAGGAGCTTTTCCTGCACAAGCGGCGAACCGGCTTTGAGAAGCACTGATCTAGGAAGTGCTCCCTCTGTGGATTCAAGGTCCCCAAAAAGGTCAAACCACTGCAGCTCTTCTCCTAGGTGACATTGTGACAGTGCCCCTCATAAGGCTTTATGGAAATATGCTTATGAATGTATATATATGACATAACTGGAATATGTTTTAGGCTACATATGCCATGTAACATGTCCATGTAAAGGTCCTGACCTACTGAATGTATTCATCCTATTTGTATGCATGTATCATTTTTGTATTCGAAGTTATGAATATTGGCTGGGTACTGGCTTGATTTTAACTAGCCTAGTAGAGCATTTAGTCAGCTTCTTGAGAAGAGTGCAAATTAAGTGCCCAATCAAAAACCACTACGCTAGCAATGAACTTGAAGATGCCAATCCACATCTGAGCCTTTCCAGGAATGTGGCTTGGCTGCTAAAAACTGAGTCATGCATGGACATGTGGCTTGCCCACATGACTCCAAAACTCCATCTGGAGCTGGACTTTGCATAGGAGTGAGGAGGGGGTCTCCACCCACAAGGAAAAGTCTATTTAAACCCCTGGGAGACCCCTCCATTTTGTCTTCAGCTGGCTAAAGAGAGAAACTCTCCACCACCAAGGATACCTGAAAGGAACTGGAACAAAGGACAGTAACAACAGGGGGTGTGAGTGATTGCTGGACACAGGCTAGAAGGAGACTAGTCTGTAAGAGGAAGCTTAGTGGGTGAGGTTTTTATCTGTATTCAGTTTCTTAGACATAGACTTGCGTGTTCTATTTTATTTTACTTGATAATTCACTTTGTTCTGTCTGTCACTACTTGGAACCACTTAAATCTTACTTTCTGTATTTAATAAAATCACTTTTTACTTAATTAACCCAAAGTATGGTGGGGGGTGGGGGGAAAGGGGGGAAACAGTTGTGCATGTCTCTCTATCGGTGTTATAGAGGGTAAACAATTTATGAGTTATACAGGGTAAAATGGATTTATTTGGGGTCTGGACCCCATTGGGAGTTGGATACCTGAGTGTTAAAGACAGGAACACTTCTGTAAGTTGCTCTCAGTTAAGCCTACAGCAGGTAGGGGACGTGGTTCAGACCCTGGGTCTGGGTTTGCAGCAGGCTAGTGGATCTGGCTCAAACCAGGCAGAGCACTGAAGTCCTAAGCTGCCAGTGCAGGAAAGCAGGGACAGAAGTAGTCGTGGCACATCAGCTGGCAGCCCCAAGGGGGTTTCTGTGATCCAGTCCGTCACAGACATGTATTCCTCTGCAATCTGGACTGCCTGACACTGTCTGGTAAGGTCCTTTCACTGGGGACCAGGTCTCCCTAAGGGCTTGGCACTCACAGCTTTCTCCTATTGGAATCTCTTCCTCCAGGAGCACCTTTCCTGGAGAGCTCCCTAATCAGCTTGCCCCAAGGAGCTCTCCTCTATATTCTGGGGCCTCCTGCCTGAGCCTTCATAACACCTATATTAGGCCCAGGTGTTTCTTAGCAAATTAACAGCTGCCCTGCCACCTAAAAAATTAACTACTCACAAGCAGATCTGAGCTTGAAGAGACTGTCACAAGTAAGCTGGGTGTCTGACCTCCTTAGGGGTCAGCTACCCTGGGACGGGGCTTGATCCTGCTCCCCTTAAATTCTATTTGCAAAACTGACTTTAATGGGCACAGGGCTGGGACCAAAATTTGTCTGGTGATCACAGTGGAGTTCCTGGTGAACTTTAGATCAGAAAAGCCACCGGACAATAAAACACAAGCAGTTCTGCATAACCGGACTGACAAGCAGTCTTGGGTCAGGAGAGACTCTACACCAGAGTCATGAATATGCATGTAAGGTGAAATCCTGGCTTTACTAAAATCAATGGCAAAATTCCCATTTACTTCAATGGGGCCAGAAAGCTGCAGGTGCAATTGCCTACACTACGAGCATCTCTGTCAACAGCTATCAGTTCCTCAGTGCTGAAAGAACAAGAACTAAATCCCACACGATGTTTTTAACTTATAAGAAGTTGCCTTAATAGGTGTAAGTCATTCTGCTTCCCAAGACACTCAACCACCATTTTAAAAAGTTCCATTGCTACAAACAGACCTAAAGGACCAAGCATGGACAAGAGACCAGGTCAAAACCAACATGCAAATACCAAGGAAGGGTAAAACACAAGAAGTATCTAAGCTTAACTAGACAGAACTAGTTTTGAAGGTGGGTGTTTTGAAGTGGATGTTCTGTTGGGGACACCAGGCCACCAGGAAATAGACTGAGACCACCAATTTGTTTCCCATTGGCTACCAAATAGCCAGCCAAGTCTTTTAGTCAAAACCAACTTGAAGTTATGTCTCAGGAAGTAAGGATTATACTATTAGCAAAATTAGGGCTGAAATCTTCTAGTGTAAATAGGTGGCCTGATTTTCAGATGTGCTGAGAACTCACATTGCCCACTGGAATGGATTTGCCAATAGCAGATTACCACCGCTCCAAGTAACTAGCCATCAATTTTCTTTAATTTTCCAGGGTAGCACAGTGTTTTGTCCTTGCCCTGGCTCCTCCCACATTTTTCTAGATTCTTTTCTGAGCTATTTTGAGGAGCTTCTGTGGGGGACTATTTTGGGGTTCTAAGTTGCAATGGCAGCATCACCAACTAACAGACTTTAGCTTGGGTGCAGAGGTTGGAGGCAGGTTTTGTAATAAGCTGCCACATCTTTCAGCACACAAGCCTCAAAAGCAAGTGGCCCTTGATATCTTGGCCCTTCTATTATAATATCAGCCTACAGTTCCCCAGCTGTTTTCTTCCTGCTGTTTCATTATCACAGCTGAATATCTCATCTAAATCTCTGGACAACTCTTTGGCGGAGATCCCATTGTGATGAGGTCCACTGGACTTGTTTCACTGTTTCAGTTAACTGAACTATGACCATCAGAATGCTTCTGAGTATTGTAGTGTACCATCCACCCTCCAGGCATTTCTACACTCACATTCCAATTATCATTTTCCAAAGTCATTAGCTCAGAAAGAGAAGCCAAACAATGAACAAGAAGCTGATGAAAATGCTTCTGGCAATTCATTTGATAAAAGCTCTTTACACAAACTCCAGGTGTATTATTCATAGTTTATTTTTAAACTATTTAGAAGTGCAAACTAAAGCCAATTCCAAACTAAGCATCTTCTGACTTTGTTCTCATTGGGAGTCACCATGTCCAACCATAAGATGACAGGAGCTCTATTTCTGAGAACCACTGTTAAATGCTAATTTTGCTCTAAAACTGAAGGAGAGGGGATTCATTATTGAGTCCAAAGACTGTCGTGTATTTTGTTAGGTTTGGATTTGTTGCCTAGCAGAAAGTATGTCTTGAACAGAAACTCATTTATGTTTTTGGTACTCCCAGGCTATTCTGATTCCAAGCTTTTTCATTAAGTAGCACATGCATAATGGCATTACACCTCTTGAGCAGCAAAAACAGCACATAATTTTATCACTTAAAATTCAATCTTTTAGGCTGTGACTAGATACAGTATACTGCTGACAATTCACATTGCAAAACAGATTTATCTAGCCAGTATGTATTACTGTGATCTCCCTGTGCTCACAAGAACTTTCACTTAAAACTGCTCGCCTACTTTTCTGAAATAACTGATTGTAACATGCCTAATTTTAATATGTTCCATTAAGATTTCCTCAAGTTAATTAAATAATAAAACTGACACCAAAGCTAAAAGTGAGCTTGGACAACCAGCTATTGCATTTCTCTTATCTGAATTGAAATGTATAGGTCTAACTTGGAAAAAGGACACATTGTCCGTTTGAAATGGTAGATTTATTCTGAGATCCATGTGCTCCCCTGCAATGCAGATTGTGCAGAGGATCAACTCATGGAAGTTCTACAGAAAATAGAGCAAGGAGGGGAAGTGACTATACAATACATACCTCCCCACCATCATTCCTCCTGCATCCACATCATGGAACCTCCTTCTTATGTAAATGGGGCAGCATGACCTGGCAGGAGGGAGGAGTTAGGAAACAGCTCTGGCCCCTGGCATGCTGTCATCAGAAAACAGCATAACTGACAGTAAAAACAAAATACAAAACCCACAGCTCATCTGTGCTGCTGACCTGAGCTGCAGTAACCATCACCTTGTAGTCTCCAGCACAGGAGTGCTCCTGGACTAATAACAGCTTGATACCTCTGCAAGCCATGCTAGGGGATGACCTGGAGCAGTATAGAAAAAAAGGAAGAACTTTGCAGGGCCCAAGATCCATGGGGACCTTTTTCATGGCTCTGAAGCCTGTGCATGAAATTTGGCCACGCCCCTGTGGCTTGCCCAGCAGTTCCAAGGGGTTTCAAGGGATAACAGAATGGCATCTCCTGAAATGCCACACACCTTTGCAGGTAAGCATTCCACTTCCATACATTTTTACATAGGAAAGGGGTCCATAAGGCCTAGTGGAAGAGAGGACTCAGCAGCATTTTGGTTCAATAGTTGACAAAAATGTTCTTGTTAGAGCAAAGACTGCAGCACTAGATGAGTGGCTTAAATGACAGGGGTCTGCGTGCAAGCCAAGAGCACCCAGTACAGCCCACTGTGTTCATTAAATGATCTAACAGAAACAGGGCAGTACAAAGAGACTGGCCAAATTCTGCCCTCAGTTGCCCCTATAGAGCTGCATTAGCCAGCATCTGTTTAGAAGAGGCAGGGTTCTAAAATTTGACACATAGCCCCGATCGCCACAAGAAGTGACGGAGAACCCCTCAGATCTCAGGCCTTGCACAGTTTCCTTCTTTGCCCGCATGTTGCTTCTAGCATTGGCAGCACAGCTGCCATTATTCCACCCTCTATCAGCATTGCTCAGGTGTCTGTTCCAATGAGGATCAGAGAGTGCAAAGCTGCTACTGTTCATTCTCTTCCTGATCACAGTCACACAGTCAGCATGTCCCTTCCCAGGGACAGACAGGACAATCCACCTGGTCCATGAGCCCTTGACTAGTAGGGATGCTGAAGAGTGATGCTGTTCTCTTCCTTCCTACCCACACAGTAAGTATGTCATGTTCATGATGCACGTGGTCTCTGCGAGCTCAAAGAGGAGGAGTCCCAAGGTAGGTCTCACATTTGGGCTGCCTGTGTAACGCCGACAGATCCCAGTCATCAGCGGGTGGGATCAAACCTGGGACTTCTGGAGCTTGGTGCGTGAGCCTCTACCGCATGAGCTAAAAGCCAACGGGCTGTTAGCTAAGGTAGTACAGCAAACTCATTAATCTCTCTCTCTAAGTGGTCTCGGTACCACAAGATGGGACAGAGCACCACACCCAGGAGGGGTGTGTGTTACACCTGCACAGCAATACATTTGCTGCTGATACTCTAAACACTCTTAACAATCCAGTTTTGCACCAAAAACACAGCTAACAGACATTTTTGTTTTGTCCAAACAGCCTCGGATGTCTCTGTGCTGATGCTCCTATTCCAGTCTCAGTCTAGAAAAACAAACATCTTTGAGAATCTGACATTTATAATTCTGACATTCTTAGCCTTCTTCTAAAAGAACAGATATGGTCAGTAGGGGGACGATGTCCATCCTCCCTAACCACTGGGTACTCAGAATGCATCTTATAGAAGCTATTGAAATTCAGGCTTGCCAAGCTTTCATTCATCCCTCTCACTATTTACCCAGTCCCTCTCCTTTCAGAATAGTTTGCCCTGCCAAAAACCTTTTGTCCCAGGTAAACCCCATAACAATATAACAACAACAGCACTTAGAGCTTTCCATCTTCAAACATTAACTAACTAATCTCCACAACCCCAGGGGAGGAAGGTCCAGGCCCAGGCCCAGAAACATCATCATCCTCATTTTACAAATAAGGAAACAGAAAAGTTTAAGGAACTGGCTCAAGACTACAGAAGCACACGTTGTCAGACCCAGGATTAGAATTTAGGAGTTTCTGGCCCCCAATCCTGGGCACAGACCTCTGGGCAACACCTCTCTGTAAAAGCATTTTTCAAATACTGGGCCCTACAAGTTATGTAGCTCTGAGACCAGATTGCCAAATAAAAACTCCTTGAGAACATGCCACAAATAACATCCTGATCTTTGTTTCATATTTTTATTTAAAAAGACAATTAAGAGTCTTTTTTTTTAAAGAGAGAATTCTATTTCCATCTCTATTATATGCAAGGTCTTGACGAAGCTTGAAAATAAGATTTTTTTACCTAAGGCTTTTTCCTGTCCTTTTCTATTTGATCGACAGTGACTCTCTGCCTTGTGTTTCTGAGAAAGAGAAAATTAACACGGCTATTTCCCCTTTTTTCCAGTCGTATTCGTGCACAACAGCCATCAGCTATGATGTCAGCCCAACTCTGGGTAGTGTGTTTGTTCAATACTAGCAGCACTGCTGGATGTAGCAGGACTTTAGTATTCAATTGATCGAGCAAGCATAGCATAGACAAAGATGATGATGATTTTCTCATTCCGCTACATACGTGTTAAAAATAGAAAGAATTATAAAGCCATCCCGTGGGCTCCTTTAGAGTCACACAATATCATCGTCTTCTTTCCATATATTCCTATGCACCAGAGGTCATCATTTAAATAATGGTTATGTTCAGTGCCAAGCTCCTTTCTTTATTTTTCTCATAGTAGAAAGAGGAGAAAAAGTGATATGAAATACTCTTACAATCTTTAATCAATTTGGTAGATTATAAAGCCAGAAGAGAGCATTATGATCATATAGTCTGTATAACACATGCCATAAAATTTAATCCAGCAATTTCTGCACCTGGGGGATGAACTAGATGAAATGTTACCACCTGACCAGGGATTTGAACCCTATATTCTCTGATTAAAAAGATCCTTTACTAACTGAGCTGTACAGGACTATATATTGCTTTAAAAGACCTGTTGTTATCCCTGATTAAACTGCAGCTGTGTCACTTGCAGCTACTATACATTTTTGCTCTGAATGGTCCTGATCCCACAAGATGCTGAATGCCCTCTACTCCTCAGTGGATATCAAGAGTGCTCAGCTTCTTGTTGAATTAGGCCCAATATGTCTTTCAGTTTCTGTTCTATTTGCCGGCCAAGGATTTGCTTAAAGTTAATACACAAATTTAAATTTTGATTACACGCCTCTTTAGTTCAAGTCACAGAACAGCTTTGTCTTTGATAGAGATTAAATACACTGACCGTTAAAAATTTACATTTGAACATCAGAGACAAAATTTGAAGAACAGGAGGCTGAAGTTAGGCTCTAGCCCAGTGGTCTCCAATCTGTGGAGTCTGGAGGAACGTTTGAGGGGGAATGGCGGGGCACAGGCCAGCCCCCATGGAGGGGCAGGGAGGGAGCGCCACCCAGCCCCCAGCTCTGCTCCTAGCCCTAGTCCCAACTCCTGGCCATGGCTCCATTCCCGGCTACGACCCCAGGATCCTGGCCCCAACCATGTGCCTGCTCCTGGCCACAGCCCCCACCTTCTGGCTGCCACCCTAGCTGCAGCACTGACTGCGGCCCCACTCCCAGTTCCTGGCCCACTCCCAGACCGGGCTCCTGATCGCGGCTCTGGTCCCGCTCTTGACCCCCAACCATGGCTCCTGGGGGAGTGTGGGCCAGGTAGGCGAAAGAGTTTGGGGACCACTGCTCTAGCCACAGAAGCAAAGGAACTTCTAGGTATACCCTAGCTGGGTTAGACCCATGTTATAGAACTGTGCTCTAGTCCTAGTAAAAGTCAGGGCCAGAACACAATTCTTTAACATGATCTGGCTTTATCCATATAAGCTGGACCAGTGGAGTCCAATGCCTTGCCAGTAGGCTGGAGCCCATGGGGCTCAACATAACAATAAAGGCATTGAATAAATAAGTGATGGGGATTTAGCTACTACATAGTGGTCATATTCTACCCTTGCACTCAAATCTATTGATGTCAGTGGGAGTCCCTCTGTGGAACAAGGAAAGTTTGTGACCCTAAATGTATATCTTGATCCATGGACCATAGTTCAAAGAGGAGTCGACCCTCTCCACTGAATGAGTTTTATGCCCCTGGCTTTGCACAAACTGTGCTATAATAATTGGAACTCTATACAAAAAATGGCCAGTCTAGCTATGACCTAACTCAGGGTTTGGAAAGCAAAGTCCTTTGGGAAAAAAATCCCTATTCACTCTGGACAGGAAGATTGTGCTAGAACTCTCCTGCTGACAATTACTAGCATAATTCCTACAATAAAGTAAATGTTCCCTAGAATTTTTTTTAAAATCAAGGGAAGAAAAGCAGGAGGTAAGTGTGGTATCAACAAAATATTTGTAAATAGGAGGCTTTAGAGAAGGTCTCAGGTCTTCTATAAAGAGTTTAGTTTATAAGATCTCCTCTAATCTGCCAGAATTTAAATAGCTATTTTATTGCTAATGAAACAGATTTTTTCGTGCCCATCCAACTATTGCTTGGTGTGTGCTTTATGAGGTTTGTGTGCTTTACCTCGTGCTCTGCTGTGAGTGGGGGTTAATTCACTTGATTAAGATGAATGACCTAAATGACTAAACCTACATCTGCATCAACTGATCTTGTTCAAAACACCCAGGTATCTCATCCAGAAAGGAAGCAGTCTGGAAAAGGAGTCCATGGGGACAGTGCAAGGAAGAGAAGGAGCAATAGGAGACCAAATAAAGTGCACACGAAAGCTTATCTAGACAAACAGCTAGTGTGCAGCAAGCTGGGATGTAAATATACAGCTCATTAGCCTGTCGCATACTGACTGTCTGCGTAGCCCCTGCTACCATGCACTAAAATTGCACTATGTGTGACACACTAGTGTGCTGTAGATTTACACCCAGCTTGCTGGTCACTACATGCTCATCTAGACAAGCCTTAACTGTTTGAGTCAATGGCGTTACTCTGGATTTACACCAATGTAAAATCAGGATCTGGACCATAAAGCACAACTGAAAGGTGAGAGATGGAATGTAATGAAAAATACCAGGGCTGAGCAGTGAAGTTCAGAAGTTGTGTTTAGTTCTACAATTTTTGTTCCGATAATGTGTGTGTGTGTGTGTGATATTAGCTGTCAATAGTGTGATAATTGTTTTGTTTCTTCTGAAGAAAGCTAGTTACACTCTCTGCCTTTGCTCTTGGTTTCACTACCTCCTCCCACCTGTTCAGTTTTTTTCAGCTGGAAACACAGAGACGGAGCCAGCACCATGTGACTCCACACCCTACCAGCAAGTGCAGTTTTGGGAAATCTAATGACTGTTTTGTCCACTGACTTCAGTGGGTGCAGGATCAAACTCCAACAGGATTTTGTTTGCAAAGAAAATGCAAGTACAGCCTTAACTAGTGAGACAGATGTGACACTGCTACAATCAGCTGAATGAGTTCCAAACTATTAGCAGCATTGTCGAGGTTACAGGAGGGAGATGTGTGACGTAAAGCCACATTCAGTGAGATGTGTGTTCTTCCATTAATTACTAGCTACAACTTGTCATCCCAGCTCTCTTCTGACCACATATTACTTCTCAGCAGCTTTTACACATACTATCTACCTTAACAGCAGAAGCTGTCCCCTTCCCATAATGCATCTATAAAGGCATCTGAAAAACCTGCTATACTGAAGGGTACTGTATGGGCAAAAAAATAGCCACTAAATCAGATGGACTGATGAGATATTTTCAGACTCTGATTTATGCACACATATTCATTTGCGGGGAAAGTTACCAGAGTTTGTCCCAATTCCTCTGTTCATCTGGTTTTCTAATAACTTCATCAATATCTTCTTATGAAAAGTTCTTCTTGGCCAACAGCTCAGACAAGGAGTGTTTGCTGCCTGACACTAATATATTAAATATCACCTCTAATGTTCACTATCTACCTCTGAATTAGATGGGATAATTGTAGACCGAATGTTGAATTATGCAATCTCAATCAACATAAAAACCATAAATATAACCTATCTGGGAGACCAAATGTCTCAGGGGCTTGCTAATGGCCCTTTCAGCTCCAGGTTCTTGGTTTTAATCCAGCCAAAAGATGGTAGTGATCAGGAACTGGTGATTGGGGATGTGGCAGAAGTACTATACCATCAATAGCAAGAAGGGGTTTACATTACTGTTTAAGGACAGTAGGCACAACACAGTCCCTCACTATTGGAATTTGATCTTGACACTAAGGTTGATAACCTGTATGTGCATGGAAAGAGGGATCTTTAAACCAAGGCTGTGGACATCTCAGCTGAAAGTAACACAGAGCTCCCTAGCACCATGCTGGGACACCAGTTCAATACTGCTGAAGAATTCCACCTATTGACTCAATAATCCCACATGCTGCTAGCTCTTGGTTTTCCTTGCAGTTCTCCTGTCCTAAGCTTGACCCTGCCTGGTTCATGAGATTTGACAGGATTCTAGCCCAAGGCGGCCTGGTTTAAGTAATCTACCTGAAACACTAATATACTGGAGTCTTAAGAATGAAGGTGATGTGACATAGTGTAATAATCTTCTCAACTTAATTTTTCATTAGTAATTTGAGATGGAGTATGGCGTGAACTGGCAGGCAGAAAACTGTTGTGCTTCATTTTGGGGTGTTTTTTTTTTAAATATGCTATAATTGCACTAAGATACCTAAGTGTTGCTGAACTGGCCTATCCCGTAACTCCTGACACTTTGTGATGAAACAGGACCTCATCCATTACCATGTCACCTTACTCTATAATTATTTTACTATCAAGCAAAAACATCAGTACTGAGAAGCTCAAAAAGTCATTTCATGCTTATATTATGTTTTACATGCTGCTTAACTTTGTCCTCCCTGATCTGCTGCCTGATAAAAGCAACAATGAAAATATATTAGCGTGACATTTGAAATCTGTAGTTACATTAATCATTCTGTCAGGGCCATAGAGAATCTCACCAAACTCCAGCAGGAAAATAATTTGCTGAAGCAGTGAGTTGCAGCTCATTGAAACCCTTTCTAGTATACATTTAAGCAACTGCTGAAGCAGTTGAAACCTGGGCTTGATTCTGCAAACAGAAGATACAGAACACAAACTTTGCACTGACCTCTAGTCATTGGAATGTGATAACCACCCTGAGGGACAGAGCTAGGAAGAGGCCAAAGGCAACTGCATGAGAAAAGATAGGATCAGTGATCTATCTTTAATTTAGGAACTTCCAGAATACAGATACTGGACCATATTTTCCTCTCAGTCACACCTATGTAAACTGGATTTACTGTACTAATGTCAGTGGAGGTATTCTGGATTTGCACCAATCTGACTGAAGGCACAAGTTGGCCCACTCTGTCTTTATTTTTCGATGAACCACAGACAGTGGTGCTCCAGGACCTTGGGCTGACAGCAGAATGTTGTGGTAACCAATGTGCTTACTGTTCTTCTTCTTGTCATAGCTGATATTATTGCAATGTTTGTTACCTAAGATACAGATAGTCAATAAAAGTAAAAAGAAACATGGAAATGCCATTACAAAGCACACTGCTCACTTAGCATTATGGCTAAATTCAGCCTTTTTGAGTTAGAGGGGATATGGAGGAGTTGAGCTGTAGTCCAGAACCTCAGGAGGAATTGAGCCTGACTCAGCCAGAATTCCTCCCAGGATTCCTTGGAAATGGATACTGCAGTGGTGAGCTGGGCTATCCTCTCTCCCCTTTGTGGACCCATATAGGGCAAGGCCGTAAAGGTACATGGTCCCCTTGCACCTAAGGTTACCAAAATTAAAATGAGCATGAAGAACGACCCTTAGAACTAAGAGTCTGAGCTCAGCTCACCTGAGTTGCCCACTTACTTCATGTAAACTCACTGGGTCAGATCCTCAGCCAGGGGTAAATCAGGACAGGTCCTTCAAAAACAACAGAGCTACCTCCATATACCAAGCTGAAGATCTGGCCCATTTGCTGTAATCATGAATCATTACAAACTGATCAAGAGATCATAACCACATGGTGAAGCCAACCTTTCCCTCTTTCTCTGCTTGATCAGGCTAAACATCTTCACCACTGAGCAAATACCTGATAAGCTGAAGGAGGAAGACTTGGAGCCAAGGAAAAAGCCAAATCAGAAAAAAACATCAGCCCTCTAATATACATGGAAGCAAGAAGGCCTTATCTGAAGTGCAAAAGGTCTGTTATATCATGGTAGAGTCAAGAGCCTCCCTTTGTAATGGGCTAACAATATGTTTTCATGACAGGAGAGCTCTATCTCCCAGGAGAGGCAACATTCTCCATTCTCAAAGGAGAAAGTGAACAGGGCTTTTCTAGCAAAGTCTGTCCCTTCAGTGACTGAAAGTTTGCCCCAGCAACTAGACCACAGTGTAAGAAACTCACTCATCTCTTTGTAACAATCCCCAGAGGTGAAGCATCCCAGGAAAGCAAACGATGAGAGGGGATGGGCCTCACCTAATGATGCAAAGGTTACTCCTGGGGGAATTCTGCACCACAATGCAGAATTTTTCAGAAATTAACATTGTGTGTGCAGAATTTATTTCCCCACAGAAATGCGCTGCAGTGCTGCTAGCCACCACTAGGGGCTGCTAGACGCAGCAGAGCCCAGCTCACACAGAGAAGACACTGTTGGGGGGTGAGGGAGCTAGAGGGGTCCTGGCAGCTGCAATTCCCAGCATGCCCTGGGGGAAGGAGAGCATGGCACACAGGAAATTCTGTGCAAGCCTGAGATCAAACATTAGGCTGTTTCTCCCTCTGGATCCCTGGGCTCTGCAGGGGGAGAGGGCAGGTGTCTGCACAGGCTGGGTTGTGGGTGTAGGCATCTGGGCCGGGGGGGGCCTATAGCTGGGCTCTGGGGGGGAGGAGCTGTTGGTGTCTGGCCCCCCTGGCTGGGCTTTAGGGGGTGGGGTAAGGGAACAGAGAAACAGGAACTGGGTTGTCATAGAGGTTTCTTTAAATCTCTCCTCCTATGGGAATTTTTGTGCGTGTTTGTATTTTTACAGACATACCTGCTGACAGGCATTTTGGAATAAATTACCAAAACAATTGAAACTGGCATGATTATGTAGTGTTCTTTTGACAAATAAAATTTGCAGAATTTTAAAATATTATGTGCAGAATTTTTAATTTTTTTGGTGCAGAATTTTTTAATTTTTGGCACAGAATGCTTCCAGGAGTAAAAGCTCCACACAAATCTGAAAATCATCAAGGCTGGACCTCAACCAAAGTGAAAATCATCAATAGGTGAGGGACCAAGTTCTCTGCAATAGTGTCCCAAAAGATGTGAAATAATAATGCCTGACAATGACAGCACTTCACATTGACATAGCACCTTTCATCTAGGAAAATCTCAAAGTGCTTTGAAGGCTACCAGACAGATCCTGGGTTGTATAAATTAACATACCTGCAGCGAAGTCAATGGAGCGACACTGATTTACACCAACAGGGGATCTGGCCCTTTATATTAGAGAAGGACCACATCCCTTAAAACTACAGTGCAGGCCATGAGGTAGGACATAACAGCTGTTTAACACAAGTACACTGCTACCAAATTATATCAGTGATATGCTAAAGATACAGGGTCAGATTCCCTTTCATTTATATCCAGACTAACTTGATTCACTTCAGTGAAATTACTGTGGATTTACACCAGTGAAACTGAGAACAGAGATTGGCCTGACTTGTCTGTTAGTGTTGAAAACTATTGAATATTTCTGGAATTATATCTCAAATTAGATTCTACATGGCAGTAGAGCTGCCATATATTTAATGCTAAAATCACTGATGCATGGTTAGCAGCAACATTTCTGTTCTTATTGTTCCTTTGGGGGAAGAAGGGGTACAAATATTAGAAAGAAATTCAAGGTGGCGAATGATACTGCTTTTGGGAATACTATTCTTCTTTGTTTTGCTAAAGCTTCCAATTCCCACTCGCAGGAGGAACGTAGGAGAAAAGAAATGACTGAAAGGCTAAAAACATTAATCAGACTGCACAGCATCAACTTTTCCATCTTGGTAATGTGGTATATTAGAAATAAAAATTTAGGGACACAAATCTTTAGGTGCACCAGAGATCTGCATAATGTAGCTGGGGAGGGAAGGGTAAGGAGACTTTATCCCATCTTTGTGCTCCCCTGAGGCTGCTAGGGGCTAGTTTGGGCCACAGCTTAACTCAGAATAGCATCAAGGTTGCTCTAAATTCCGCCCGCTGGTATCTGGTTATATGAATATTTTACCAGGCAGTGAGTATCTAGCCTGGCTGGAGATGTTATCTGGCTGACAAGCAGCCTGCCTCAACTGAAGCAATGACCGCTGCAGCTCTCTAGAAACCAAATAAAAAGGTTTCTGTTGAATTGGGCTGACCTCCTTGATCACTTGAGATAGGCTCCAATAATCAGGGATGTGGGAGAAAAAGCATGTGTCTTGCAACAAGTTATTTATTGTGTGAAGTGTATCCCAACAAACTAGGCTTCACCTCAAAGCGCACCTCAAGCAGACAGTACAGTAAAAAGTTTGCAAAATGCTTACACAGGCAGTTGGTGGACACCAGCAAAATGGGAGCGAATCAGTGCTGTTCACTGACATACATTCAATTCAAACCAAGGCCAATTCTGAATACTTAGGAGTGGTTCAGGAAAATCTATTTATAATCCATTTACCAATCTGCTGAGGGTTCTTCTTTCATAGAACAAGAAATAATAATAAGCATCACTAAAGGAAAGTTCCTCTGTATGCAAAGTATTTTAATTAATAATGAGGTTTTATTTGCTGTTTAGAGATTGACTTGAGTTTTTTTCCTGTTGCGTCACATTGTGATGCAGAAAGCCAGCTGATGAATTATACTACGCAGATCAAATCCCCTCCTAACACAGTACATGGTGCTGATTCAACTAAATGATATATTACTCATTGAGCATAGGTGTGATGGTGTTTATTTGTATGGGACTTTATCCTGGACGTGGTCTAGAGTTGGTTCTGTCTCCTTTACCTTTCATTTGCTATCCTGTATTCCTTTCATTAACTAGCTTGTTTTAAAGCAAGGGAGCAATGCTGGGAAATTAAACTAGTCACATAAATACACTCAAAAGGAAAGATGGAGAAGAGGAATAACAAACAAAATGGACAGTAAGAATCCTGCACTACATATTACAATTCTTTCACAGCAGTTGCATAGCCATTCCTACCACCACAGGCCCCGACTCCTCTCATAAAATATAATGCCTGAAACAATCTACATTTACTTCACCACCGATCTATAAATTCAGCAGAGAAAAAAATAAATGACACTACACCACAAGATGGCAGACTTTCTCTTCTTATTTTTTCTATTCATTTCCCCATCATTTATCATAACTTCCTCAGGACCAAGTAAGTTCCTCTGTGGCTACAAACTTCAGAGAAAAGAAGAGGTAATTTTTGCTACAAGTGAAATAAGCAATGTTTGGCCACATTTTATGAACAAGGTGTACGTTTTCCCTCCGCAAATATACACAGACACTGAGGCAATCTGATCCTTTCTATAATCATGTTTACTTGCCCCAGGTGTGGAAAACTACTTCCATGAATCTCATGGTGGCAGTACACTAGCCTATTCCTAGGAACAGTTGTGGTGAGGTTTAGTCTAGCCATATTACCTCATGTTACTATTCCCAAAATAAACATAAGATGGATCTTGTTCTTTTATCTGTCCATTATCAGTTAACTGTTTAACAGATGGATTTTTTCCTTTATAAAGTATTATCATTGCTCTCTGTAGGCATAGGTCCTGCATCTCATTTCTATTATCCTGGGGGAAGGGAGGGGGGCAGAGTGAGATGCCCAAGGCACTGACCTCTGTCATTGATACTGTACAATAACCACGGAGAGACAGATTCTAATATTTATATGTCCAAAAAGAGAGGGCAGGGGACAGAAAAATGTAAATCCTTTACTCATCCTTCAGTCCCTTCTCCATTTTGCATTCTCCTGCATGTTACATGGAGCTGCAGAAAGACCCCTACTGTAATGACCTCATTTTACAAAACGGTCATTGACTTCCCCCAACCTCTGCCTTCTGGAACAGAGAAACTCAGTAGCACCTCATCAAGCTAACCTGATGATAGCATGTTTTGTCTAGTGTGTATGTTTACAGCTGCTCACTAGTGAACACCACCAGAATTACTCAAATGGGGTATAATTTGCCCTGTTGTGTTACCAGCAGGATGAGAGTCTCTCTTACCTTAGGCTTGGGCTCTGAGGCCCCCATGTCAGCAAGGCACTTAAGCACATGCTTAGCTTTAACCTGAAACATCTTTGTGTGTGTATGTGTTATGTGTGGTGGTTTTGTGTGTTATGGGGGCAGTTCTCATATATATGGGGCAAATGATATATGTGGCTGGTATATAACTGAAGTTGCATTGCATTGTGTTGTGCTGTGTATGCTGTAGTGGGAGTGCTGTGTGACAGACAGTAGGTACATGTGGATTGGTGGTGCTGTGTTTGTGAAAAGAAATATAAGGAGCAAGCATATGTGGAGGGGGATTGTACTTTGTGTGTGTGAGAGATGATGAGACTGCAAGTGGGGATGCAGGGATGAAGATGGTGCTTGGTGGGATGGATGGCAAGAAGGTATGAAACCTGGTGGTGACTTGTCTGTGATGGGGGGCAGATGGTATGTAGGGGGCAGTGCTGTGTGCAATACTGGATGGGCACTGTGATGGAATGAGACTGGATGAGGTAGTGAGTTAGTGAGCTACCTGGGGTCAGTGGATTCACAGATATTGAATAGGGATGGTGGGTGGATGTACAGGGAGGGATTGTGCTGTGTGTGGGCTGGATAGATGGAGGGCAGGTGGGTATATATGCCAGGAGGGGGTTGGTATGTGGGTGTGGAGGGGGGCTGTGCTGTTGGGCGGGATGGATGACTGGTGGAGGGAGGGGGGTTGTGCTGCAGGGAGGATAGATGGTGGGTGGGTATGTGGGGAGAGGGTGGTGCTGAGAGGGAGGGAGGGATGGTGGCTGAGGCTGTAGGGCTGTGCTGGGGCAGGGGACGGATGAATGGATGGGGACAGGGAGAAGGCTGAGCTGGGGGGATGGATGGATGGATGATGGGCAGGAGGGGCCCTGCTGCAGTGGGAAAGGATTCTGTGGGGGTGGGAGGGACGGTCAGTGGACGGGAGGAACCGTGCCGCTGGGGGGAAGGGCTGTGCGGGGTGCAGGAGGGCTGGGGTGACAGGGAGGGACCATGCTGCAGTGGGAAAGGGCTATGTGAGGGTGGGAGGGACGGTCAGTGGAAGGATGGGACCGTGCTGCTGGGTGGAGAGAGCTGTGTGGGGGTGGGAGTTGTGCTGGGGGGGAGGGACCGTGCTGCTGCGGGGAAGGATGGGGGGGAAGAGCTGGGGGGGAGTGCTGTGAGGGGGGGAGGAAGGGGGGGAAAACCTCAGGGGGAGGGACGGTTGGTGGAAGGAAGGGTCCGTGCTGCTGCAGGGAAGGGCAGTGTGAGGGGGAAGGATGGGGGGGAAGAGCTGGGGTGGGAGGGACCGTCAGTGGAAGGAAAGGACCGCTGCTGCGGGGAAGGGCAGTGTGACGGGGAAGGATGGGGGGCAGGGAGGAAGGGACTGCGCTGCTGGGTGGGGAGGGCTGTGCGGGGGGGGAGGATGGGGAGGAAGAGCTGGGAGGGAGGGTCAGACTGCACTGCTGGGTGGGGAGGGCTGTGGGGGGGAAGGATGGGGAGGAAGAGCTGGGGGGAGGGACAGACTGCGCTGCTGGGTGGGGAGGGCTGTGCGGGGGGGGGAAGGATGAGGAGGAAGAGTTGGGGGGAGGGACAGACTGCGCTGGGTGGGGAGGGCTGTGCGGGGGGGGAGGGACAGACTGCGCTGTGGGTGGGGAGGGCTGTGCGGGGGGAGGGACAGGCTGCGCTGTGGGTGGGGAGGGCTGTGCGGGGGGGGGAGGGACAGACTGCGCTGTGGGTGGGGAGGGCTGTGCGGGGGGGGAGGGACAGACTGCGCTGCTGGGTGGGGAGGGCTGTGCGGGGGGAGGGACAGACTGCGCTGTGGGTGGGGAGGGCTGTGCGGGGGGAGGGACAGGCTGCGCTGTGGGTGGGGAGGGCTGTGCGGGGGGGGGGAGGGACAGGCTGCGCTGTGGGTGGGGAGGGCTGTGCGGGGGGGAGGGACAGGCTGCGCTGTGGGTGGGGAGGGCTGTGCGGGGGGGGGGAGGGACAGACTGCGCTGTGGGTGGGGAGGGCTGTGCGGGGGGGGAGGGACAGACTGCGCTGTGGGTGGGGAGGGCTGTGCGGGGGGGAGGGACAGGCTGCGCCTGTGGGGGGGGAGGGCTGTGCGGGGGGGAGGGACAGACTGCGCTGTGGGTGGGGAGGGCTGTGCGGGGGGAGGGACAGACTGCGCTGTGGGTGGGGAGGGCTGTGCGGGGGGGGGATGGGGAGGAAGAGCTGGGGGGAGGGACAGACTGCGCTGTGGGTGGGGAGGGCTGTGCGGGGGGGAGGGACAGACTGCGCTGTGGGTGGGGAGGGCTGTGCGGGGGGAGGGACAGACTGCGCTGTGGGTGGGGAGGGCTGTGCGGGGGGGAAGGATGGGGAGGAAGAGCTGGGGGGAGGGACAGGCTGCGCTGTGGGTGGGGAGGGCTGTGCGGGGGGGAGGGACAGGCTGCGCTGTGGGTGGGGAGGGCTGTGTGGGGGGGGAGGGACAGACTGCGCTGTGGGTGGGGAGGGCTGTGCGGGGGGGGAGGGACAGACTGCGCTGTGGGTGGGGAGGGCTGTGCGGGGGGAGGATGGGGAGGAAGAGCTGGGGGGAGGGACAGGCTGCGCTGTGGGTGGGGAGGGCTGTGCGGGGGGAGGGACAGGCTGCGCTGTGGGTGGGGAGGGCTGTGCGGGGGGAGGGACAGGCTGCGCTGTGGGTGGGGAGGGCTGTGCGGGGGGCTGTTGTGCTGGGCCGCAGGACTGTGCTGTGGGGGGAAGGGCTCTGCTGCGACGGTGGCTGGGCGGGAAGAGAGGGACGTGTGTCCCCTCCCCCTCACCTAGCCCCTCCGGCTCTGGCCGGCCCGCACTAGAATTCCCCCGCCCCTGCGAACCAGCGAGTGGCCGCGGCTAGAAGGGCCGCGCACGGCTCGCGCGCCAGGCTGGCCGGAAGAGGAAGTAGTAGTTCCGCCTTCGTCTTGCGGTGGGGGTGGAGCTCGTCCTCGCTGGGCCAGTGGTCCTGTCCGCTCGGCGGCACCGGTGAGTGCTGGGGAGGGGGAGGCTCCCGCGCACGTGCCAAGGAAGTGTCAACGTTGAGAGAGAAAATACCCCCCGTTCCGACGGGCTCATCTGGCACCCCCCACCGGAAGAGGGGCATAAACGCCCCCCGTTCCTACGGGCTCCCGTAGCGCCTCCCACCCCGGAAGAGGGGCGTAACCCCTCCACCGACGGGCTCATGTAGTGCCCCCCACCGGGAGAAGGGCATAACCCCCCCCCTGTTCTGACGGGCTCCCGTAACCCCTCCACTGACGGGCTCATGTAGTGCCCCCCACCGGGAGAAGGGCATAACCCCCCCCCGTTCCGACGGGCTCATGTAGTGCCCCCCACCGGGAGAAGGGCATAACCCCCCCCGTTCCGACGGGCTCATGTAGTGCCCCCCACCGGGAGAAGGGCATAATCCCCACCCCGTTCCGACGGGCTCCTCCGGTGGTCCTCCTCCCCGGGGGTGATAGGAATAACCGCGCCCCTTCCATTTGACTGCTCTGGTGGGCCCCACCCGCCTTTCCCAAAACGTGGATGACTCCCCCCTTCCTTTCCGATTGACCCGCCTCAGGAGAACAGGTTACGGTAAGCAGATGTCCCGATTTTATGGGGACAGTCCTGATATCTAGGACTTTGTCTTATGGAGACACCTGTTTCCAGGAGCCACGCCAGGGTTTTTGGCGCCCTAGGTGCAGGGCCGGCTCGCCGGTCCCACAGCTCCGGTGGACTTCTCGCAGGCCTTCCTGCGGATGGTCCGCTGGTCCCACAGCTCGCAGTCTACCAGAGCAGTCTACCGCCCTCCCAAATCCTGGCGCCCTAGGCGACCGCCTAGGTCACTTAAATGGAAGCGCCGGCCCTGCCTGTTTCCCCACCACCACCATCCACATCCTTTGTCCTGGTTTTTCTTAATATCTGGTCATCCTATAACAGGTGCTGACAAGAGTAAACATCCCTCATCTCCTAGGCTACGTCCAGACTATCCGCTGTATCGGCGGGTTAAAATCGATTGCTCGGGGATTGATATATTGCGTCTAATCTAGACGCGATATATCAATCCCCGAGTGCGCTTATATTGATTCCGGAACTCCATCAACCCCAAGGGAGTTCCAGAATCGACAGGGAGAGCTGCGAACATCGATCCCGCGCGGTGTGGACGGGTGAGTAATCCGATCTTAGATATTCGACTTCAGCTACGTTATTCACATAGCTGAAGTTGCGTATCTAAGATCGATTCCCCCCCCCGTAGTGTGGACCAGCCCCTAGGGACCTGCCCCTGCACCACTTACCTTCTGCTTGAGTCTGTTTTCCTTCCGCGTACCATATTTGTGCAGCAGCAGCAGTCACACGTGTCTCAGCAGTTACTGTCATTAGAAGAAAGTGTCATGGTCTAGCTCAGCCAGGCCAAGTAAAGCTCAAAGAATCCTCTTGTTCCTGTGCCCTTTCCTAGGACAAGATTGTTAATAAATTGAAGACTCAAAATAGGGCACAACACTAAATAATAGTGACTGTTTCTGCTGCCCACACCTGGGAAGGGGAATGATTTATGCTTCTATGCTAGGTAGCGCTTTCCTGCCTACCATGGGGAGACCCACACTAGCACTCCCCTGACCTTGGGAATCTCTACTCTGCTGCCCTTACCTAAGAGGAAGGAAACCTTATACAGTATTTACATTTCTGTAGGTTATATGCTTCCTCCTACTCTTGACACTTGCACCTATAACTCCCAGTTTTAAAGGCCCAACGGCTGTAACAGATTAACTGAAATGTATCTGTGCACCCACTGCCCTGTTACAAGGACCACCATGCTGGCCTTCCGTATAAAGGCACTAAACTCTCAAACCCTTTCCCACAGCTCAGGTAATAAATCTGATTAGGACATAATCCAGGTGATTGTTTCCCAGGACAGACAGCTAAGACTATTCTGCAGTTTAGTTGTTAAGGAGAGAGCCCACAGAAAGAACGTGCATCTTACTATACATGTGGCAAGACTCAAGTTTAGCCTGATCTCTAGTGATAAATTCCCCAGCCAAGGAAATGCAGTCACTCTGTGTGGAATGAAAGAAGCAGGATTGTGAATCATACCTGGTAATGGCAAGGCTTTGTCCTTCAAAATAGCTTTACCTGATTAAAGTTTTGGATTGTATTACAGCGAAAACCAAGTTCTTTTGACTGATGTTTCATCTGAGAGCTGCCTGTATCAGCAACTCTGCTTCTCTGAAGATACCTGGATTTCTATGCTAGGGTTCTCAGCTCCCTGGCATGAGACAGGCTGGAGCTTCCTTAGCTCGCCAAAATTTTAAGCCCACGGGGCATAGGCAGCTAGTACTTATTCTGATACCAACTGCCAGTTTCCACTTCCTTTGTTAGAATAAAGATAAGCTGCTCCATCCAGTGCACAGACAAGAGATTGAACACAGATTTCTGAGGATAAAGACCTTGAGGGAATACTTTTCCCGAGTTAATTTGGAAACAACTGTATCCTGTAACATTACCATAATCTTTAGGATTGGTAAAAAAGCATTATAATTCTTGCTGCTCCTCTCATGACAATGTACAGTGGCTTAACAATTTAAACTACAGTAGAAAGTTAGAGGAATTATAATTGCAATTTAAAAGTTAGGAACCTCTTTTAAACTATGAACAGAAAAAGTTTATGTTGAGATAAAATTGAATCTTTACAAATAATTTCCATAACCTCTCAAAAGGTGTCTTTTCTTTCTAGGAAAAAATGATTTCCGAAAGCAGTTCTTTTGTGAAAGGTATGGTGTTAGGAGGACTCTTCTGTGTATTTGTTACACTCATAGGACATAATAAGATGGGCCATGGGAGTAAAGCACATCATCATGAGCATCATCATATTCAAGCACCTAACATAGAAGATGTCTCAAATTTGTCAGAAGCTGAGCGCATGGAGCTCAGCCATAGTATCCGTGTTTATTGTATCATCCTTGTCAAACCTAAAGATCTTGGAAATTGGGCTGCTGTGAAAGAAACATGGAGCAAACACTGTGACAAGGCCGAATTCTACAGTTCTGAAAGTGTTAAGGTGTTTGATTCTGTTGTTCTCAACACAAATGACATGTGGGTGATGGTGAGAAATGCTTATAAATTAGCATATGAACGCTATAAAGATGAGTACAACTGGTTCTTTCTAGCACATCCAACTACATTTGCTGTTATAGAAAATCTCAAATATTTCTTGCTGAAAAAAGACCCATCGCAGCCTTTTTATATAGGTCATACTGTAAAATCAGGAGAGCTTGAGTACGTAGATGGTGATGGAGGAATTGTCTTAAGTATAGAGTCCCTAAAAAGACTCTCTAAAATTTTTGAAGACCCTGATAAGTGTCCAGAACAGGGAGGCTTGCTTTGGAAACTCTCTGAGGATAAACAGCTAGCAGTCTGCCTGAAATATACTGGAGTATTAGCTGAAAATGCAGAAGATTCTGAAGGAAAAGATGTCTTTAACACCAAATCAGTTGGTTCTCTTATTAAAGAAGCAATGGCTAATCACCCTCAACAAGTAGTAGAGGGATGCTGTTCTGACATGGCCATCACTTTCAATGGATTGGCTCCTAACCACATGCATGTAATGATGTATGGCGTTTATAGGCTCAGAGCATATGGGCACAATTTCAAAGATGCACTGGTTTTCTTACCTCCCGCAGATTCAGACAATGACTGATATCTGTTCAAAGAAGGCATATGTATTGCGTAGAACATGCAGTCAGCTGTTAATGCATAATGTGACTTGCATGTATACAAGCTGGTGCAATTTTTGTATTTGATGGTATCTGTGTATTTTTTGCACATCAGGGTTTGTTCATTTTAGTTTTAAAAGGGGGAATCTTTTTTTTCTAAAACTTTTATACAAAAATGTTTCTGGCTCTTGACTGTGTTGGAATGAAAAATGTTAATGGTAATGCTAAAATCTTTGTGTGATAAAGGAAATGAATTTATAGGGGATATTTGTATGGCTAAATATTTATAAGTGAAAACAAATGAATCTTAATGTATTGTAATTTAAATATATTTTTGCAAGATTTTTTGATTTTGAACTCTTCCATGCACTCCTTGAAAATCTTTATATCTTTCTAAGATGTACAAATAAAACTGAAAATACAGATTTAGTATTAAAGTACACCTTTAAGCTGTTTTCTTTACACTAGTGCATAGAGCAATTTTTTTTTTCAGTTTGTTGTAGTCTAGAATAGAAATGTCAGTGGCCTGAATTTTTACACTTTCAGAAAAATGTAGCAGTATAATATGAAGAAACCTAATCAACTTCGTAACCAGCTGAAGGCTGCTGTGTCTACTGATAGTGCTGTTTAGTCAGACTTCTATAAGAAAAAAACATGCATTTCCTGTTTTACTTTGTACACGTGCTAGCACTCTGCACAGCTGGGAGAGGAGAGCATATCCACTCTCTTCGCTGCCTTCTGCAAAAGCACGAGTGAAGCTGAAATTAAGAGGCAGCACACAGATGGGTGCAGGAGACAGAGGGATCAAGCCAGAGGATGTGACCAAGCATGTTTGGTATTGCTGTTGGGACCCATCTAAAGGATCCGTCTAACCATCAGTGGGGGAGGGGAATCTTCATGTAAAACAAATTTGTTCAGGTAACTCAGGAAATGCTCCATTAAACAGAATGTCTAGCAATTTCAAAAAATCACGATGGCAATGTACCTTTAATGTACTCTCACCCAAAACACTGAAGGTGACAATATTGTAATGCTGCATCTGAAACAAAAATATTGTTTGCTATAAATCCAAATTCGGGGCTTTTCCTTCTTTCCATGCCATAGTAGACATTACACTACTGTTCACTTCTGTTCTATATTACATACACTGGTTTTATATACTTAAGTACCATACTCAAGCTGGCTAGTTAAGTGTTTACACATATCACTGCTTCCATGGAAATAATTGGGTTAGCACAAGGGAGGGGGTGTGTGTTTTTAGAGAAAATATCAACCCCAATTGTGGAAAATGTTGTATTACAATTTCACTTTTACAACAAACTAGTATTAGTTAGCCAATTGCAAGTATCACAGAAAGGTAGATAGTGACTCAGCGTCACTAAATGTGTAGTACAAACAAGTAGGGAGAAGGTTTGTAATCTGGAATGACCAGTTAAAAATTAAGATGAAAGGGTTTTTTTCATTCTTTACCATTTCTATAGTTAGAAGAGTATCCCTTTAACTCATTTATTTTTTCAAAAATTGTTACTGTGACATTAAAACCTGTTAAGCTGTGGCAGAGGAAACTTCAGCTAAAGGTAGTTTTATCAAATGTGGATTTACATTTTAAAGAAGTCTCTTATAGAAGAACCAACCAAAACTTGTGGAAGTTAAACATTTGAAATACATATATTTAAAACAAACTGGTGCAGTTGGCTGATTTCATTCACCTCATCAAGTGAGGTGTCCTTTTTTAGTAATACCTGGCTCACTCTTATATTGTACTTGGCATCCAGAGATCTGCTATGTAAGGATTGGCTGTTTCATGTAATTGTATGCACAGCAGAGATTCTGCAAATAGTTGGATGTGTTACTACTCAAGTACAAGATATTAACGTTTATTTTTAACTAACCCATTCCAGTAAGTCAGAAAGTGCTTGTGTATTTTCTAAACTCCATATTCATAAAATAATCTTCCCAAAATTCTTTTGAACTGCACCTATGGTCAGAAAAGAGACTAAAAATAGGCATCTCCTTACTCAGCTCTCCTGTGTAATTCAGAATTCATATAGTGACAAGTTTTTACTCCTGTAAGGAACGTGGTGTCACATATTATGGGAAAGGGAGCTAGAGTGTATTTAAATCCATACACAAAATTAACTAAATTATAATTAGAGAATCTTTTATGGCTGATGTGAGAACCAGTGAGAGCACAGCTTTACAATCCTGGATATTAGAAAAAGCTAGTTTGGAAGTGTAGCAGAGCTGAGCTGGAAGCCAGTGAAGCAATAAATGTGGAATATTACACTCTATTTAGAGAGCAACTACATTTTAAATCATTACAGTCTCTACAAGTCACCAGCCTCAGTCCCCCAAGGTCACAGTACCACAGTAAATACCAGTATTTCTGTGTAGAATTCTTCTGCCCCACCCTTAATTTCAAAAGACGTGGAAGGAGGGGCTGTAGTTGTCATGTACTGTTGGTACTAGACTGCTCTATTATAGCTCCTCCGTCTACCTACACATTTCCAACATTTTCTTTGTGGAAAGGGCTATATTTTACTGCACTCCTGCCCTAGCAGAAGGGAACTAGCAGGTTACTCAGTTTCCAAAAGTCTTTTTGGCAGGGGGAGATTCAATAGGTATTTCCTTCACCCATTCTTGGTTGATGCTGATAGGCTAAAACTGGGAGGCCTGGCCTACACCCAAAGTTGCAGCAGTTCAACTAAAGATGTCATTTTAAACAGATTTAATTAACTTGCTCAGTGACTGGACATTCTTAAATCAATGTAAACGTACCCATCTAAAGTTACAGCAGCAAGTTAGAATGATGTGTGTCCATAGAGCAGGGGTTCTCAAACTTTTGTACTGACGACCCCTTTCACACAGCAAGCCTCTGAGTGCGACCTCCCTTATACATTAAAAACACTTAAATATATTTAACACCATTATAAATGTTGGAGGGAAAGCAGGGTTTGGGGTGGAAGCTGACAGTTCATGACCCCCCTGTAATAATCTCATGATCCCGAGGGGTCATGACCCCCAGTTTGAAAACCCCTGCCATAGAGGGACCTGCCCTGATATTACTATTCTTTTCCAAATAGTGGCAGGGCAGGCAATGTTAGCGCTATTTGCTTTACTTGAAAGCAACTTTAAAACTATGCAAATCATAGCCAGAAGTTATTAGAAGTAAGATACTCCCATCTCTCATTCTGTGATCTGTAACCAATTCACTTCCATTTCTTACGTTATCAGCTTCCCTTGTTACCCAAGGGAAGTTTAGTTGACAGTATTTCATCATTTAACATCAACAAGGGAGTCAAAGGGAAAGTAGAATAAATTTCCTATGCAGCCCCTCCCAGAACAGGCCCACTTTTCTGTATTGTGTCAGATGCTTTGTGAAGTAAGGAAAAAATTCTGAATTTACTTGACTAGTACAAATTAAGGCATGTAATGTAATCCCACATATGGTTAATGGTGAGTTCAGAGAAGTTTTATTACCAAGTTTAAAGACTGACATGTAACTGTTTTAGAATAAAATGTGAGCACTGATATTGTATAGCTTTCTTTGTGCAACAATGTTAGAGTAGTACCCACCAAACTGGTTAGTGTAGTTTTCATTCCTTGGTTAATGCATTAAGTAGCTGGAGCATTAGAATTCTGTCACTTTCAAAAAAGTGATGCCTTTTAACTTAGTGTGAAAGAAGAAGAGAAATATTCAAGCTAGCACTACCTATTAAGTAAAATATATTTCGTATCCCATATTTGTAATAAAACTTCAGGATAAGGGAAGAGAGTATTTTTCTAAGTCAATAGTTCTTGAATTAGAGAATCCAAAAATGTTGAAACAAAACACACACAGAATGAGACAGAAACCATTTGATACAAAATTAAAAACTGCAAATACAAATAAGATTTACAATATTAATAAATCCTTCCAACAATGACTTATGTAGAGTTATTACTCTGGTCATTCTATGAGTGGTAGAGACCTCAGATGTTTCCACACAACACAGCATTCTTTCTGCATGCACAATCACTTAAATACAGAGGATGAGTCTGTGCATGCAGTCCCCGTTCATTAGTAGTAACTACATGTGCAGGTGATAGGGTGCACAAATGGAGGCCTAGTTGATACCCTTTTTAAAATTTGGCCCAGAAATACTAACTTCTGGTTACAGGATCTGTTAGCGCTTACCACTGTAGCCATTTAAAGTTTCCCCAGTTACTACAGATTTTCAATGCAGAGAAAAAACTGATCTCAAATATCATGTGGTAACTGATCATTTGAATAGTATATCCTGTGTATCCTGGTGATGTCACATGTCTCACAATCCAGTGTTTATTTTATAGTCCACAAAACTAATTGTATCTTAAAAAATGGCCACTCAGCTGAGTAAGATATTCAAACCATTACTGTTGGACAATAAGTTAAATTAGAATTTGACACAAAGTATATGGAACATAGAAACATCCAGTTTGTGTTTTGTGAGTTTGACTTTTCATCCTTCTAGACTGCCTGTTATCAAAAGCAAATGCATTAACACATTTTAGAAATTTTATATACAAAACGCATTAAATATATCCTAAATCCAATTTAAATTACTGTGCTAGGAGAGAGCACAAAATTGTACAGCTGTTAACTTTCTCTCTTCCTGGCAGGAAGTGTTCTATTCACTGTTCACATATGACCTTTTCATCAGATATAATCTTCAAGCAGCAGTCTGACAACATGGGTTTAGGATAAACGCTTAAGAACTGTAATAAAGTCTAGAAAACTATTGCCACTAACAGGACTTTAGCATTCACTTGATTTATTTAGCGTAGCCACTGAACGAAATAAATTTGTACATTCAGTCACATTAAAAACAGAAGGAATTACAAAGCAGTCCATTTTCTCTAAGTGCATTCCTTTGGGGTCACACAGTTTCTTCTGCTTCACTTATAGGTCTTCATATGCCAGAGGCCATCATTTAAATAATGGATATTTTCAATGCCAATCCCTTTGTTGACTTTCTCACTGTGAAAGGAAAAATTAAATGTAAAAAGGTATAATAGTTCATTACCATATTCTTCCAGTTCAACCCAACTAACCTTTTGGGCTCATCTACATTACATTTTGTAGTCATAGATTCATAGACTCTAGGACTGGAAGGGACCTCGAGAGGTCATCGAGTCCAGTCCCCTGCCCTCATGGCGGGACCAAATACTGTCTAGACCATCCTTGATAGACATTTATCTAACCTGCTCTTAAATATCTCCAGAAATGGAGATTCTACAACCTCCCTAGGCAATTTCATGTTAGTTCACTTATGTTAAAATACACAGAAAGCTGTAGAAGAGCCTCTTTATGTAAGCTGAACGTGACTTTATACCTTAGTTTTTAATTTAAACAGCATCTTTACAAAATAACAAAGTACATAAAAAATAATCCTTGAAGTAGGAATCAAACTTTAGTGCTCAGCTGCACCTCACACCACAACCAAATATTTGACGAACAAACAAGTAGTATGAAACTAGAAAAAACAAACAGCATCTACCAGAAAAAGACTGTCCAGTGCTAAGAAACACCAAAAAATCCTGTCAGACTGAAATGAAATAACATTTTTATCATCGGGTGGTCTTCCACTCACTCAACCAAGTACATCATCTATCTGCTGCAGATTCTCTCTCTCATGCATAGAGCCCTGCAAATCCACAGGTATTCATTTTATATCTGTGGATAGCAGCACGGCTGCAGCTACAAATTTTGTATCCGCAGAGGGCTCTGATGGTAAGAGCTGGGCAGGCAGCTGTGAGGAACCGCAGCATGGATCCTCCACCTGCCCTAGGTGGGAGGTCTGGGGGGCAGGGAGTTGCTTGGGTCTCATGCCCAGGGCAGGTGGAGGGTCTCCCACAGCTGCCCGCCTGCCTCTTACCATGGCTGGGCTGCAGCTCCAAGCAGTGCCCCTGGCCGGAGCTGGGAGAACTGCGCTGACAGCTGTGGAGAGCTGTGGTCCCTCCACCTGGCCTGGGCTGAGGGGCAGGGACACTGAGCTGGTAGGCTGCTGTGGCCCCCTGCCCAGTGCAGGTGGAGGGTCCGCTGCAGATCCCCACAGCAGCCAGTGCAGCTCTCTCCAACCGGGCTCCGACAAGGGCGGAGGGGGAGGAGAGAGAGGGGATGCCTCAGAGCCTCAGCCTGGCCCCCAGCGTAGAGCCCTGAAAATCCACCGATAGCCAGAGATAATTTTTGCGGATAACAGATCAGATGCAGATACACATTTGTGTATCCACACAGGGCTCTACTCATACAAATTTCCATGGCATCATAATTTTTTCCTCCTGCTGGGAAGGTAGCTGTGGAGGAGACTGCACAGCCTAATGTTCTTATAGTCTCATCAGTGAAGCAGCAAGAGGTACTAATGACCTATGATCAGTCCTCTCCCTCTGGATATCAGTTCTCTACTGATATAACACTCCATTTTTAATGGCCTAGATTTATTGATTTATTTCTTAACTGAGGGGCCCTGTTCAACAGGATCATGTACTGATCCAGGCCCTTTCATCTGAGTGCTAGGGACATCACACAAAACTGAACCTCAGTCATCTTCATGACAGTGCAATGCACCACCACCAGCACCCAGGCCACTCCTAGATGTGTTTTAGGCATATTTTAACTCAAAACCATATTTGTGCTTCTCTTCCACTTATTTATGGTAATTAACAGCACAGGCTGTTTCTATATATTAGGTAATGATTTGAATTGAAGAATTCCAATGCCTGCCAAGGTGACAAAAGTCATTCAAGCAGCAGGAATCTCCCAGTTGTCATCCTACCAATTTGTAATTGCACCCTTTTGACAGAACCCTCAGTTATTCAACCAACCCTTCTATTACTTGAGAAAACTTCACTTTCTTCAAAGTTCCAATTAGGAAAATTATGACCAATCCCCTGGCATACATCCTGGTATGGCGTCAGAGATGGAAAGATTCTGGATTCCAGCAATGTGGAGAGTTCTGAATTCCAACTCTGCCACCAGCTCTAGTTGCAAGCAAGTCACTTAGTGACTCAGTTTCCCTGTTTATAAAATGAGAATACCTACTTCCTTCATGAGAGTTGAGAATTGCAAACAATACGTAACTGAAGTGCTCTGAAACGTACAAAGTGCTTTAGAAATGATTCTTCTTCTCATAGCCTTTTGTTTCTAAATTATGCTTTGTGTGCATATCCCCTCAATACAAACACCATATGGAATTTAATTCCAGCCCCAAGCAGGAAAAAAAACAGCAATCAGTCTAGGTTTAAAAACTGGAAGAAATGTTACATACCTCTGGAGATATTTATTTTACAACAGCAACTGCCCCATTAATCTAATGACTAGCCCAACTGTAAGCAGCAATTTGACTTGTTACATGCCAACCTTCTGTCATTGATTGTAGCTGCAGAAAAAGTGGTGGGTGTTCTCAAGGTACATTAAAAAGCAGAAGATTATGAAACAATATATTATAGTAACCTGGGCACTATATCGGTTCTCTCTATTCTCATTTTCCTTTGTTATTTGTTTTTCCCTCTCTATTCCCTTATCTTTCTCTCCTTCCATTTGCCTTTCTTTCAGAGTGAAGATATTCAGGGGTTAGACTGCAAGACTGGAAGTTTGAATACCTATATTCTAGCCCACATCTGCAATGACCTTGGGCAAGTTATTGCAGACCTGAGACAAGACTACATGTATCCACACTTCCCTCTATGTTCTCATCTGTAAAATGTAGATAGTGCTACAAAATAATATTTATCTACTTCTCAGGGAGAGTTTCTGCTTATTTAATTATCAGAGGGGCAGCCGTGTTAGTCTGTAAAAAGCAACAGAGAGTCCTGTGGCACTTTATAGACTAACAGACATATTGGAGCATAAGCTTTCGTGGGAAATAATGTTTTAATGTTTCACATGTTTACAGTGCCACATCAAGAGCCTCAAAGTGTAGAAATTTCAAGAGCATCTCACTGATTTTAGGAGTCTATGTATCATTTTCAAAAATCACTTAGGCATCGTCTACACCTCAAACTTAGGTTGACCTAGCTAAGTCACTCAGGGGTGTGAAAAATGTCAAACCCTGAGACACAGTTAAGCCCACTTAGTGCACAGTATAGATACCACTAAGTAGATGGAAAAATTCTTAGCTGCAGCGCTACAACTGTGCCACTGTAACACTTGTAGTGTAGAGTGCCTTAGATACTTAGAAACCTGAGGGCTGGTCTACACTGAAAACTTACATTGTCATAGCTACATGGAAAAATCCACACCCCAAAAGACATAGCTATGCCATCCTAACCCCCCAGTGTAGACAGCACTTGGTCAACTGAAGAGCTCTTCCATTGACCTAGCTACCGCCTCTCAACGAGTTGGATTACCTACAGCAATGGGAGAACCCCTCCATCGCCGGAGTGAGTGTCTACACTGAAGTGCTACAGTAGTGCGGCTGCAGCGCTGTAGCATTTTAAGTGTAGACACACCCTAAGGGCTTGTCTACACTTACATTTTATAGCGCTCTAACTTGCTGGCTCACAGGCGTGAAAAATAACCCCCCTGAGCGCAGCAAGTTTGAACGTTTTAAAGTACTAGTGAGGACAGACTCCCAGCGCTTGCAGCTATTCACCTCATGGAGGTGGATTACTCTCACACTTCAAAGCGCTCCCGCGGCTGTGCTTTGAAGCTTCTAGTGTAGACGAAGCCTCAGTCAGTTAGGTGCTTTTGAAAAAAAACAAAAAAACAAAAAAAACTTACATTAATAGTAGTTAGGTGATAAAAAGTTTCCTCCCCCTACTTTCTGAGCTAAGGAAACATCCCTTTCTGTTAACCATTCTCTAGTAGTTTTTCACTTTGCTTCCAGAAGAATCTTAGCCAAGTTACCTAACTTCAGCAAGCAGGAATTCTATGCACAGGAGATGAACTAGGGGTAGGACAAGAGAACAACATGAAGAAAAGGGCAAGTGGCAGAAATAAAGAGTGCCAGTAAAACTTCTAATCTCTACTGTCCTGGCAAACATGAAAAGTTCACCTCATTACTGTGATGGACTCAAGCCTCTTAAACCTCAAACTACAACTGTCGCAGGACATTGACCCCTATCAGTTAGCAAGTATTTTATATACAGACACTTTTGTTTGAGGCCTTTATGTAAATAAAACAGCAAACAAAAATTAACAAGCTGACACTGTCCATATTTCAGAACATGATCCATCATCCCTTTCTCACAAAAAAAATTAAAATACTGGTTTGCAGTTCAACAGGGGGAAAAGATTTTTCTCTGTGCTTCTTAGAATGATACAGCAGGAAACACGCCTGAATGAGTTCTGCACAGCCACACAGAAACCCTGGCTTAGGTCACTGTCTTCTAAATGTAATTAAGAATTATCACAAGGGAGAGGTTATACAGTATATCAATTTTAAAAACAAGACTCACATGTCCTCAGCTGACATCTTCATGACTCCAACACACAGTGCATGTTGTTTTCCTTCTGCCATTATTGCCTACAACGTACAGCTAAGGAATATGGGTTTTTTTTAAAAGAAAAAGAAAAAAGCACATCTCAGAAAAATAAAAGCAGCAGAACATTAGGAAATTAGGACACATTTCAGAAGTGTCAATCACTAAGTTAACTCCTCTCAAGAGCCCAGTTCTTAAATATAATTGTAAGCACTAAAGCATTCTTGTATTCTTGCACAACGTCTGACTGAACAACACTGGCGCTCTAGATTTGTTAAGCAGAAAAAATATAGTGCATTAAACTGCTGAGTCACTGTGCAAAGAAAGACACCAGTTTTTATTGCCTTTAAACAGCAGTGAAATAAAAGAAACATGTAAAGTTAGTACTGTATTGCTGTTAGTTTAACTGCTTCCTTTGTGCCTAACAGCGAAAGGTGATGGCCCTGCCCTACTTAAAAGAATGATGTACAACTTTAATCAGTGTATCTGGGATGTTGTTTTAAACTACCAGGAAGCCAAAATCCTGAGGAACATAACCAATTACAGAACTGAAACAATATTAAGACAATAAAGTTGTGACACAAACTCCAAGCCAAAGGGTCCCGTTCTTCACAAATGGGTCCCATCACAGACCTGACAAACTCATTACACTGAACACATTTTGCTAGGTATTTATCCATAAACAGTAACCTGTAAGGTACCTACCGAAAGCTTGTAACTTGTGAAGATTCATAATCATTGTGAGATGTATGTACAGGTAATATTTCAGGCATAAATGTATCTATATTGAAAGTATGCTTTATGGACTTGAAGTAAAAAAGTAAAGATTAGTCACTAGGACGTCTCGGTAATGGCCCACTGGGGGCAAGGATGGGTTTGTCACGCTGCCCTGTTTGGCCAGTGATGCAATTTTCAAGACTCAGTTGTTTAGCCTTGTGCAATACTGAGACTTTGAACAGGAAGCCATCAGTGATAAAGAGAGAGAGTCAAAACCACTTGAAGGTGAAAAACCGAACATTTCAACAGAGAGAGCTTCACCCTGGCTGTGAATAGAAACAAAAACCTGTTTTCAGTATAACTGTGTTGGGAAGGACACACTGCTTCCAATCCATTCACTGACTGGGGTGCTTTCATGAAAAATTTGGATCCCGGTTACTGAGGAACCACCACTTTGCTCTGCAACAAACTGAACTTGGAAGTGGGGGAATCTACTTTATTGAAGAGGAAAGGTACTACTGTAAGTATAAACAGAGATTTGCAGTTTATCTCATAACCACGTGTTTCCACCACACTCTTGTGTTTCTAGTTAAATCATTATACTTTCTTAGGAAGAAACAAAAGTAGGTTTATTTAAGCACTCACAAGAGCTGTGTACTTTACAGGAGTAGTGGTTTAAATTAAAACTAGTAAATTGGGGAATGCTGCATCTTTGGGTACACAGGATCTGAAAATTCAGTGAATGGCCAGTGTCAGGGGCTGGGCATCACAAGGAGATGTTTCAAAGGGATTCGTGAACTGGGGTGCACTTATTGTTAGGCTGCAGGCAAAGGAAGGGCTGACATAAGCCCAGAGGAGAGTGCATGAGTGGGTGAAGGGTTCGCAGTGTCAGGGAGCTGCCACCCAGCTACCACAGACTACCCCCTCGCTGGAGGCAGGAGGTAACAAAGTGACTCACAATCCTGGGTCCACCAAAAACCACCAGAGAAGTCAGATATATGCTCTTTCATTACTAAGGGCATGGCTTCACTAGCAACGTTATAGCGCTGACGCAGCAGCGCTTTAACATGGCTTGTGCAGTCACAGCATAGCACTGGGAGAGAGCTCTCCCAATGCTATTAAAAAAACCAAAAACCACTTCCACAAGGGGAATAGCTCCCAGCGCTGGTGCACTGTCTACACTGGAATTTTACAGCACTGAAACTTGCAGCGGTCGGGGGGGTGGGGAGAGGAGTTCACACCCCTGAGCGAGAAAGTTGCAGGGCTGTAAAGTGTCAGTGTAGACAAGCCCTAAGGCTAACAATGACACATGCTAACTAACAGCAGCAGCACAGTAGAAGCATTTCAGATCAGCCAGGTTGGATCTGCCGATTGTTCCACTCTCAGTCAATGGAGAAGCAGGACCAGAGATTCCCTCTTCACACTCAATGGTGTTCATCACAGGCAGAGAGTAAAATCCTGGCTCCACTCAATTGCAAGGGTCCCTTTGCCATCAGTGGGACCAATATTTCATCAATATACAGTTGAACAAAGCTCTTGACTGATTTATTTTTATTTGCTTGTGTGTGGTGAATTACATCTCTCCTCCCTAAACTCCTGTTATTCTAGTCTGAATGATTTAATGATAGGGCCTAACTGTGCAATAAAATAATTATGTTTAGATTAACGAAACAGCATCCTGACCCTCAATGAGCCCTTAAATAAGAACTACAGACAAAACTGTAATCATTAGTGACTATGCACCAAAATCAACATCAGTAAGAACTATGGAACAATCTTCACTCTGCAGAAAGATCTGAATGCCTCTGTCCCTTATCAGGCTATTAGAGGCAGGACCCCTGAAAAGCTAGGATAATTCAGGACAGATTATGACTAACTCATAAAATACAGTGATATAGACAATTCACTCATCTTGTGGCACACATGAATATAATTGAGCAAGAAGGATACAACAACTGTTTCAACAGCAGCAGGGTAAAGTTTTGCTCCTGGAGAGGTCAGGCCAGGACACATTATATTCGCTCCACTGAGTACAAATTTAATGGCTCCTTTATCAACCTGTTGATGTGGTAAAATAAATGGATCTAGGAGGGGAGGGGAAAAAAAGAAGAATTACAATTTGCCGCACTGTAGGAGGGACGACGACAGACATCAGTCATCCATGCCATTGAGTGGACTCAATAATACATCTGCATGTTCTTAATCAGGTTAAAAAAGACAAAACAAGTTACAGGTATCACAAATTTAGTTTATTACAGCAGTAGATTTTTTGGGAGATTTATCATCACCCCGTCAGTTATCTGGAGGTCGTGCTGTTTGGCAACACCATCTCCAAAGCACTGTCTCCACAGTTCTCATCCATTACGGATCCAAAGACGACAACTAAGATAGTTGAACCAAAATCTCCCACACATCAAGTAACAATTTCAGGAAGGGTTCTGATAAGGACACTTTACAATAATGCTATCCAAATCCGTACTCCCCAAAACAAGTAAAGATGCAGCCCTTCACCTCAAAAGTTTCAGTCTAAATGTGATGGGGCAGAAGTAGTGAGGAACATAAACCCACAGAAAAGAGAGAGGGATCAGGACGTGTCATGGGAAGAGAGCAGCTCTGCAAAACTACATTTACAATACTGACACCAGTTCTGGACAGGTCAGGTACTATTTTCAAAAACACCTAAGTTACTTAGTAGCCCAAGTCCCACTGATTTTCAATGGGATTTAGGATCTTTTGCAAATGTTATCCTTTGGTACCAGAATAATGTAAACTAACAGGCAGAATTCAGAGAAGAGCAACGAAACAAAATCCAAAGGGATGGATCTGATCAAATATCTGTTTTGGAGCGGGAAGGAGTGGGGTTGAGGAGCAAAATACGTATTACAAGGATATTTACATGATAACCATATACAACTATTAGACAGACAGACAGACATACTGGGTAGAACCGGGGGATATAATATGAGGTAATCGGATAAAACAACAATTTAGACTGAATACCAGGGAAAAGTCTCCCACAGGAACTGGGGGAAGCTTCACACATTTAAGAACAAGATTGCACAAAGCATCACAACTATGTAGGGACCAATCCCTCATTGGCAGCAAAAAGAACTAAGTGACTTAGCAGCTCTTTTCCACCTGCAGCTTACTAATTGGATCTATTTTGTTTTTATCTAGGGCAAGCATATGCAAGTGATAAGTTTTGTTGGATACAGTAATTACAGAAACCTATTTGAGTTCCACTCACCCCTTATTATGCCCAGCTCCCAAGAGACTTACATTTGTGAAGTAACCTTAGCGTTGGGTAAAATGTCCCTTCTCTTTGCCTGAAGAACAGTAACTCTCCATTTACCGTGAGGATTTCTATATGTTCATGACTGCAAGATAAAAGAATTATTCTAACAGCCAATTCATTTTTTTGGCTAGTGCATCATACTACTCAGTCTCTCCTGCATCTCACCATTTGTTTGAGGCAGAAATGGGGTATTCATGCAGTAACATTTTAGTCACAATTTTCTTTACTAAGCTCATATACCTAGTTCCTCAACATTTCCCCCCTTAGCAGCAATATAAAAAAGAGGCACAGCCCTTCAGTCACTATGGGTCTACTTTCTCTGTTTTTTTTAATTTAACATTTGACAGTGAAGTTCAGTGCAAGTATACTGTGTATTGTGCACAAAAATAAAAATAAAATAGAATCAGTCAAGTCATACTTGGAAGGCCAGATATGGTGAAAAAAATACTCTCCAAGTTTCCACCTCCTCATAATACACTCTTCTCAACCCCACTTACCCGACAGTAAACAAAGAAGATTTGAAGAAGATTTCTATTTTATTTGTGTGTGTGTTGAAAAATATGTATTCTCAGGGATAATTATTCCCAGTAACACCAGCCATTAACCAGGTGATGGTTCAGTTATTTGGATGAGTTCTTACATAGCTTTCCAAAAGCACAGTGAACATGGTTTCTTTTGGACTAGTCATAATTTATAAGCTCCTACATGCATTCTCATCTATGAAACCCAAGAGAAAAAGTATTTCTCAAAAAAGACTTAATTTTGCTGGGACACAGAAGAGTATATAATAAGTAAACATCAAAGCAATTTGGAAGCAGAGTTTACAAGAAGAGAAACTTACCATCTTACTATTTTGACAGGATCTTTTTTTGGCATAATTTGGTTAAGCCATGGTTCAATACCAGGAAACTGATCTATCAGCTGGTTCTTAATGCCTTTAATAACTGATGTCTTCAGCTGGATGCAGTTGGATACGTTCTCCTTTTCATCGAACCTGCCAAGTAATAAAACAGACTTCACTGTCTGCAATATCATAGTATGATCACTATTTTAAGTTTAAAAAGCACATGTAATTTAACTATCAAATGTCTGGCAGTATTGCAGTTGCACCTCTTTCACAAAAGGTTACAATTTAATGCCCACATGTACTACTCACAATAACATTTTCTAACTTTAATCTAGACAATATGCAACTCATTTGTTAAAGGAAATATATAATCTGATAATTGTAATACAACAGAATTTACAACATTTCAGTGGCAGTTAAATGCCAGTTAGATGCAGAATACTTGCTTTCACAGCAAATAAAGACCAATATTCTCCTAGCTTGGGTCAGTCCCATTGAAGTCAACAACACTCTGCCCAGACAGAGGGGTCTTCCCCAAAGGCTGGATCCTTCTCCATTAAAGTCAATGGGAGTGTTTTCATTAACTTCTAGTTTTATGGCTTTTCTAGTTTTCTGCTCCCATTGAACAACCTGCATGATTGGGGCCTAAATTTGTCCCATTTGGTTCCAATAATACAAGTTATTGTGGGTTTATCTTCGCTTTGAGTGTGTACACAAAAAAAGCATGTTCTCACTGCTTTGGCAGATGTACGTTACCAAGCTGATTGTTATTTCAGTACATAAGAGAATATGTTTTAATAATTCTAAAACCTCTTTACACAGCCTTTTTAATATATTTATTTAGATCCAGGATACATGTGAAGGGAACAATTTAAAAAAAATGCATTATGTACGTTATCTCAGGTGCTGGGTGCTTTAACGATGCCACCGATCTACTTTATCACCAAACTATTTAGATGTGAAGTTACAAACTGAATCTGCCACATGAACGTATTCTCTGAAATCCACGAGCTAGAAGATAACAATACAAAAGCATAGCGAGGGGCACTTACACTTAGGGACAGGCCTAACAGTCTAAAGAAAGCTTACGAGAGACGAGTGCTAAAGACTGCATTGTGTTGGTGTTTCAGGCACCCCTTATTTGTATCAGCTATCGGACATTTACAGTTTCAGAGAATCACAGAATTGGAAGGGACCACAACAGGTCATCTAGTGAAGACCAGTCCCCTGCATTAATGGCTGGCCTAAGTATTACCTAGACCTAAGTATTATCTTTAGATATAATATGAACCTATTAAAAGGCTAACTGTTTAATAGCATTCATTTTGTGATTAGACACCACTACAGAAGATCTGAAATGCACAAAATACAGCATTATAAAGAGAGCATCAAGTCTTTAAGGGGGGGAGGGATATCTCAGTGGTTTGAGCATTGGCCTACTAAACCCAGGGTTGTGAGTTCAATCCTTAAGAGGGCCATTTAGGGACCTGGGGCAAAAATCTGTCTGGGGATTGGTCCTGCTTTAAGCAGGGGGTTGGACCAGATGATGTCCTGAGGTCCCTTCCAACCCTGATATTCTATACAGCACTGAATGAAATTGTGAAATATCGGTGCGCATTTTATCCCCTGCGTTACTTAAAACGCGCACCGGCCAGGCCCGTGTGCTGACCGATGGTAACACCGAGGTACCCACCCAGCATTCCTATGTATGGCTCCATCTCACAGCACGGACTCTACGACTGATGCCCTTCGTGTCACCGCTGGCTAGTGCAAGGCTCTCACACACCCACGAAGCGGGGACGTGGGCGGGGTGCGCAGTGGTTGGGAGGGCGATGTGGAGGCACCGTGGTGGGTGGGGGGAGGGAAGTGCCCACCCCGCCCCCAGGGGTTGAGGGCGTGGGCACATGAACCCAAGCCCGGCCGCAGTGAACACTAACGGGCTCCCAGGCGGGAGGCTGCCCCGGAGACCCAGCGCCCGGGAGCCAAGGCAGCCCAGCCCCTGCCCTCTATGCTGCCGGCGGCAGGACGCGTCGCCGCGTATACGGAGGGAATCAGCAGGGCCCCACCCGCCAGCACAAGACCCCCAGTTCCGCCAAGGAGGGCGGGGCCCGGCTCCACGAGGGGCGCCCATTACCTCCCGCAGGGGAAGCAGCCCCCCCCTTACTTTTTGAACATCTTGGGGACGCTGGTTGCCGGCCGCAGAAGGCGGGCGGGTCCCTGGGGGGCCGGGCCGACGGAGGGGCTGGAGGTGGCACTGGCATCCACGGGCTCCGATCCCTAGATGCCTCACACGAGGCGCCGGACCTCCCGTCAGCACCAACCGGAAGCGAGTCCACTTTACGGCATGTCGCACCTCTCCATAACCCCAGAGGGCTGACTGCCAGCCAGGAGCACTACAACTCCCGGCGGCCAGCGCGCGGCACCGCCTCCTTGCACATGCGCGCGAGGGTTGGCGGCGGACGGTTGTTGCAGCTCTCACTGCCCACTCCACTTTGTGGCTTTAACGGAGGGCGGGACCCGGACGGGGGGCAGGACTCGCCCCTCCCCTCCCCCAAACGTGGAACGGGGCCATCCCGCTCCGCTCTCTACCCGCCTTGCTTTCGCTGAGGCACAGTGCCCGACCCACCCTGCCTGAGCAACAGCGTTACCGCGGCCCCTCAGTGCCCTGCTCGCCCCGTGACTGGACGCAGCGCCCTGCCCTCAGTTACACACGCCTCCCCCACTCCCCCCTCCCGGCCTTGTTTCCCGACCCTCCTCGTTAATCCGTACGCAGCACTGCAGCCCCGTGCACCTCTGAACCCTTGTACGCCTGCTGCCTCCAGTGCAGACTGTGTGAAATCGTAGCCTATGGTTCTGCCGAGCGCTTCGGGCTCACCTTCAACCTGCCTGGCCCTGCAAAATCCTTAGAAGTCCTGCTAAGGATTTACTAACTGAACTGCTGGAACTGAGGTTGAGGTGGCGAGGCCAGCAGCGCAGAGTGATTGTGCCAAGAAAGCCCACAACCTAGGGAGGTTGAAAAGTGTGTGGTTAAGAACTCCAAGGCCCCCATGCTGTCCTCTAGCTCAGCTAGCAGACAAAAGATTAGATTGCAGGGGTAGGTGAAGGGGAAACGAGGCCAGGGCATCTCTGTGCTCCACACCATGTTGTGCAGGGGAGATGCTGGGGACAAGGTCTCTAGAGAACATTATTCCACACACCCCTCAAAACTTTGGGAATAAATCATACTACTATGGGGAGGAGGTTGGTAGTAACACTATACCAGAACACAAAAAGTCCACACCCTCCATGCTTTACTGAGATCCACAGTAGGTCCAAAGACACCAGTGGCTTTGGACTGTCCCTCCCTGTTTCACATGAAAACTAATCACACCTCCCCTGGCCCAAGAGTTGATGTGGATAAAGCTGAATAAATTGTAACACAGGCCTTGTCAACGCTACAGTTTTGTCAGCAAAAGTTATGCTGCTTGAATTAAAACTGCTGTTGCATGTCCACACTAGCTCCTTGTGTTGGCAGAGTGCATCTACACCTAGCAGCTCTTGTGCTGAGGCTGAGAGCAATGCACTGTGGTAGGTATCCCACTGTCAACTGGCCGCAGAGGGTGCTTTGGAATGGGTTTACAATGCCTTATGGGGCAGGTACAGCATCACATGATGCAGGTTTCTAAATCCCATTGTTCCAGGGGCATCCTAGTAGATTGTGAGATGCTTTTCCAACTGAAGAGGGCGGGAGGCAAGAGTGGTGTTTCTGGGTCAGAGGAGACAGCAAGCTTACTGACCTACACCCCACCATCAGCCCCCTAGTTCTGCTCAGCACAGCAGCCTCTCTCAAAGCAGCCCACTCTGCCTTTGGTTCTCCGAGTTCTCCCAGCATCCCAAGCAGCTCTGTGAGCTCTCTGTCCGGAGGAATGTCAAAGCAGCACAGCAATTGTTCCCCTCCCCTCACTCCCCACAGCAGCTGGCTGTGTTCCTAGTGCAGGGCAAAACAGGAGCATTCCATATTAATGATTTGCTCCTTGTTCCGGGAGCAGAGCAGCACACTCAGCTGTCATACTTCCCAGTTCTCAGAGCTTTGAAAAGAGAGGGGCACATGCCTGCAGGGCAACAGAGATTAAAACAGTGAGCAGAGTGGTCACAGCAAGCATTATGGGATACTGGTGGATGCCAGTTATGTCAATAAAATAAACAGCAGTGTCTACACTGACGCTTTGTTGCTTTAACTTTGCTCCAAAAAGCTTTAACATTATGCCTCTCGTTGAGGTGGTTTTGTCAGCAAAAAAGCTGCGTTTTGCTGCCAAAAGTAGCTTTGTAGTGTGCAAGGCTGCCAAGATTGGATTCCGGCCCCAGTGAAAAAAAAATTGGGGGGTCCCCAGCAAAGGCAGACTGGCTAAACAGGGCCGACGCAGCTGGGCCCCAGGTCCCCTTCCGGACAGCTGGCCCCCAGTAATTTGTACCGGCTTCCTCACCTCTCCCCATCGGCTCTGTTAGTGTGTACACTTCTACAATGGGTTAATTTATCTCCCAAACTGTAAAATCCTTCCTTATATTGTGAATCACTGAACTGGTTTATAAAAATAACAAAATACATACAGAATTTTAGCAGACCAAATTCAAGGTCATGAAAGCCATAGCTGACAAAGTACTACAGCAGGGTAAGAAAAAATTATTAAAGATAATGTTAAAATTATATAACACACAAGTTGAGAAAAGTGTCTGTACATCTAGGTATAGTGCTTAGATTACCCAAAAACACAAAAAGTTTGTTTAAAAACCTCACAAGATACATATAGTACATAATCTGTAATAACCCAAATTTAGATAAATTTAATGAAAGTTTAGATATTAGAATCTGAATACTCAGGTACATCACTCATGAAAAGTTATACTGAGAGTTGGTTGTAGAAAGCAAATATAGGAATGAGTGTAGATTGTCCCTCAGTAATTAAGCATTTAGGATGGGTTGTCCCTTTAGTAGATATAATCCATCAGAGAAGTACTTCTGTTACTAAAGCAAGATAGTATGGAGCCTTCTGGTGCAAACAATCTGCATTTATCCATTGCATCTCCTTACCTGAAAAGCCAGTTAGTATGGTTTTTATTTACATGACAAAGCCAAGAGAGGCCAAAGTGGAAACTAGAAACTACAACAAAACTTTTCAAGAAGTGCAATAGTTAAAGGATTTAAATTTCCCACTAAACTGCATAGTCCAAGCAATCACATTAAGATGGGAAAGATCTATTTGATCTAGTCTTTGTCCCTGCCAAAGTGGGATTATTCCCAAGGTACATTTATATTGTTTTCTTCAGTGTAAATAACTTAAGTGACAGAGTTTCCACTTCTTCTATTAACAGTCTGTTCCAAAGCCTCTTATCACTCAGAAATTTTTCCTAATATTCAGCCTAAAATTTCCCTTTCTTAATTTCATCCCAATACTCCTAGTTGTCAGGGACATCATCTTCAGTAATTTCTCTCCCTCCTTAGTGTTAATGATCTTCAAATATTGTAGAAAATTAATGGTTACTTACATCCCACCTTCTCATTTGTCACTTACCCTCCTTAGGTCATATCTACACTACCACTTATGTCACTCAGTGGTATGAAAGAACACACCCTAAGCGACATAGTTTGACCAGAATAAGCAGTAGTGCACTGTCATAAACAGATAGTTAAGGGTTAATGTCTCTTTTACCTGTAAAGGATTAAGAAGCTTAGTAAACCTGGCTGACACCTGAGCAGAGGACCAATAGGGGGACAAGATACTTTCAAATCTTGGTGGAGGGAAGTCTTTGTTTTGTGCTTTTGTTTTTGGGTGTTGTTTGCTCTTGGGACTAAGAGGGACCAGACGTACACCCAGGCTCTCCAAATCTTTCTGAATCAGTCTTTCATGTTTCAAAATTGTAAGTAATAGCCAGGCAAGGCAGATTAGTCTTATTTTTGTTTTCTCAACTTGTAAATGTTTCTTTTGCTAGAAGGATTTTTACCTCTGTTTGCTGTAACTTTGAGCCTGAGGCTAGAGGGGGTTTCCTCTGGGCTATATAAATCTAAGTACCCTGTAAAGCATTTTCCATCCTGATTTTACAGAGATAGCTTTTAATTAAAGAAAGAAAAAATAAAAATTTTCTTTTTAAGAACCTGATTGCTTTTTCCTTGTTTTAAGATCCAAGGGAATTGGATCTGAACTCACCAGGGATTGGTGGGGGAAAAAGGAGGGGGGATGGCTAATTCCTCCTTGTTTTAAGATCTAAGGAGTTTGGATCTGTGTGAAGCCCAGGGAGGGGGAAGTCTGGGGGGAAAGGTAGGGGGATGGTTAATTTCTCCTTGTTTTAAGATCCAAGGGGTTTGGATCTGTGTTCCCCAAGGAAGGTTTTGGGGGAACAGAAAGTGTGCCAGACACTAAATTCTGGCTGGTGGCAGTGTACCAGATCTAAACTAGTAATTAAGCTTAGAAGTGTTCATGCAGGTCCCCCACATTTGCACTCTAAAGTTCAAAGTGGGGAAAGAAACCTTGACATGCACACAGCGCTATGTCAGCAGGAGAAGCTCCAAGGTCTCTAGTGTAGACATAGCCTTTGATTTCACAGTATTACGGCCTGATTCTGGGAGGCTTAAACTGTTAATTTTCCCTCATAAATCAGTCGTTCTAGCTCCCGGTCACTTTTATTGATCCTCTCTGAACTCCTTCCATTTTGTCTATATTTTTGAAGTACTGAAGTATTGTTCTCAATGTGGCTGCACAGGTCTAATTGATTGGAATTTAGTAAACAATTATATTGATGATGCACAAGAAGGAATAGAATCCCACTCACTCACTACAAGCTGTATGGCTGACAGGAATAAAAGCAACAAAGTTATTTTTGTCCCTGAAGTCAACAGGATACAACCCTGAGCCCACACAGACAGCTTCTGACTCAAGAGAGGTTCTGTTTTTACATAGATTTCAGAGTGGTAGCCGTGTTAGTCTGTATCAGCAAAAACAAAGAGGAGTGCTTGTGGCACCTTATAGACTAACAAATTTATTTGGGCATAAGCTTTCGTGGGCAAATTTATGATGCCCAAATAAATTTGTTAGTCTATAAGTACTCCTTGTTATTTTTACATAGTCATTTTTCAGAGTAATATTATGCCTTAAAATAGTATATAGTGATTATTTTTCAAATAAGACTCTCTGCAGCACCAGTATTTGTTATATAATACGTACACACACACCACTTGAAAAAAATAAGGCTGTTTACTTTAGAGAGGAGACAAAACAGAGGGGACAGGGTAAAGGTATACTAAATAATTAATAATCTAGAGATGACAAGGTGAAGAGAAGAGCTTGATCTTTCTTATAATAAAAGACCAGAGACATTTCGTGAACTCCAGAGTCAGCACTTAAAACCGATGAAAAAAATTACACATACAATTATCCTATGAAACTCATTGCCCAATATGTCATTGAAACCAAAAGGATAGACATTATATAGATATAACGAGAACACCCAGAGGTAAGATAGTACAGATTTTAAAAAATCCTACAGTTTGGAAAAGATATCAATTGTCATGTTTCAGGGCATAAGCCAACCTTTACATGAGAGGTATTAGGAGGAAACTTTCTCTGTGAGCAGGTTATTCCATAATTCTTCTAAAATATTTCTTACACCTTCCTCTGAAGCATTTGGTAATGGCCATTATCAAAAACTGAATACTGGATTACAAGGACCATGAGTCTGATCAAGTATGGCAATTCTTATGTTCCTCTCATGCTAGGGCTGAGATTTTGCTGTAAACTACATTGGACAAACTGAGATCTGAAGCTCTCATACAGGAAATCTTCTATTTTACATTTTTAAGTAATTTCTTAAAATTAGCACTTAAAATATATGTTAAATTGATCACAAACCTATTGCACTGTAATGGGTCCCCACTGATTATTTTTCCTTGTTACCTGCTAACATTTGACTACAGATTAACCACTTTGATACATGGATTGAAATGTTTTCTTTAGTACCACTATCAAAATGTTATTACCTATTGCTAGGGCCCTACCAAATTCCTAGCCATGAAAAACACGTCACGGACCATGAAATCTGGTCTCCTCCTGTGAAATCTGTTCTTTTGTGTGCTTTTACCCTATACTATGCAGATTTCACAGAGGAGACTAGTATTTCTCAAATTTAGGGTCCTGATCCAAAAGGAATTTATTGGGAAGGTCACAAGGTTATTTTAGGAAGGTCATTCAGAGCTAGGTGGCCAGAGAGCAGCGGCTGTTGTCCTGGTGCCCTGCTCTGAAGGCGGTGCCCCGCCAGCAGCAGCGCAGAAGCAATACCATACCATGACATCTTTACTTCTGCGCTGCTGCTGGTGGTGGCTCTGCCTTCAGAGCTGGGCTCCCAGCCAGCAGCCGCTGCTCTCCAGCTCTGAAGGCTGCTGCCACAAGCAGTAGAACAGAAGTAAAGGTAGCAATACACATCCCTACCACAACTCCTTTTTGGGTCCATGCCCCTACAGTTACAACGCTGTGAAATTTCAGATTTAAATAGCCAAAACCATGAAATTTACTATTTTAAAAATCCTGTGACCCTGAAATGGATCAAAATGGACCATGAATTTGGTAGGGTCCTAGCTATTGCACAATAGAGCTTTTATTATGCTTTCAGAAGCATTGCTTCTTTGTTACTTGGAGCCTTAACACTGCTTTTCTGGGTGTTGTTCCACTCTCAAAAAATAGTCCTTCAAAAAGAAACCAGAAGTAATTAACATTATTCAAAACAGAATATTTTTAAACGAAAAAAATCTTCAAATTAACCAGACCAAACGCAATCCTTCCCCGGCCTCTGAATCCCAAACAAGGCCCTATCTTTTGCAGGGTGGAAAAAGATCCGACTCCTGAAGACTGAACATTGGGGCTGGTCAGGGAGTCTGTCACTGGAGAAGATCCTGATGCCACAGGTGATGACAGGTAAAGAGCCACCCCTGAAGGTGGAGGGGGAGTGGAACAACAGTGGCTTCCCATGAAGATCCCAGCTGCCAGAAGGGGGAATGGGTTCTGGTGAAGATAGTTGTTTTATATCGTTGATTAGGACCAAATTATATTTTGTCTGGTGATGGTTGTGATAATGGATGTACAATCACCACCATGGTGATTAGCACAGTAAAAAAAAACCTAGATTAAATAGTTAAAATAGATTAGAGAAAGTATCTATCAATCTTCTTCTAGTCTGACTAGACATAAATGCTTTGGTTCTTTATATAGCTAATATAAAAGAAAAATATACATACGGGCTCCAATCCTGCTCCTGTTGAAGCCAATGGCAGTTTTGCCATATACTTCAGTGAGAACAGGATCAAACCCATAGTGTATGCAAACTGCAAGGTTCTTTTCCCAGGCAAAGTGAACTGGCCAACTTTTATACTGTACATTTAACTAGGACCTAATACTTAATGAAATTATAGCTGTGGTACACAGGGTAAAATGATACCTGCATAAATGTAACATTTATTCAAACAGTAAAATAAATATATGCAAGGGAAATGTTAAATATACAAAGATGAAAGAACTCCAACATTATACAAATACTCAAGTGTATAAGTAATTTAAAAAGCAATTATCATGCATTTCATTTAAAAAATAATCAGGGACCTCATTTTATCTTTTACACAAATAGTCTTGTTATTCTCTTACTGGAGTATGAACAAGAGGGAAAATTTGTCACAATGACAAACTATTTCAAAAGGATTTTCTTGAGCTCTTTGGAAGACATTTATTTTCTGTAAAACAGCTACACCTTAGTAATCATAGCCTGGCTAGATACAGTAACCCTTTTTAGAGGACTACTGTTAAGAAACAACTATATTCACACAATTTATAGATAGTATTAAGAACATAAGGCCAAATGTTGCCTTCAGTAACACTTGAGTAAACCTGGAGTAACTTCAGTGTAGCCAAATAAATCAGTGGTTTTACACCAGTATAACTGAGGGCATAATTTGGCCCCAGGGTTCACATAGATGTTTTTTCCAGTGAGAAGTTAGCATCTCCCGTCTTTTGATACGATGAACTTTTGATACGAGTCTCACTGGGTCCCAAGGCAAGGACATCACTATCTATTTTCCAAATCCCCCCGGTTCTCTTTCACACATATGACTGTCTTTGGAGGCACATCTACAAACAAAGACTTCAAGGCTACTTTAGTGTTTGCATTATCTGAATTTGTTTGCATAGAGCAGCGCTTTCCAAACTTGTTCCGCCCCACTTGTGTATGTTTACCAGACGCGACCACAGGGTCAGCCGATCGCAGCTCCCAGTGGCTGCAGTTCACTGCTCCAGGCCAATGGGAGCTGCTGGAAGCAGTGGCTTGGCCCAGCAGCTCCCATTGGCCTGAAGCAGCAAACCGCAGCCAGTGGGAGCCACAGTCAGCGGAACCTGCAGACGGGGCAGGTAAACAAACCGGCCCGGTCCACCAGGGGCTTTCCCTACACAAGCAGCGTCTAAAGTTTGGGAAACACTGGCCTAGATTGTCTTTAAATGAACCTCAAAGCATTTAAACTGAAGTTTTGTAATACAACTGTCCATCATTCTTAATTTCACCAAGATTTACGCAGAAGCCTGTTTCTTAGGTTGCATAACACCTTTATTAGTAGCAGCATTTCTATGCAGAGAACCTCATGCAAGTGGCTTTGCACTCTCAACTTCCAGTGAAATCACCTTTCAGGATCAGATTCTAAATATACAGCATTTAAAATTCTTGAATAATTTAAGGAGCGGTGAGCAAGTGGACAGTGAAAAGCAAACTGATAGAGACTAGCTAAACTAACTAGGCTAAAAAATAAGTGATAATAAAAGCAACACTGTTATATTTTATCTTTATTATACTATTAGTAACCAATCAATTACACACTTATTCTATTATGCATCCACTCAAAAGCAAGTTCAAAATACCTTGCATCTAGAGAAAACATTCCTGAGTTATTCTTCCATCCATCAGTGCAATTAGGTTTTAGGACTCGGGAGTTCTTTTTCTACTATTCAGACAAAAAAATAAAATTTGCAGCATATCTCAGAAAAATTACTTCCATGTGTCCATGAAGCATACTTTCTGGAGTCAAGACAAGTTAGCATATCATTTTCTACCATAATATAGCTGACAGCAGTCTCTCTTTGAGGACCTCTTCTGCCCAAAAAATGTAGGTGCATGAGCTCCTGTGGGTAGTCCTTTGACACTCTCTGTGGCAGCAGGGTCTGATAGCACCTACAGCTTGTTTTGTTACTTCCACAAATTTATCTCAGTCCTCAATGACTCACAACAGTACACTTGGTGGATTTTTTTTGTATTTTTTCAGATGATGAAAACACACCAGTAGCACAAAAGTCTATTAAGAAAGCAATTTAATTACATCCATCCTGATGTCAATGGTTCTGACTCTAAACCAGTAGTTCTCAAAGCAGGTCCGCCACTTGTTCAGGGAAAGCACTGGTGGGCCGGGCCGGTTTGTTTACCTGCTGTGTCCACAGGTTTGGCCGACCATAGCCCCCATTGGCCTGGAGCGGCAAACCGCGGCCAGTGGAAGCCACCGCGATTGACTGAACCTGCGGACGCGGCAGGTAAACAAACCAGCCTAGCCCACCAGAGGATTTCCCTGAACAAGTGGCAGACCAGCTTTGAGAACTACTGCTCTAAACTATAAAAAAGCCAAACTTATTTTGATTGAAATTTGCTAAATTCTGGCCTAACAAATTTTCACAAGAGTTATAATTTTCTAAAAAATAACCCACTTTATTTTTGCAGAATTAGCTGTGGGGGGAAAATCTCCTTTTCCACTATAAGCCAACCACTAACTAAAGTCTGAAATTTGAGAGCAAGATCAAAGATACCATCATTTAAATAAGTCTAGCCCAACTTTCTAATTCAATTCTTGTTTGCATATTACTGTTTGCCATTTTGTGAGTGGTACCTAGTGGTCAAAGAACAAAACCAAGATTCCTGAAATCTGGAAACTTTCTAGCTCTACCACAGCTTTGGGCAAGTCACTGCACTTCAGCTGTTTCAGTTCGTTTGTCAAACACGTACCTGCTTCTCCAAGGGCTGGTGATGCCTAGTTAATATTTGGAGAGCATCCTCAGATAGAAGGCACTAGAAAAGTGCAAGTGTTCCTGAATACTTCCCCAGCTGTAAAGTAGGTAGCTTATAGTATGCCTGCATAGGCACAGGGCCAAGGTGACAATGCAGCTACATTACCTTGACTGTGAGTTTTTGCAGTACATGCACTGAATGGGGAGCAGTCAAGCATACCTGGGTATCTGCCCCTGCAACCATCCAAGGTCCAGGTCATTCCTCTCACCACCCTCCACACCATTTTTGTGAAACCCAAGAGGGGAAGGTAGGAAGACAACACAAGCCACAGCCGGAGGGGCTCAAAGCAGCTGAAGCTGTGTGAGTGAGTGAGGCTCTGGGCCTGTACTGTGCAAGACAGAGGTCAGACTAGATGATCAGGATGGTCCCGTCTAGCCTTACAGTCTGCGGTCTCGGAGTGCAGGAGAACAGGCCCTACACAGACAGACACGTCTGCTGGAAAGGCTTAGAGCCAGGGCACAGACATCCGGCGACAGGCAGGGGATTTCACCCAGCTGCCCCCGGAACAGCCAGGCAGGCAGGGCCGTGAGAGGACAGGCATCTCCCCGCGCACAGACATCCGGCGACAGGCAGGGGATTTCACCCAGCTGCCCCCGGACCACCCAGGCAGGCAGGGCCGTGAGAGGACAGGCATCTCCCCGCGCACACAGCCCGCGAGAGGCAGGCCCGGATCAGCACGGCCCCAGGGCGGGAGCGGGCAGCCAGGTGGGCGGGGAGCCGTCCCCTCCCCCCGGGCTGGCTCTACCAGCGCCTGTGAGGCGGGCAGCGGCGAAGGGGGAGGGAGCAGTCCCAGGGAGCAGCGCCAGGGGGCACCCCCGCCGCCTGAGCGAGCGTGGGAGAAGCCAGGCCCAAGCCGCCCCATCCCCGAGCTGGACAGCGGGAGTGGCCCAGGGACCACGGGGGCCTGCACGTACTTCTCTGGACAGGGCAGAGGTACAGGAGCCGACAAGGATCAAACCAACCCCCTCCAAGGGCTGGGGTGGGCGGGCGTAACCCAGGCACGGGACACTACAGGGAAGCAGCCCAACCCTTCCTTCTGCTCCCGCCACGCGGGGTCGGGATGTAGCCACGCCTCCTGCCGTACGACGTACCCCACGCTCCAGAGTGCGAGGGGATAACAAACCGTCCCGTCCCCCGGCGCGAGCTGCCGGCACCATGATCACTTCCGGTAGGTCAGAGGGTAGCGGAAGGGGTGGTAGAAGGTGGCAGGTTAAGCCGGACGGCGAGTGGGGAGAAGGCCCCGCAGGGAGGCTATTCCCCCGCCACATACTTCGGTCTGTCGATGGCTAGAGATACTCTCCCCCTCCGGCCTCCACCGCTCTGTGGCCCTCGGTAGAATTTCCGGGCGGTTGCCTCCCAGAATGCCTGGCGGCCGGATGTGCCGCCATCTTTAGGCTCCCTCTCTCCCTTGTATTGACAATAACAAGCCCCGATCCGTCCCGTCCCCCCTCCCGGGAGAGGGAGAGAGAAGGAGGCAGAGAGGGGGGAGGAGGGAGAGCGGGGGAGCTAAAGCGAGAGGAGAGGAAAAGGCGAGAGGGGCGGGGGGCTGAGGTAGAAGAAGAGGAAGGAAGGAAGGAAGGAAACGGGCAAGGGAGAAGGTGGAGAAAGGGATCTATAGACAAGAGGGAGCGAGAGAGACTCACTCACCCACCTCTTTTATTTCCTCTTGAAGAAAGAGGGTAGGAGCAAAAGAAAGAGAGAGTGAGGAATTGAGAGACCCCAGTGGGAGCAGAAAAGGTAGAATATAGGTGTAGAGAGGAGGACTGGGAGAGGCTCGTGGGTGGAGAGAAGGAGGAAGAGAAGACGCTGCTGAGGCGTAGAAGCAAGAGAGGCATGAGAAACTGAGAAGAAACAAAGGAGCAGTGAAGAGAGGAAATAAGTGATTCTACCGAGAGAAGAAAGTGAAGGAGGGGGGGGACTGAAAGACTCTGCTGGCAAAAAGGAGGAGTTGAGAGACTCCTCTGAGAGAAGACAAACCAGAGACTGACTCTAACTCTCTCTTTGTGTGTCACACCAAAAGAATTTGATGCCCCTCAGTCTGTTCACCTCTGTGTGTTCATGTTTCCCACAGGTTTCTCTTCCCCCAACCCCCCAGCAGCAGCTCAGGAGGTCAGACCTGCCACTGATGGTAATAGCAGCAGCAGCTCCTCCTCCTGCAAGAAGAGAAAGTTAAACAACAGCAGCAACAACTCTGAAAGAGAAGAGTTTGATTCCATTTCCTCCTGTTCCTCTTCTCCTTCCAAAAACAACTCATCATCATCATCTTCCTCCATCATCACCACGTCCTCGGGGGGGCCCTCATCCAACCATCACCTGCAGAAGAAGCTGCGCTTTGAGGACTCCTTGGATTTTATTGGACTCGATGTGAAGATGGCTGAAGAGTCTTCCTCATCCTCTTCTCCTGCTGCCTCTTCACAGCAGCAGCACCAGCAACAGCTCAAAAATAAAAGCCTTTTAATTTCATCAGTAGCTGTGGGGCACCATGCAAATGGCTTGACCAAAGCTGCCTCCTCCACGGTCTCCAGTTTCGCCAACAGTAAACCTGGCTCTGCCAAGAAGTTAGTGATCAAGAACTTTAAAGGTAATAACAAGCCATAATTTGTCCTCACCTTTGATGAGTTGATGCTCAACTCATGTGGTATTTCAACATGACAGGCTATCCAGTTGGCTTGTAAATAGGCTTTATTGGAAATACTCTTCTGTGGTGAACGCCTGAATCTGTATGTAAAAAGGAAAAATAATCTCTTATGGGGTGGACTTGCCAAATCTAATACACACTTGGAGGCAAACTCCATCATTTGGGATTACTTTTAAGGCAGCTTTCATTGTGTCTCTTGAGAGGGAGGATTTGAGACCTCTTACTCCTGATTTTTGCTTTTAAATCAACCTTATTCAGAATGATTACATTTGATATCCCTCATGTAGTAATGCCAACTCAAGAAACAACAAATAGTTTAGTCCAGGGTGCTTGACAAGTCTCTGCAGAAGATAGATAATTGTCCATCTCATTTTGTCCATCACAGTATGGTCTCTGCCTATTTTATTTCATTTTTAAACAACTTAACATTTGTAGGTGATTACTAAGCTTTTATGATTGAGCTGCTCTTCCCTTTCCCGGGTCTCTAAATGGATTGGAATACTTTTTTTTTCGTCTTTTCTTCTCCTTGTTTCTCCACTTCTCCATCCTTTCACCAGAAGAATGTGTGCTGCTTTTGTTGCTTGAGTTTTGGAGTGCTATGTGAGGCCAGGCAGTGCTGATTGCTGCAGAAGCAGAGAAGCAAAGCTTGGGCTGATGGGATGCTTCCTGAGAGCTATTTCAGCAAGTAGCTGCATTATGGGCCATTATAGGAGCAAGCAGGGAATGTGCATAGCTTTCAAGGAGCTGCCTGTCAGTTTACCTGAAAACCATGGGCAGAATCCAAGGTTCATGCAGCTTTACTTGTTTCTTCCCCCTGCACCACCTCATGATAGTCTCACAACTTAATTCCCTACCTCTATCCTCCTCCCCTCACATTGAGCAAACGGTGGTTTATGTAACATTTGCATCCCAAAGGATACTGAGGTGCTTCTTCATATGCTTTAAAGATATACAAAAGGAGAGAGGCTTTTGATCTTATTCAGGACAGTAAGTTTGTAGTGCATCTATATCTAGTGCTAATTTATGGTGCTCAAATTAGATTATTACTTTGCTCTGTGGTATTCATGATAGCACTTACGAAAAGTTCTTCCACCCTACTCCGGAATGCACTATTCTCATTTAGTTTGACTGAGTTCTGGAATTTTAGGATGGTGATGTATGATAGTGAAGTCTAGTCTTTGTTTATGGCTTCTCTTACAGGTCATAGGTGAACGGAATATGGGGAGTAGCCTTTCACAACTTAACTTAATGTTTGTTAATGTTGTAGATTACACATTCCTGTGACCACTTGTTGCATATTATGAATTGTTGTGTTGTCTGACGCTTCAAAAATGTACCGGCTCTGTGACTACTATTTATTGAGTCAGCATTAAATGACAGTTTGAAAATATTTCTTTAATTATACCTTTGTCTGTTACTAATAACACCTTATTAAAATTAGAATACATTTTTAAAACAGTAATTTTTCACTGTTTTATTTATGCATTTCTTTTTTTAATTCACTCAGCTTGGACAATGAAAGTGAGCTAATCACATTTCTACTTAGTACATAAGAACCTGAATGGGAAACTTGCATAATGCTGGAATATTGCCAACACTGTAGGAACTATATATTTAAAACAAAATACCTGTCTCTATTATGACTCCCCCCTCCTCCAAAAAAAAAAATCGCAAATTTCTGTTGTCTTAATTTTGTTTAAAAACTGGGTTTGCAAAACCTAAACTGTGGGCCAAACTTGACCTGAAAGTGTGCATGTCTTTCTCTTTAAACTCCCTCCCCTCCCTTCCTTTCCCATATCCTAATATTCCTCCTGGAGCAAAGATGATCACTTAACTTAAATATTTTGCTTTTAGAATTCTAAGTCTGCTCTGTCGTGAAACCCCTGATACTTTTTGATGCCTTGAGATGTGGCTATGATCCTGGCTGAAAGAGAGTGAAAACCAATCATTTAGGCATCTCATCCATTTTTTGTTAATTGTTCAGAAGGGTTCCTGTTGAACACTACAAGGGATTCTCCATCTCATAGGTGTTAAGGTCTCCACTTATGCTGCACTTCTAGCCCTTGCCAGAAGCTAGTGTTACTCACAGGATCCTGTTACTGAGCTAATTAATATTACATTTTTTTCATTAAAAAAATCCCCAAATATTTCCATGAGCTTGCTTTAGGCAATCATTTTGTGGTTAGATTTATGATTTAAAAATTAAACTCGCTGCAGCACTGAGGATTTGACTTCGGAGATTTTTGTTAACCCGCTTTACATAGTTTTTTGTTGAAGGTAATGTACAGTGGAAGAAGGCTGTACTAAATGATAGTGGAGTTGAATCTTTCCAAGTCTGATATACTTAAACATAAAGAATAGGGCTTGAAAAACAACATACACCTGCTGGCCAGAACCTGCAGACCTTGGAAAACACCATTGGTTCAGATTGGAAGGTTTTCTTTGCAAACAAAGGTCTATAATCATAATGTTTCCTGGGTAAATATAGCTTGCACATAAATTATACCTCTGCATAAATTGAAGGGCTGGGTCTCCTTCACCAGTTTCCCACCTGGCCATTGTATAGATGTTTTTCAGGTCGTGAGGAAGAGTAGTACATAATAATTACAAAGTTCTTACTAGGTATATACAGTTGTCTGTCTTGGAACATCTGTCATACAGATCTAAAAAGGACTGGCTCCATTTTACCAACACATGATGATCAGTCTGTATGTCACTTTCTAATTATTTTGTCCTGTACTGCTAGCCTAATAAAAAGTCAGTATTAATGAAAGCATAGACTGACAATATTTTTTCACTTGAACTGTGAAGTCATAGGTATTGCAGAGTTTATAGACCAGTGTCTGATATCTGCTACAAGTGCTGTGATGTGAGGACCAACAAGGTGACTTGAAGACTGAGAGTCAAGTTGATGTTTAGAATTTCCTTGCTACCTAGCAATGAAAGCAGAATCTGATAAATGCCTAAAGAGACTTTCTTCATTTATGTTTTAGTGGAAGCTAGAGTGTTTTTTTGCAAATCCGTCATCCTCACATCATAAAACAGCTAGAATTTTCTGCTCTCCTTTAACAGGATCTCAACCTTTGTTTATATCCTAGATAAACCTAAATTGCCTGAAAACTACACAGATGAAACCTGGCAAAAATTGAAAGAAGCTGTGGAAGCTATCCAAAACAGTACTTCAATTAAGTACAATTTAGAAGAGCTCTATCAGGTAAGTGGGCCTGGTCTATTTTTAAAGCCCTTCAGTCTAAATAAAATCTGGATATGCTCTGTTCATTTTTCATTTCTCAAAATGATTTTTGTGATGATTTAAAAAAACAAAAAGGAAATATGACAATTAGTAGTTACTTTCCTAGTGAACAAACTATTTACTTAGAACAGTTTCTCAAAGTGAATTTTAAAAATCCAGAATAAAGGATTTGCAAGAGCTAAAGTTGAACTGAGAACCTTTTTACCTGCCAAGAGCATAATCTAAGGTGTGGTTTCCCTTGCAACAGTTGACACGAATTAAATAAGGCAAGGAGCTGTATTCCCTTTACTACTGCTTTTGAGTTTGTGCTGTGTAGCTGCTCAAGGAGAAACATGAAATCCTAAAACGTTTGGTGTTTAGGTAAGAAAAGGACAACTTGGATTAAACTGTAATCTATTTGTGTCTGTCTGAACACAATCTGTTCATAATTTAGGATCATAAACAACCATTTAAAAAAAAAAGATTTAACTTTTAAAGTAGGTGTAAAATGTGTCACGATATTTCCTCATGAAAATCATATTCATTTGGTTGTCATTGCTTGCCATTAGAATTATGTATATTTGACCGTGAAAACATTCAAACTACTTCCCCCCCGTTATTAGTCATGATTATTTTGCCTTGATTATTTGTTTGTTTGTTTTATTTTTAAAGAATGCTGTCAGGTCTAATTGAGTATTAGACCTTTTTAATAGGCTCTTCAGTCCCTATACAATTGCATTTCTGTTTCTGCATTCTTCATGTACAGTTACTTAACTAAATTTGTTTAGTCAAAATAACAGGGACTTCCTAAACTTAGGAGGGGTGGGGGATTGTACCACCTAGTGCTGCACCTAGTTATAAAGAAGTACTTCTATTTGTTCTATTTTCAAGCTTTTATCGTTTGATGGGTTTTCATGTTTTTTCTCAAAAAGGTGAATTTTGAACTCCATCAAATATGTGATGACATTCTATTTTTAAGTCTTATTGAAGTTTGGAATGGGTTGAATTGCCTGAATATGGGCTGATTTTTTTTTTTTTAATTTATTTTTTTTTGGTCATTCCTATGTCCTGTCTGTGTCGCGCTCTCCCCCTCCCCCCCCCCCCAGCCTCCCACTTTAGATTCTTGTTTTGAACTTTTAAATCAAAACCAGTGAGGTTAAGAAATTTCATGTTTGCACGTGCATGGTTCCACAATAAAGAGCGCCTTCTTTGCAGCATTTGGAGGAATTGATGGCAAATTAGATACACATGCAGTTGTTGATTTCAGGGTATTTCACCTCAGTACAAATAGGCTTATACTGTATTGAAATAATGCAGAACTACAAAAAAACATGTTTTTTAAAAATAAAATGAATCATAGGCTCATCTACTACTCAAAGGACAAACACATCAGTTAACTAGTTGAAATGACTTTTATCTACAAAGTCATACTGAAAACCTTTGCCACTACTTCAAAGTAGTAATTTAAAATGAACTTGCCCTCTTAGAGGTTGATATCAAACCACGTTTCACTGTGCTACTTATGCTCAAGGAGAGTGAGTTACAACTGCTTTGACTGTTATGACTTTGAATAGCCTAACATGTTGAAAATCTCAGCCATAGTGTTCCTATTCCCTTAAATATATTTAAATAATTGTAACACTTCATACTTGACTGCCCTCTAAGTTGAATCTAAAAATAAATGTCTTAATTTAAAAATAGTAATAGCGATTGCTAGTATTTTAAATGCTAAATAAACCAGTGCTGCTTGTGAACAGCTGCTTAGTAAATGGATCTGATTCCAAATGTGCTTTGGCAGACACCATTATCTAAGCAGAGAGAGGAATCACACAAAAAAAGCCTGTAGAAGTTCCTTCCCACACTCTTCAAAAGGGTTTATTCATATTTTGTTTTTGAACAGAGCTAAGCTTCTTGGTTTTAGCTTGACACATCTGCGTGCCAGTAAAATCCCATCCAGTGAACATTTTTTAAGCCTTTTATTTTTTAGACCACTAGCCATTAGCGCTGTGTTAGTTCTTCTACTTCTCAGATTGAAGTTGGGGAAGAGTGCACATAGATAAGCAGCTAAATAATCCTGGAGAACTGAAAGCTGTATACAAATATTTATTTGCCAGAATAATTTTCTTCAGTACATCAATACTAAAAAGTAGAGGCCTAGACTTGGGCGATAATTCCCTGTTTAAATGTATGATTACAATGAGCAAGGTCAGCTTTTTAAACATTTCTTGAAGTACCCATTGCTCTTGCCTCAGACAGCAATGTATGGTTCCCCCCTACCCCCACCTTCTCCTTTTCCTTATCATCCCCCAAAACAAATGTAAACTTCACAATACCCAGATGGGTCTGGGGAGCCTTGATCCCATGTCCTGAGTATGGCTAATAAATCTGAGAGTGCAGAATCCTGAGGCAGGGCTTTTTATTCTGAACAACCCACTTCTGTGAACGGCAAGTAGGTAGTGTGATTATTTGAAGTGTTACCACACAAGACATTCTGCTATTGCTATCGTTTTAAATATTGATCTAGTACAATGTTGCAGTAGCAATTGTACAGTATCTTTGGAGATACTTCCATTTAAAAGGACACAGTTTTCAGTGGAAATTCCCACTACCTGCCTATTTAAAAAAAAAAAACTTGTCTGTTGTGTGTTCTGAAATTTCATACTTTGGGTGGAATTTTTTCTCCATTAAAATGGATGTATTTTGTATTTGATTTCTTGTGTCAAAACAAAAGGTTTGAAAATCCTATTTGACACAAACGCGTCGTGAATTTTCCACTACTTACAACTGTAGAACTCCAGATATACATGTGCTCATGCATGTATATGTGTGAAGTTCCATACATTAAAATAAATTAATCTGAGTTTTGTTTCACTTATTACACATTGAAATAAATACACCTGGGATGAAATCCATCCATTCATAAAGGGCCTGTATAAAGTCCTCCAAAGTGCGTAAGTCCTTGCATCCTTGCAAAGAGTGGGAAACGGAGTGTATATTTATGCAGCCACTGTTTTCTAAGGTTGGTGTCGGGGGGAACTCTGTAACACCTCAAAATAGCCTGGCAAAGAGGGGTGCTGATCAGTTGGTCAGAAACCATTGCCTGCGGATTATGGAGAGCCAGCCATTGTTAACCCTGCTTATTAGCTAGAAGAATGGCTGCAAAGGGGTTGTGCATCTGGCTTGAAGATGGTGTTCCATATTTCCAGCCCCCAGTCAGTCCTCTCCCCCCACCTCAAAGCCCATTTGGGTGGAAGAGGGGTTACATTTTGTATCCTGTGTTTACTTGAAAGTTTGATCTGACTTCCCACATTTTAATAATATGTCAGTTAGAAGCTGACAACGTAGGCTATAGTAGCATGAGAGAAAGAGAGAAAACTCCAACCCATATGCCATCAAACTGAACAAAGAACCATACAGTTTTTTTCTGTTAGATCAGTGGTTTTCAACTTGTGGTCCATGGATCCTTGGGGGTCCACATACTATAACTAAGATTTCCAAAGGGGTATGCATCTCCATTCAAAAATTTTTAGGGGTCAGCAAATAAAAAGTGGTTGAAAACCATTATGTTAGATTCATACAATTTTTTTTTTAAACGAACTCAAGACTGAGAATTTTCAAGAACTCTCAAATATCAGGAAATTCATTCAGTTCTGGCTTTCTCGGCAGCCAGAACTCAACCATTTTGTGCTTATGTAGCATTTTGTATTATATGTGTTGTTGATACATCTTGCTTTCATGACTAAAACTGCATTGAAAAAAATGATGAATTCTAACTCAGTAAATCTGCGTCCCATATGTATTCAGAGTTAATCGTTTCTGACAAAAGAAGTTTGTACTCCTTTTTACTCCCTGTTCATCCTTTGGAGCTAATATAGTTGTGAGTGAGTGAGCAGCATTCATTTCATAGAATTGGTAACTTTGGACTCTAGAGTCTTTACTGTTGTTGCAGAAGCTAGAAAGAACCCAACTTAACTGTCAGATCCCAAGCTGAGTTAATAGTGAAGTGAGCAAATACAGTCTGAAAATCATGGAGACAATACATGTGGAACTAAAGACTAGCTCTTCTACAGATACCCACATATTCTTACACAAAAACCTTGTTAACCTAACAGTTAAAGTTGTTCATGTGCATTTCATTTAAACACAATCAGTACAAATTAGGAAAACACCAGGTGAGGGTCCATCCACGTAACAAGCAACATCACTTCACATTGCCATTATGCCTACAGACTTGATATTAACTGCCTTTTACTCTCCACTTAAACATCCGTGATGCATGCATTCATTTTTTCTAAATCACACTCGGGTAGTTTAAGATATTTTATTGAGAAAGTATAGAACACAGAGCACTACCAACAAAATCTGAGGTCATAATTAGGCTTGCGTGACCTGGAGAGATGTTGCAGGATACCTCAAGATTTAGAGGGAACTTGAAGTGGGGAGTGTGAAAGGATGACACTGGAAATTGTGCTCTCTTGCACTAAGACTTCCCTGTCTCTCCCACTGGAACAGCAAATGGCTTGGTAAGTTTAGTAGCTCCTGAAATAAAACCTTAAGTGTCTGTGCTTCAAAGTAATAAAACCCATAAACTGCTGGAAAATTGAACTATCTTTGTTCCTTTAGGGACAAATCCTGCATTTCTCACTTGGGCACTTAATATATGTCTACACAGCAATTAAGCACCTGCAGCTGGTGTGGGTCAGCTAACTCAGGCTCACAAGGCTCCGGCTGCAGGGTTGTAAAATTGCTGCACAGAAATTCAGGCTCAGGCTGGAGCCCAAACCGTGGGGCCTCCCGGTGGGAAGGGTCCCAGACTCTAGCATGAGCCCAGACATCTACACAACAGTTTTTAGCCCAGCAGCCCAAACCTTGTGAGCCTGAGTCAGTTGACTCAGACCAGCTGTAGCTGTGCCACAAGTCCTTTTATTCCAGTGTAGATGTATGCTAAGACTCCCACTGAAGCCTGTAGACCCATAGGTTGTGAACTGTTTAGGGGCAGGCCCTTTTTGTGTCTTCTTACTGCTGTAAAGTGCTTCATACATCTCCTGTGCTCTGTAAGCAGCAGTATGTAATGTAAAGTTCGAGAGCGTGTAGATCTTGTTCAAGGATCAAAAACAAACATATCATGCTTTTTTTTTTTTTATGGAAGCCATAGGGAGAAATTCATATTTATCTTGCTATATCTGTTTCATTATTTATTTTAGGCTGTTGAAAATCTCTGCTCCTACAAGATTTCTGCAAACTTGTATAAACAATTGAGACAGATTTGTGAAGACCACATCAAAGCACAGATTCACCAGTTCAGAGAATATCCTTTAACTGAAAGTCTTTTCACCTGCCAATCTCAGGAGTCATGTTTCTTGTGCATCAGTTGATGGCATTGGGGAGGTAGCTTTATCTTATATAGTTTGACATTGTGGCTGTTCTTTCTGTTTCTGCCAGACTATAAGATAAATGTTTGTAAAGCCATTTGAGATCTTCACAGAGAACAATGAAGCAAAATGAATGCAGTCCCTGAACTGTTTTATTTATAACGCACTTCTATAGCACCTTCTAAGTATTAGCAATGGCATCAACTGTTGTAAAGCACAGGAAGATACCTGAAACTGTTTTATGTGCAGGTAAACAAACAGAGAAATAATTTCAGCAGCTTTAGGTTTGAACTGTATTAAGAGTCTATAGAAATATCTAGTACTCAGTTACTGGTTTGGGATCTTTAAAGCATTCCTGCTGAAATGGAAAATGGACTATTGCTAGTATTTTACTAAAAGGCAGACTTTCAATAACCCACTAATTTTACACTTGCATATTTTGTACCCACAATAAAATGTGGATGCAAATATTACATTTAGATATGCACCTATAGGATTTGGGGTCACATGTTTGGTATTGGACACCTTAATTCTGGCATTTGTGCTTGGAGATCTCGTGTGCAAACTTTGTAAACTTGAGTCCCTCTGAAAATATGGCCTGAAACTGTAACATTCTGTATGTTTACACTTTAGTAAATCATTGTGTCTGAATAAAACAACATATAATGGAAATTTTCCATATGCTAACGAAGTACTGTTGTTAACGTAGATTAGGCTTCTGAGTCCAAAATCTTTTGTTTTTTGTTTTTGATAATGGGACTTAAGCTCCTGAGCAATTTTAGGTGCTTTTAATAATTTTTCCCTGGTCTTGAACTACTGTTAATAACCATGACTCTAATAGAAATGAAAGATAGCATATGGAAAAAAAATGGTGATCCTTTCCAAAAGGTAGCTAGTGAATTTGTGATGCACTCTACTGAAAGTATTGTGCAAAAGCAAACCAGTATGTTGAGCTTATTGTGTAACTAATGTCAGCTATGGGACTTTTGTCATAATTTTCTTAACTGCCTTTTCATGGATTCGCTGGACAGTGTTCTTTTTTTAAAGAAAATAGACAAATGTTGGCAAGATCACTGCAGACAAATGGTAAGTGTTTTTTTTCTTTTAAAAACAAACCTGTCTATTCTGACAGTTTACTTCTCTCTCATATTTTTCTTTTTTACAAATACACTTTGTGCTTCTGAACTGTTATCTGATATCTAATGTAAAGGCTTCCTTTATAGGAGGAAATGACATCTAACTTGTTAGAAATGAAGCTTTGAAAGCACTTCCCTGAGATGTGCTTCCGAACATATAGCTTTGGTCTTGAATAAACATTTGAAACACACATTGCGTGTGTATATTGCTAGCCCTTCCTCTCGTGTTGTAACTCAGAGACTAATTCTAATTTTACCATTGGTTCATATCTAAATGCTATTTTGAATTCTGTCTCCCCCTAAATCAAATACTAAATATCATGTTGATCATCTTACTTAAAACATCCCACAGCATACTAATAAATGCAGAATACTCCTGAAATTGTTGGTATGTTGGCACATACACATATATATATATATATATATGGCATTCCAATTTCAACTGATATAAAAATGCTGCTGAATTTTTTCCCTCCTTCCCAACAGATCATGATTAGGAGTATCTTTTTGTTCCTGGATCGAACTTATGTTCTTCAAAATTCAATGTTGCCATCTATTTGGTAAGGATGCAAAGAATAAAATAGATTTTTTTTTAAAAACTTTCATACCATCTTACTATTTGAAATATAGGAATTGCAGCTAGCTATAATTTTCTGTCCTTCTTGAAGAGAGAGAGATTTTGAATTTATTTCCATGAAATGTGAGTTTTGCAGTGACTAATACCAAATTTTAACTGAACTGATACCATCTAACTCCAGTTTGCGTAATACAAGAAAGCCTTTCAGTAATTGAAAAGCCAGGATTTAGAGTCAAAGGGTCATTGGCTACCCCATCTGGTTATCAAAGGTAGTGAGAATATTTGTTACATCTGTAACATTCTAAAGATACAATGCTTTAAATATATTGGATAACGAATATGTACAACTCCTAATTTTATAAATGGGTAAACTAAGGTTATGTCTACAGTACCAGCTAGAGCTGTGATTTCTAGGTCATCTACACATACTCACATTAGCTCGATGAGAACTAGTGCAAGTATAAATAGCAGTGTAGCTGCAGTAGCGGAGGCCACAACAGCATGGCTTACCCGTGACGAGTCCATGCCTACAGGCAGGTTGTATTCAATATGGCTAAGCCAGTGGTCCCCAACCTTTTTTGTCTGGCGGGTGCAGGCGACGAGCCACGAAGAACTGTGGTGGCAGACTAGCATCCACCGAAATGCTGCCAACAAGTGGCAACATCAATAGGTGTCTCCACTGACAAGCAGCGTCATCCAGAGGCGTCGGATGACGCTGCTTGTCGGTGGCGTTTTGGTGGATGCTCATCTGCCAGCCAGTGCGTGGGTGCACTTAGACACTCGGCAGGCACCATGGCACCCACAGGCACCGCCTTGGGGACCCCTGGGCTAAGCCATGGCACTGCCTTGCTACCATGGCCACATAGCTTGATGAGAGCTATTCTGAATATAAATAGCAATCGCAAGTAAGTGTATCTGAGCTGGGAAATCACACCCCTAGCTCATAGTGAAGACATGATCAATGAGATGTTACAGTCAGGATTTTCAAAGTGAATTGCAATGATTGGATGCCTCAGTTTTGGGGCGTCCAACTTGATATACCTTAAGGGTCTAACTTTTCAAAATGTACTGAGTACCCACTCTCAAATCAGACCCATTTAAGGCATCACGTTGGACACCCAAACGGAGATCCCTGCCTCCACATCACCATTCATCATTTAAAATCTTTGGCTAAGGACACCCAGTGATAGAGCTGAGATCAGAACCCTGGCTTCCATTCCATGCTTAGTTCTTATGACAAAACTGCTTTATCTTTGAATATATGCTAGTCTTGACATTAAACTGAGGAAACACTTTTTAAGGCATAACAGTTTTTAATCTTTCTAAATCCAGCTAATCCAAGCTAAGAATGGTTAATGTCCTAAAACAAGGTGATTATCAAAAATAATCACCTTGTATATGCAGATACGAGAACGTGTACAAGAATTTTACTTTAGATATTTGCCTATTGTTGTATGTGTGCATTTTCACACCTCTGAAATGGCTTAGGAAACTCTGAGAAAGTAAATATTTGAGCATCAGGATTGAGAACATGTGCTGTTGTTTTTATTGTAATGGTTAAAAATAAAAAATCAGGGATGGTTCTGTTGCAAATTATTTAATAGGCTTTTTTATCTTTTTAGGGATATGGGTTTAGAGTTATTTAGGACTCATATAATTAGCGATCAGAAAGTTCAGAACAAGACCATTGATGGTATTCTTCTCCTGATTGAGAGGGAAAGAAATGGTGAGGCTATTGATAGGAGTTTGCTCCGAAGCCTTCTAAGTATGCTTTCTGATTTGCAGGTGAGTACATTTTCTTCAGTTTGCAGAAAACTGAAAAGAGCATCACACTTGTATTCAAGGATACATTGCTTTAAACTGAATTCTTCTTTATTCCCTAGATTTATCAAGATTCTTTTGAACATAGATTCTTGGAAGAGACTAATCGTCTGTATGCAGCAGAGGGGCAGAGACTTATGCAAGAACGAGAGGTATTTTATGTTTTAATCTTTTTCCTCTTGTTTGCAGCCACTGATGAAACATCTTAGCCAAGAGAGAGCAAAATAATGTGTACCTGTAGTGCATTCTCTTGGTCCTGCTAGTGAAGGCAGGGGGCTGGACTCGATGACCTTTCGAGGTCCCTTCCAGTTCTAGGAGATAGGTATATCTCCATTTATTATGTTTTATTATTTTATTATTCTCCTCATGCATCAGGATAGCAGGAAATATTTTCAGCAATAGTGTGACCCACTATTACCTTTTCAAAGACTGTACTGGTGGCAAATGTACTCAAGCACCATCACTCTAGGACCTGGTGTTCTTGGTCCCAAAATTGGTCCGTAGCTGCTGCTGTCAGACTTCGGTCCCAGCATCTCTTCAACATTTCTTTATTATGTAAACAGTAAAATAACTTTCTTTTGTCTTTTCAGGTTCCAGAGTATCTTCATCATGTCAACAAGCGATTAGAAGAAGAAGCAGACAGAATTATCACATACTTGGATCAAAGTACACAGTAAGTGTGTGATCTGCTTTGGCTTGGTATCTTAGTCATTTGGTTCTAATCCTATTGAAGGCTTTTGCCACACAAAATAACTATAGTATTGACAAACTTACTATTAGTATACAAATGTAATGTAAGCTACCAATGCTTCCTCCTCTTCCCTAAACTACTTGGAGCCATTCAATCATTGTCTTATTTTGCACAGCTAACTGGAGTGTTCAGATTAGAGGCTGATTTGACTTTTGGCAATTAATTTGATTTGTGGGACATTTTAGGAGAGAGAGCCTGTGTTTCCTACTAGCAGTGGCAACTACGTGTATGAGCAAATACTCAGTTACCTTCCTAATGAAGGTAGAGAGAGGCCCGCAATAGTTATTGGGTATTCTCAGAAGGAAAACTCTCTAAGCTAGTGAAAGGATGTAAATACCATTCAAGGAAGAAAACCCCTTGAATGTCAGTTTCTTAGATAACACAGTCATCACCCTGGAAACTTAAAATGAAGATTACGTTTCGGGGTGGACTCAGGTGCAGGAGTGGCTGGTGGGGATGCTGGGAATTCCCCTACTGAGACATACAATGAGGCCACTGCTGTGGTTACTGGGAGAAAGAGGAGACCTGCAACAGGATGTATGGCCCTCTTTGAATACTGTGGACGGCAGGTCTTACATTGGAGTTGGGAGGGAGCAGGCCACTGAATGATATAGCAGCCTCTTACTATAGTGCAGGGGTTCTCCCAAGAATATTTTGGTGGCCTCAGATTGTTGCCAGAGCTCTTGCTGCTGGCCACTCTGACAAACTAGTCTCGCTGTTCCTGCCCACCATAGTCCTTAGCAAGAGCCCACCCCAGGGAAGGTGTGTCAGGAACTCACTGGCTGCCTGTGGAGTCCCAGGCTCCTGATGCCCAGCCAAGCGGGAGCAGAGGAGTGCCCCAATGACTGAACACCATAGCTGCCTCCGGGCTGTGCCACACAGCCCCATGTGTCTCCAGAAGGCTGCTTGGAGCCCCTGAGGAAGCTGCACGGTGCAGGACGCCCGATCCTGCTGGCGCCACCAAAACGAACACCCAGGCAGTGCGTCTCACTGCCCTTAGTAACAATTATTCAGGAGCAACAGCTGGATGCTGCAGGAGAGGCTTCTGCTCCCTCCTCTCCTTATTCCCCCCCCCTCCTCCCCCCATACACCTCCACGCCCAAAAAAATCTCCACTCATGCTTTGAAGGCTTTCTTGGCCACACAAAAAAAATTCCTTGGTGGGTGCATTTGAGAAATGCTGCTCTAGTGAATGAGGAGGCAGCACCAGAGATGAACCTCTGAGGGAGGGGATTTGGGACTGCTGTGTATGCTGTTGCTCCAGTCCTGCTGTCCCCACTCCCGCCCCCTCAGCCACTGGAGTTAGAGGCTGCTAGATCCTTCAGTGGATCCCTTCTTCCTGCGTCCATTATTAGCAAAGTCCCCATTCTAATTTTAGGAGCTGTTGGTTCAAATACCTGTCATCTTTGCCCCTTCCTGGTCACTGCTCCTTGCTTTATGATCTCTTGAAAGGCCTCAGTGCCCTCTTGTGTGAGGTTGGAGGAAGCATATTCCCTGAGGAGCTGCTTCCCTAACTTTCTGCCCTGATGAGATCCATCTTGTGCATCACCTTGAGGCACTCAGATATCATAGTGATGAGTTTACTATAAATCCCTAGTCAGCAACCAGCATGTAAAGTCACCTACTGGGGGAAACAGTTTAAATATATTTATTAAATAAACAGCCCCGAGTTATTGATCAGGAGCCCACCAAATGCCAAGTGTAGCTTTAAGTCAGGCTAGTCTGTTCTTCAAATGGGATTTAAAACTGTTAGTGATAGAAAAAGGAAAAGTAATTCTAAACATTTCTTCTATAGGAAGCCACTAATTGCTACTGTAGAAAAGCAACTGCTAGGTGAACATTTAACAGCCATCTCTTCAGAAAGGTAATCTTTCTTCTTTATAGAAATGTTTCTAATTACTGCTTCGGGGCTTTCATTCCTGTGCTGAAAAGAAAGTTACACATTCGGGTGCTGGGGGAGGGGACACAAGCCACATCATTCTTTAACACTCCTTGCCACTCAGTTCATGAAATAGCACTGAAACATTTTGCAGGAGGGCAAGTCCCATTCTCCTTGTCAGAGGTAAGGAGCCCAATGGTTTCTTCAAATACATTGCAGAGCAGAAGGAAAACTCAAATTAAAAATACAGATGTTGGTTGAGGATTCAGTACATTTTGAAGATCAGAGTGGGGTAGCCTTTGCATTAGGGCCCAGTGTAGTAAGGAAGACCATTCAGGATTAGCAAGCAAAAATGCTACTGTACTCTAAGAGAAGGCAAAAGCAGTTAAGATACTGGCTTTAGCCTTGTAATAATCTCTCCTCCTGTCTCCAAGGGAGGTGAATAATGGATAAATGAGTGCAGCCTGCACCAATTGTTCATCTAATATGCTGTAATAGTTTTCTTTGACTTGAAAATTACTAGACACCTGTTAGCCAATAGTGTGTGGGTATTGGTATGGGGTGGGTTCTGTTTAAGAAGCCCTGCCACCCACCTGTTACCCTCACTTCTAGTAGCTGGGAAGAGGATTTCGGGATTCTTACTTATGTGATGTCCCTGGACTCTGCTGTGTTTTTTTCACACATCGGCTACCAAGAGGTAATATGAAAGATGAAGATGCTGCTGGCTACATGAAGAGACTTGCATTTTTATAGGATTATAAAGCTTAATTTTCTGCAAAATTTGAGGTTTAGGACTTCTGAGCTTCCAAGCAAAGCGTTCCAGGGGCTAATGAAGCATAAACTTTTTTTATTATTGAATTTAAAGGAGCAATGAAGTATGAGTGAGCAAAGCTTATGTGATGAGACGGTTATGTATAGTTCGATAGTCCAAGATACGTGGCCCAATTAAACAAGGGCTTTCAGGACAGAGTTAATTCAGATTGCCATTCTATTTTTTGTTGTTAGCCAGTTGACTGTCCAAAAAAAAAAAAAATTGACAAACTCTTCCATTGGAGAAGAAATGGATATATTGAGTGATAATATGGCTGGGTTAACATGAGATTTGAAGTTCTTTACATTCCAGTAGCATGCATGGATCATTTCTGATGATTATACCTCTTTTAGATGTTTAAACTTTCAAACTCACAGGTTTAAACCACCTTCTTGATGAAAACAGAATTCAAGACTTGTCTCTTCTATATCAGTTGTTCAGTCGGGTCCGGGGTGGAGTGCAAGTTCTCTTACAGCATTGGATTGAATAATAAAGGGTACTGATATATGTCAAGGATCTTGTACGACTTTTACAGTCACTGAGGATTGTCCACAAAACATGTCTTTTCATAAACAAGTATTACTGCTTAGAAAGATGCAAATAGTTTTAACAGATGACTTGGAAACTTTTAAACAGCATGCTATATGCAACGAACAACCTGTGAAATTGCACTGGGAATGATGTATTGTTTTAGAATAATTGAATGTTGTCTTGAAGTATCTATCATTCCAAAATCTGGATTTTTGTTTTTGGTTTACACAGAAAAACGTGTATTGATCGAGGAAAGACACATTCCTGGTATCTTCCTGTCGCTTTAGAATAACATTGGCTGTCATTTATCCTTTATTTTCCAGGTCAAGTTACCTTGTCTACACTTACAGAGCTGTAGTGCTTAATGATGACTCTAACTACGCCGACGGAAGAACTTCTCCCCGTTGGCATAGGAACTCCACCTCCGAGAAGTGATGACTATGTCTATGGGAGAAGCCCTTCCATCGACATGGCACTGTCTGCACAGGGGCTAGGTTGATAGAACTGTGTCACTCGGGTGTGGATTTCCACACCTCTGAACAAACATAGTTATACTGACATAGGCTTGGTCTACACCACCACCTTAAATGATACTGCCAGTTATATTTTTTATAGTTTAACTCTTTGGGTTTCCACTGGTTTGTCAGAAAAGTCCACTGAGAAATTTGGAATTTAAAATGTTAATTCATACTGATTTATGTGTACCAAAGGAAAACCTTCTCGATTTCTAACAGTGACACTTACGTGATTGTATTTTGATTACTTTTGTCTGTGCACCAGCATCATGGATATTGCCAGGCTAGGATCTTGTCTGAAAGAGCAGTTTGCTGCCAACAGCATATGTGGGTATTGTTAGTTTGCTGTTGCCTTGTGTTTGCACATAGAAAAAAAATCCAAAAGCACTAACTTTCAGCAACAAATGTAAAGTTTTTGCTTATTAAGTGGAATACACTTTCATACATGCAGTATTTGTATTCCTGAGTGTGTGAGTAGAGTATCACCACAGTCTATTGCTCCAGCCTACACTTAAATTCTCTGCTTTAACTCTGGTGGATTTAGGGGGGAAAAGCTATTTAAAAAGCAAAGGACATACATACATACATACATACATACATACTGATTACAACACAAAGACCTTTATTATCCTTCATTATTCATAGGAAAACTCCCATTGACTTCAGTGTTCAGTAGGCAGAGGATTCTGTAACTTAATAATATTGTCACACAGGCATCCTAACTTTGGTAGGAGAGTGCTTGTATTACTGTTGTGGTGAAATTGACTTCACTGGGGAGTCTTGCCCATGTAAGTCTCTGCAGGAATGAGTCCTTACAGCATGTAATATTTTGATCGTATATATTTGACTATCATCTTTAAGTGTTTGTATCATAAAGTTGGCTTACCATTGTGTTTGCGTCTCTTCTGAAATGCAAGTTCTGCTATACACTGACTTCAGCAATTTGATTTTTTTTTTTTTAATTGCTGACTATCATTGATGTATGGGATTCAAAATATAAAATAATATCTGTGTATAGCAAGTACTTCTGCCATTTTAATTATTGTTGTGTTAGGAAGCAAACATTTTTTCATTGTACAATCTGAACTTTTACATCATCCAACTTTTGTTTGAAGATTTCATTTGGATCTGGTATTTAGAATTTTGATTGAAGGGTGAATTTTGTTTTTCAGGCATTGGTAGCACTATAGTAATTAACCCAGAAAAAGACAAAACTATGGTCCAAGAACTGCTAGATTTTAAGGATAAAGTTGACCATATTATTGATGTCTGCTTTCTGAAGAATGAGAAATTGTCAATGCTATGAAAGAAGCATTTGAAACCTTCATTAACAAGAGACCAATAAACAGCTGAACTGATAGGTATAATTTTCAGTCTCTCTTTCTACATAGAAGCTGTTTTTTCTTTTGTTGGTTGTTTTTTTATTTGGGGTTTTTTGATTATAAAATTTGAACAAATGATATGGGGAATGATGGGATTTTATATATGAAAGGAGGCTTAACAGAAAGCATAACTAAAGTGTATAAGCTCCTACCACAACACACATTTCTGCAAATGCACCTCTACCCCAGTATAATGCAGTCCGATATAACGCGGTTAAAGCGCGTTCCGGGAGACAGGGCTGCTTTACTTCGTTATATCCAATTAATGTTACCGCAAGCGGTTCCTCTGCGCCCCCCTGTTACTTACTGTGGCCCTCCCCCAGGTCCCCCGCCCAGATCTACCTCGCTTCCGCCTCCTCCCACGAGCACAGCGAGCTCTGGTTCTCTCCCCTCCCTCCTAGGTTTGCCGCACCAATCAGGGTGTTTGCACAGCAAGCCTGGAGGGAGGAGAAGCAGAGCTGAGCGGCGGTGCTCGTGGGAGGAGGAGGAGGAAGGCAGAGGGAGGTGAGCTGGGGTGGGGAGCGGTTCCTCTGCAGCCCCCTCCCCTTACCTTGCTGCGGCCCCCCTGCCCCAGATCACCTCTGCCTCCACCACCTCCCACTCAGGCTTGCCACTCAGCTCTGCTTCTCCTCCCTCCCAGGCTTGCGGTGCAAAACAGCTGATTGGCATGGCAAGCCTGGGGGGAGGCAGGGGAGGAGTGGAGCTATGGCGTGCTTGTGGGAGGAGATGGAGTGGAGGTGGGCGGGGCACAGAGGAACCGTTTCCCGCTCCAGCTCATTTCCTCCCCTGAGCGTGCCACTCCATGCTCCCCCATCCCCTCCAGGTTTGCTGGGCCAAAAAGTTGATTGGCGTGGCAAGCCTGGAGGGCAGGAGTGGGGGAGAAGCTGGGGCGAGGAGCAGTAAAAGTGGTTCCTCTCCCTACCCCGATGTAATGTGGTCTCACCTATAACATGGTGAGATTTTTTTTTGGCTCCCGAGGACTGCGTTATATCGAGGTAGAGATGTAGCTTAATAGGATTCCAGAAGCATTAGATATTGTTATGAAGAATGATCATTCACAATTTCACTGGCTAGTTTCTGTTGGGGTTTTTTGGTTGAGTTGAGGTATATCAGCCATGCTTCAGGACCCAAGTCAATCACTAACAGAGATTAGGCAAAACTTTCCTGACAGTGGAATTAGTTTGGTCTTCAGGAGTCTATGCAGTCCCTGTGATACTTCATATGTGCACAGAGTGATGTAGGGGTCTGCAGCCCGTGCAACTATGTAGTAGTGGATCCACCAACCAACCATATGACCTTCCTGCCCACTATCTCTCTATCGTCTCAGTGAACGGAGCCCCTGTGGGCCAGTGTTCTGTGGCATACAGAAATACAGACCCTCTCACTTTCCTGTGCAATGGAACAATACCTGTTATGCTATCTGTTGGGCTGGTGGGACTACCCTGATAGTGGAAATTTGCTTCAGAGTGCCCTATTTTTCAGTGGTCTCTGTTTCAATAATTTTAGCAGATATTCTCCCACCATTTGAAACTGAAACTGGCAATTGAAATCAGCTAGCATGCACAATTTTTCTTCCCCAGGTTTAAATTTCTAGAACGATTTTAACAACAGATTTTACTCTGGTACCTAATATCTTCTTTTGCTTCTACTTTAGCTATAGACCTTTATGTGGATTATGGTTTATTTTGCTTAAAAACCTTAATTTTAAAGTAACAGATGCAGGCCTGTGGAATAGTCATGAGTTTGTGATTTTTCGTCATCTTATATTTAAGCTGGTACTCTCACTCATATGAGAAGAGGCCTTTGAACTATTGCAATTTAATGATGTTTTAAAGGCATGAATGAAAGTAATGTCAAAATGGCAGTGCTAAATTTGTTCATGGTAATGTCTAATTGTTCTGACTTTCCAAAAGGACCATAGTTTTTGGGTTTGTTTGTTTTTTTAAACGTCTCCAGAATGAGGTAAATGTCAAAATTTAAATGTAGGTTCATTCTGATGCCCGGCAGAATCAGGTTTTTTCAATTCCTTTTACCTGTTTTACTTTCTAGCTAAGTATGTGGATTCAAAGCTTCGTGCAGGCAACAAAGAAGCTACTGATGAAGAACTTGAAAAATGCTGGATAAAATTATGATTATATTTAGGTTCATCTATGGTAAGGGTTACAGTTTTGTTTGTGTACAGTTGTTTTATCTGTAACATAATGTTTCTTTGCAAGTTGATTTTAATCTATCTGCCTCAAAAAAAAAAAAAAAAAAAAAAAGGCGTGCAGTTTCTCTGTGGATTTAGTTTGTCTTCCAATCATTTAGCTGTAGAGAGTGCCCTAAATGCTCATGTGGTACCTGATTCAGAGCTAATTGAAGTTAACTGAAAAGCTCCCATGGACTTTAGATGGGGCCTATTGAATAACCTTTCATTTAAATGTTGCAGTTTTCACAAACAAGTTTTATCTGATCATTAACAAATCATGTCCTTTACATTACAGGAAAAGATGTCTTTGAGGCCTTCTATAAGAAAGATCTAGCAAAGCGGCTATTAGTTGGGAAAAGTGCATCAGTAGATGCAGAAAAATCTATGCTTTCCAAACTCAAACATGGTGAGTATCTTGCCCTCCCTCCCTGCTTTTCTCTGTTAGAAATAATAGTCTAAATTAATATCTGGTTTTCCCCCTATAACAGATTTATTTATTTATTGGTCATCCTTTTTTGAAAGAAGTGAAAGGGAAAATGCAGTGGGTGTGTAAATCTTTTTCTAAAATATTATGTTTATCTTTAACAATTTTATTCTGTTATAAGAAAACAATTTCATATAAGCAAATACATTAGTACCAGGCAGAAGTCAGGAATTTAAAGTTCAAACTGACCATCTAGTTTGTACCATCCTAGTCTTCAGGGGTAAAACTAAAGGATTCTGGCACAAAATACTTATGCTATGAGAATACAATGTGCTTTTTGCTCTTGGGTCATGGTTTTTATCCAGTGTTAAGGACTCTCAGCCCCGTATAACTGCCTGTCAGCTCTTACCAATGGACCTTCACTGTTTCATAGTACAAAATCTTGTGCCTGGTCAGACAGGATTTCTAAAGTTTAATCCAGGTACAAACTTCAAGGATCTAAGATCATCATGCAGAAGATCAGCGTTAAAATCAATGTGCAGGTACTAGGTCAATGGCCTGGCCCTAGGACAGTTCTTAAATTAATAATAATATATTTCCTGAATTTCTGTTTGTGTGCTAGATTTGAATGGCTCTCTGACCTAAGGTATAACGATTTTAAATGTAAAAAGAACGAGGCGTACTTGTGGCACGTTAGAGACTATCAAATTTATTTGAGCATAAGCTTTCGTGGGTTAAAACCCACTTCATCGGATGCATGCAGTGGAAAATACAGGAGGAAGATATATATATATACCTAGAGAACATGGAAAAAAATGGGTGTCGCCGTACCAACTGTAATGAGAGTAATTAATTTAGGTGAGCTATTATCAGCAAGAGAAAAAAAACTTTTGTAGTGATCATCAGGATGGCCCATTTCCAACAGTTGACAAGAAGGTGTGAGTAACAGTAGAGGGAGAAAATTAGCATGGGGAAATAGTTTTTACTTTGTGTAATGACCCATCCACTCCCAGTCTTTATTCAGGCCTAATTTAATGGTGTCTAGTTTGAAGAAACAGATTGACAGAGCCAGAAGAGTACCCAGAAGTCACCCACTACAGGACAGGCCCAACATAGAAATTAACAGAACCCTACTAGCAGTCACCTTCAGCCCCCAGCTAAAACCTCTCCAGCGCATCATCAAGGATCTACAACCTATCCTGAAGGACGATCCCTCGCTCTCACAGATCTTGGGAAACAGGCCAGTCCTCGCTTACAGACAGCCCCCCAGCCTGAAGCAAATACTCATCAGCAACCACACAACAAACACACTAACCCAGGAACCCATCTTTGCAACAAAGCCTGTTGCCAACTTTGCCCACATATCTATTCAAGGGACACCATCATAGGACCTAATCACATCAGCCACAGTATCAGAGGTTTGTTCACCTGCACATCTACCAATGTGATATATGCCATCTTGTGCCAGCAGTGCCCCTCTGCCATGTACATTGGCCAAACCAGGCAGTGTCTATATAAGAATAAATGGACACAAATCAGCCGTCAAGAATTATAACATTAAAAAACGAGTCAGAACACTTTAACCTCACTGGTCACTCGATTACAAACCGCAAAGTCGCAATACTCCAACAAAAAAACTTCAAAAACAGACTGAGGAACTGCAGAATAGGAATTCATTTGCAAACTAGACACCATTAAATTAGGCTTGAATAAAAGACTGGGAGTGGATGGGCCATTAACACAAAGTGAAAACTGTTTCCCCATGCTAATTCCCCGCCCACCCATTATTCACACTTCTTGTCAACTGTTGGAAATGGGCCATCCTGATTATCACTACAAAAGTTTTTTGTCCTCTGCTGATAATACCTCAGCTAATAGCGCAACCTTATAATTACTCTCATTACAGTTGGTATGGCAACACATTTTTCATATTCTCTGTGTATATATATCTTCCTAATGTATTTTCCACTGCATGCATCTGAGTGAAGTGGGTTTTAGCCCACAAAAGCTTATGCTCAGATAAATTGTTAGTCTCTAAGGTGCCACAAGTAACTCCTCGTTCTTTTGCTGAGACAGACTAACACAGCTACCACTCTGAAAACTGTCACCATTTAAAATGTGTTGCTTCTTAGGTTTTGACTGTGTTTTTTAATTATTAAAAACTTCTCTTATAGATGTGGAGCTGCTTTCACCAGCAAGCTTGAAGGAAGTTAAAGACATGGAATTCAAAGAGATCATGATACAGTTAAACAGGTATCGCTGTAAGCCTGCCATGGTTGTTCTCTAGTGTTCTATTACTTTCCTGTGGGTATGTATGAGCATCCCAGGGTATCAGGGTGGGAGGCACCTCACTACTACCTCCTCTTAGCTTGAAGGAATCTTGGCTGTGCCTGTGGATCAGCTCCTTGAAACCACCAGCCTCTGGCAGCACAGCATAGCCTCGCTCACTCTGTAGAGTAGCAATACACAAATCCTGGAGTCTCAGAACATTCGCAATGTCCAAGCTCTTATCCACTGAACACTCTCAGAATTACAGGCCTTGCTGTTCCCAGAGGATTAGTACACAACAATTGTAAGATTCACTCAGATCACCAATTTACTTATCACAGCACTTAGATTTATAGTGAAAACAATAAGTTTGTATCAAAGAACAGCGATTCAAGTCTAGTGAATAAGAATATTGAAACGGTTATATTAAAAAATCAATAACATACTTTTACTGACTAAATTTAACTAACAATTACACCCGTCTAAAACAAAAAAAGCTTATTCAGCCAAAGTTCTTCCAGCATATTCAGCAGTCTGGTTGAGACTTGTTTTTTCATAAAGCAAGCTCTGTCCTTTATTTTGTTCAGTGAAGATTGTCAGGGGTGTCATCTTTGCTTCCAAATACAAGGGCAAATCCTTGGAGTGCACCCTCAATATAAGGTTTCTCCCCACCTTATCCTACCCCCACACTATTCTGGTGTTTTCTCTTCCTGCTAGGTAGTGTCTCGAAGTTCCCACAATGTTCCTAACATTCAGTTCTGACAGGTGATAGGAGATCCAATGTGAACTATACAGTACTTAGTTACAGTAAAGAGCCAGCAGATAAACATTCTTGCCAGAAAACACATTGCTAGTGACCAGGCCCTAGACACAGACCTTCAAGAACATAATTTCGTGGGTAATAACTATAACAATACACCCCCCAATATCCATACATGCATTTGCAATGATGTTAATAACCAGCGTGACACTGGCTTTTATTTGAGATCTCTCATGGCACTTTGGTGAACTAGAATGTACATGCCAAACCCAAGAAGTTCCTATAACCCCTCTGCACCGCCTTGCCAGAGGGCATTGAGGTTCTTGGGTCACAGTGTGTTATGGCCAAAATGTTTGTTTAAAGCTCTAGTTGTAAATAGTTCCTTACCATTTGAAGTAACTTAGTCTCCTTCAGAAGACCCAGAGAATAACTTGCTCCTACAGAGTGCAGGTTTTTTAACTTGTTTCTCTTTTGTACAAAGATCCTTGGGAGGGGATGATTTTTTTCAAGGACAAAATGCAATTAGAAGTACAACTCCTACTGAAAAGTCAATGGGAATGGAATACTCAAATCCTATTTGTGCCTTTTGAAAATCTTCTACCTTAGTTTACTAACTGATTTCACTAATAACGGAGCAAAAATCAGCAGAACCAAGTACCTACTGGAATTTAATAGGAAATAATATTGAAATAAATGTGCAAACTTGTTGAATGTCTAGCTTAACAGCATTTCAAGATGACGAGACTAGATCACTGATCTAGTGGATAGAGTAGAGCACATGGTGTCAGCACAACTCAGTGTCAGCACAACTCGGTTGTGTTCCTGGCTCTGCTACTGATTTGGGTTGACTTTGGTCAAGTTATTTAACCTTTTGGCTTCAGTTTTCTCTGTCTTTTAAATAGTCTGGTACTCCACAATGGCAGTGTATGGGTTTCTTTACAAACAGCAAAAAGGGTTTTGAGAGCCTCTGAAAGGTGCTATCATACTTGTTCTAATACTCATGTAGTTAACTTGCATTCTGTGCAGAGAATATATCATGAGGTCACTTGCATTCTGTGCCAACATGGCACTGACAATGCTTGTTTAACTTCCTGGGTAGTTCTGCCTATAAGAATAAGAGAACAGCACCACTTTTTCAATATGCTTTTGTTTCTCCTTGCAGTATATGCAAAATCAGAATGTACCTGGTAACATTGAACTAACAGTGAACATCCTGACTATGGGTTATTGGCCAACCTATGTGCCTATGGAAGTCCACTTACCACCAGAGGTAAGGATAACTTTATTGGATTTTGTATGCAGAAGTAGAACACGTCTTAGGCTTGCCATTAGTTAATGTTTTATGTTTAACTGCCTTTTGAATAAAGGACTGAGGATTATAACTATTTTTAAAAATAGATCAACCTTTAGGACGTAAATACACAGTTAAGGTTTTGTTTTTTAAAAGAGATGTTAACACTGTTTTTCCTATCTAACCTTGCTCTTCCCTTAAACTGTTTTGTTTTCATTTCATTTATTTGTTTAAATAAATGCAAATGGAAATGAAGTGGAGTTTTTCTTTCTTTCCTGTTCTCTAGATGGTAAAACTGCAGGAGATCTTCAAGACCTTCTACCTGGGAAAACACAGTGGTAGGAAACTTCAATGGCAATCAACACTAGGTCACTGTGTACTAAAAGCAGAATTTAAAGAGGCAAGTATGAGTCTCTGGGTTATTTTCTGCTGGTGTATTCCTGCAGTCTGGATATTGTCAGTTTTGAGGTACTTTGCTAGGACCATGGATACCTCTAGGAAAGAATCTTGCAATATGATTAATATTTAGCATTGGCAATAACCTTCTTGAATTTCTTTTAATATAATGACCGTCCAGATTGGTGCCATTGCAGGAGCTACCCAAAGTATTTTGTGTTTAATGCATCAGAGACTGGTATTGGACGGTATAATTCTATCTTGTGTGACACAAGATAAATGACACGTTACTTAATTTATTGGTCTGAAAGTAGAGATAAGTACTGCACACCATGTTTGTGATGGTGGGGAACAAATAGTAACTGAACATCTCATGTCTAAGACTGGTACTCTATTTCACAGTTAGCGCATGCTGGTTAATAATATGCCTTTTCAGATTCCTGACCTGAATAAAATGGATAGCTTCTAGCTTCCCTGCAAGCCAAGTTGTCATTTGAATTAATGTACAATACATGAATGATTTTTGACTCTTTTTCTTTCCGAGAAGACTTAGTAACATCTGATCACTTCATCCTTGACAGGGCAGAAAAGAGCTTCAAGTCTCTTTGTTCCAGACACTGGTGCTGCTTATGTTTAATGAAGGCGAGGAGTTCAGTTTAGAGGAGATAAAGCAAGCAACTGGGATAGGTCAGTATTAAATGCGGTTGATGGTATCTGAATGCTGTTATCTAAAATACTAAACAGCTTGTTTCTGCTTTAGAGGATGGAGAGTTAAGGAGAACACTCCAGTCATTAGCCTGTGGCAAAGCTAGAGTATTGACTAAAAGTCCCAAAGGCAAAGACGTGGAAGATGGTGATAAATTTACATGCAATGATGATTTCAGACACAAGCTCTTCAGGATAAAGATAAACCAAATCCAGATGAAAGAAACGGTATGGGTTTGGGTTTTTTTTTCCCAATTGCTGCCCTCTCTCCTGATTCTTAGTTCAATTATCTTTTGCATGTCTTAAAAATACAGTAAACTTTCTTTTGTCCAGTGTAGAATTTGTATATTTGGTCACCTACATGAAGTATGTAGGTGTGCTTTGTGTGGCAAGTGAACCATAGGATTTAAATCTGGATTAGCAAACTAATCCAGATTCCCTTGCAGCTATCCTATTAATCAGATTTGATAATCTACCCATAGTTCGAGGAATCTGAAAGATTTAAATAGTACCTGTTGTTGTGTATACCATTTACCTTTGTATTCTGAAGCTTTACTAAATAAAAACTTTACAAACTGCTATGGATTAATCTTGCTAGATTACATGGGAATAAGAGAATTTAGAGCCTTAATTGGCATTCTGTTCTCTATATTATGGCTAGGCATTAACTTATCATTGGGTTCCTGCTGATAACTGAAACTATTTTAATCCCCTGTGTGAGTATGTTTCTCTTTGTAGACAATAGCCTTTCAAAAAGGACTTTGGAAGGAAGTCAGGAGACAAATATATGACACCAAAAATGCTGGGGTTAATGTCTAAGCTCTCTGCAAGATCACTTTGACTGTTTTAGTGTTCTTAAAACACTTTTTTTTTTTTTTTAAACTGCTCATCCAGGTAGAGGAACAAGCAAGCACTACAGAGAGAGTATTTCAGGACCGGCAGTACCAAATTGATGCTGCAATTGTGCGAATCATGAAGATGCGCAAGACTCTGAGCCACAATTTGCTTGTGTCAGAGGTGTACAACCAGCTTAAATTCCCAGTAAAGGTAGAGTTCTGATTCTTTCTTTCTTTCTTTCTTTCTTTCTTTTGCTTCAGATGTTGTTCCTTGCTATACTTTCTCTTCATCGGTGTTGTAGAGATCACTTGAATAAATAATACAGCTTGTGAAGCATTCTTATTTGGTAGGGAAAGTATTCCTTTCTAGGAATTGTGTTTGATGTGCCAGTTATATATATTTATTTATGCATTCGAGTGAAAAGACATAGTAAGACTTTTTTTAAGTAAAGCTACAAGATAAAGCATATTATTCTAGAGCCTGGTAAACTACTGGTTGTGAATAACATTAAAAACGTAGCCTCCTTTTTGTTTGTAAGTCATTCTCGGACTGATTATTTTTTGCATACATTTATAAGTAAGGCTGCGAGTTTCCATGATTTCTGCAGCAGCCGATGCGCCTGATTCAGGGGCAGCTCAGGTAGCCCCTGCATCAGGAGCACTGGCTGCTGCTGAAGCAGTCTCAGGCCTCCTCCAGCAACAGCATAGTTTGGGTATAGGAGGGGGCAGGGGATGGGGTGAGGTGGGCTCCTGCAGCCATATACCCCCTTGGTCAGCAGCTAGGCAGAGGCGTGGCCAGGCAGCTCTGCACGCTGCCTCTGCCTGCAGGCACACACACCCCCAGCTCTCATTGGCCGGGAATTGCAACCATGCTTCTGCCTAGCAGCTGAGCGAGGGGGATGTCACTGCTTCTGGGGACCCCCTCTCTCCTCCCCCCTCCCCAGGTAAGCGCTGCCCAGAGCCTTCCTCACCCCACCCTGGGCCCCAGTCCCCTGCCCCCTCCCACACCCAAACTCTGCTGCTGCTGGGAGGGGGTCCTGGCCCGCCTTCCCCCAGCATCCGCGGGTCCCCAGGAAGCCCCTCCCCCCCCCCAAGTTTTAGTCACAGGTATTTTTAGGGAAAGGTCATGGAAAGGTCACAGGCTGTGAATATTTGTTTACTACCTGTGACCTGTCTCTGACTTTTACTAAAAATACCTGTGACTAAAATGTAGCCTTATTTATAAGCCTTATTTGTTAAGGAACATGTTCTGGCTATGCATTCTCTGAAAAGACTATGGGTAGTTATTTGCGACAAGTTGCATAGTATTGATGCTGCTTCCCAGCTGCTTAGTTCAAACTTCTTATCAAGAAGAGAATAACAAATATCTAATACAACTTTTCAGACAATTAGTTCTGGCTAAAACTTTGTGTAAACTGAGATTTACAAACACCTGTAGCTTGTGGCTGTCTCAAACAATGAATGAGATGAACGGATCGCTCCCTATAGATAGAGACAAGTTCATATTGAACTTGAAGCTTGGTTTGCAGATAAACATGTGAATCACTTGTTTCATTTTTCAGCCAGCTGTAACTTCTGGTGTTCTCCACTTTCTTCTGTACCTTTCTTGAAAAACACCAATTTTTAAATTTTCTCTGCAGATAAGTAAGCATTTATATTGCATAAAATTGTCAGCCAGGCATGCATAGGTATAATAGCTGACGTAAATGTTTTTTCTTCCTTGTTCGTGAGTGTCTTTTGTACAACAGCAATCTGGGTCACTTATTTATACAGTATGCCTTCAAATGTACGAAGTACATCTCTGTTACTGGATGAAAGCTCCACACAAACAGGAGATAAGCATTTTTATATATATAATTCTTATATATATGTGTTACAAAATACCCTTTGTGACCTGATTTAGAAGATACACAAGCGTTACATTATGGGAAGTTATGTCTGCCTAAATTTCAGTTTTAATGGGGCATTCGTGTTTGACAGACCCCAAAATTGACAATCACACACACTTGCTTTCTATTTCTGTGAAAGACATTTTAGATCTGTCATGCTCTTGTACCTGAAGGATTTTCTGTGGCATTTCTGTCATTGATCAATAGGACATTTAGCTATTCAGATGGTAATTTGAAAAATGTATTCATGTAATATTGTTAAAGTAGGAGGAACTCAGTGATCAGAAACTTTGTAGAGATGGCTGCAAAAAGAAGTAGTACTGATGATCTGCATTATTTTACAGCCTGCTGACCTTAAGAAGAGAATAGAATCCTTAATTGACAGGGACTACATGGAAAGAGACAAAGAGAACCCAAACCAGTACAACTATATTGCATAAACATATGTTGGCCTTTGTTTTTCTGCACATTTGGTGTCATACTAAATTGCCAGTGGATAAACTAGCCTGTTGATCCCATTATTTGACTTTTTATACTACCGATGAATGAATGAAAGCGGTGTAATAGAAAAGTATAGTAGAGTGGACTTTTTTCAGTGGTTAATATGCCCATTTAAAGAGTACTATTTACATTTTAAGAAGAATGCTGTTGAACTCTTTGCATGTTATTTAGTATGATATGCAGAAAACTGTAAGAAAGTACCTGGTCTTCGTGATTCCATTTGTCTCCGAGTCTGAAGAGGAGTCCCTTGGTATATGACAAATGTTCTTTTACATCTTTAAACTATCAAGCAGAAGGTTAATTAACATACAGAAAATAGCCTTTAAAATGCTTAAGCTGCATGCAAACATTTAATTTACTGTACAGGATATTGGATATATTTATCAAGTAGCAAAACGACCAATGATTTGATTCACTCATATTTAGATTTCACCCGGGGGAGGGAAATAATTACCAAGTCAAGTTTATACTTATTGATGTAGAAAATATTCTCTGTTGCAATTAGGAGGAAATGTAAAGGAAACAGTATCAATATAAAATGATTGTAAGGTTACAAAATATGTACCATTTCTTAAATAACTGTGCCACTTACTTTAATTAACAAACTTAGACTTGTATTTATATGGCTTACCCCAAAATGTAAAGCGTTTACCCTATTCTTAACATAAAACAGCAGCAACAGAAACAGTAACAGTTTTTACTAGTCTTCAGCAGGAGAGTCCAACTCTTTGTAATAACACTTAGCAAAAGATAATGTATTATAAAATGAGGCAAAAAGCAACACAGTTCTTGCACACACACACAAAAAAACACCAAAAACTACATGAACAAAAATTACAAATGGATTTTAATACTATTTTTCTTTGAAACAATCTAAATGGCTTGAACTTCACCCTAGATTTAGAAAGGGTGAGAATCTTATAGACATATCCTGCGTTGGATTGCTTTTATGAGTTATGTCAAGCCAACCTAAAGCTTTAAGAACTCAGTCCTAGACAGTAGCAAGCTTTGCCTCCTAGAACTCTAAGCCTACCTCTCATGCAGAAAGATACTTAAATATTGCTTCAAGGCATCTAGATCCTGTTTTCCTAGTTGACGAGAGCATTATTTGGATCTTCGTGAAACCTGGGAGGAAAAAATAGCTTGAATACAGAGGTTCCCCAGACAGAGAGGTTATTGCTTGAAGTTTTTGCAGCCAGAAGCATTTTTTGCTCTATCAGAATATGCCAGGATTATAAAGTGGCAGCAGAAGAGTTAATTTTTCCTAGACATGTGACAGCTCTGGTACCCCTCCTCACCTGGTCAATCATTTGACTCAGTTTCAGCCATGCGGCATAGCAAGATGAAGAATCTGATTCACTTTCAGGCATCTACAGCCCAGAGAAATGCGAGACAACCCTAGGAGGCAAGAAAATGTGGCTTTATTTTAAAATAATAATAATAATGGTCTTTCCTTAACTCGCCTGATGACTAGTACTTGTATATTCCTGATTATCTATTATTTCATCACCTTATGGCCCTGTGGAGTACATAAACCTGGAGAGAGAGAGAGAGAGAGTGTGTGTGTGTGAGTGAGAGAGATCCAGAATTTCCCCTTCCTGAATGTTGCTTTTCTTAGACAACTATATGGTGTGAATTGCCTTTCTTTTTTTCCTCAAGCTCCTTTTCATAAAGTGCTCACTTGACAAAACAAAGAAGCTGGGTTCTTCCCCAGTAAAGAGCACTCCTCATTTCATATTGTTCCCTCAATGCTGACTTCTTATAAAATTTGCACAGCTCTCTGTTCCACGTGATTTGCAGTAAGAAACCTGTCAATTTTTTGCATAGTAATCAGTCTAATCCAATGGGAGACATTCAGGGTCACTACCTTCGAGAGGCATAATATATCCAGAGGGGGCATTTCTTGTGGAGGCTGCTCCTGCAGGGAATCAGGCAAGCCTATAACTACTAACTCATAAGCAGAGAGCCACCAGGGAGAGGACAACAATGAAATTGAGATCATGACTTTTCTATCTTCATTATGTTTAAACTTCTTTCTGTATCAGTTGCATTATGTCTCTCTTCTCCATGTATATGGTGGTTCTGTTTTCTCAAATAAAAGATTTATTTAAAAGAAGATACTGTTTATGGAGGGAAAGCATCAGAATATTCACTTTTAGGGGAAGGACGGAAACCAAAATATTTGACTGCCCATGTTCCAATTTGTTGCAACAGTTTACATACAACCAATGCCACATACTTAAAAAGGAGACCTTATTAGACTCTCTAATTAGATGGGTATTGAATTTCAATTATAACCAACCAGAAGGTTTTGGTTTTGGTTTTATTTTTTTTATCCCATTTATTTCAACCAGTAAATGCAGAGACTATTGTGTAGAAAACTCATGTCCTGAATTGTCGTCATACTTCAAGTTTTGACACTGAAACGGAGTTACCCTTTTCACGGGCAGTCCAGCTATTAAACTAACCCAATGAGTGGCCTATGAGAACACTGGCTTGACCAGGACCTGAAGAAAAGCAGGGAAAAGCATGCCCTCATATCCCTTTATTTACCCCACTGGCCTATCCACGACAAATTCTTCATTTCTTCTGCTAGTGGTTTTCGCTCCTGGCTAGTGACAAAGCTGCAGCCAAGATTAGCATCCAGCCATACTTCTTGCTGGGATCATGTGCCTGCCTACTGAGCCATATATTAATTTTTGTTTTAGTGGCCTTGGATCACAACTCGTTTGGCTATAAAACAGCTTGTCTGTTCAGCCACATATTTTTAATCCTGACTCTTGCATGCAGTTTATAGCAGACTTGTTGATAAGAAATTGCAGTTTATTCTTAGAAGTATATATTTTAGGTTTTTTTATCTTTATACCCATAAATGGACTATTTTTTTGTCTTGGCTGGTTTAAAAAAAGTGACCATTTTGTTTAAATGCTGTAATTGCAAAAGTGTTGTAAACATTGTTTTGTTCTATGGTTCACACAAAGGTGCCAAAGTAAATAGTTAATAAGAGACTTAACAAATTTGTTAAGTTGCTTTAGCCGTGGTTTATATTTTGAACTTCCTAAGTCTCATCTTTCAGTCACAGTATTTTTCGTTTCCCTAAACATATCATTTGCCCTAATGCTTACTTTTAAACAATGTTTTATTTGCGCATCTAAAAAAATGTTCAAATACCACTGTTTTTTAGTGATTTCATATAATAGGAAGAGTATTTTCTTTGAAAAGTTACAGTAAAGTTGTAAGAGTACAGCAGCATTCAAAAAATGTAATATACTTTTTGTATAACAATTCTTCAGAAGTATCTCTGGAGTGAAAAAAACTAACCCTGTTACTTTTAAGAAGCCTCTTCACTCAGCTACTAGAATATAAAATTGTGCTTCTTTAACTGCATCAAAATGTTATAGTTATGCAGATTTGCAAATGGGGCATGTGTCACCATTGCATCCTTTAATGCAAAAAGCAAAACCTTTTTAATGTTTCATAACAAGTCTAAAATGGGTACAGAGAGTCTTTGTTAAGTTGGTAAATAATGTAAATACATGTCCTTTCAAAGAGTGAGTCTGTTATCTAGGTATTTTGTGTCATTTAATAAATATTAAACAGTTTTGTGTTGATAAACTCTTACTTGTGTGTGTGTGAGAAGTGTCTTTTTAATCAGACTTGTATATATTGGTGTGCTAATGTGTCTTTAGCACTCTCCTTTATATCTTTGGGATGTATTTTGATAACAAGATTTTTGCTTTCTTCCTGAGTTCATCCGATGAAGTAGTTACCTTTTGTTGAGGTATCACACTTACTTGGGTTTTCCAGGTGGGTTCCATTCTTCGATTCACCTTGTTTGTTTATTTATTTATTTGTTTATTTTAAGATCTGACACACTGTTTTCTAAGAGAGAGGCTGGTAAACATGGTTTAAAAATTAAGGGCCTGATCCAAGCCCCATTAAATTCAGTGACTTCACTGAGCTTTGAACCAGGCCCAGAATGCATGGGAGTACTAAAAACTGCACTAAAATACTAAATAGGGCTTACTGCCTGTTTCCGTAGTACTGAACCCAAATACACAGTTCCCAGCCCTGACTGGGGAGTGACTCCTTGAGAAAACGGGACCGGCTGCAGCTAGCCCCAAATCATTGGTTTTTTGTCACTACTGGTGCTGCTGTCAAGTGAGAGCTTGCTCAGAATCATTGTATATACTAATCTGAAATATGAAGAACACTTCTGAAAAAAAATACATTTGATACTCACTTCTGTAACAATGCTGGACCACCTTTTTGGGGGGGGTTGTGCCATCTGACACTTGGTGCCTTTTGGGAAAACTTGTTACAAGCATAGGACTTGTTCATGCCGAATTCACTGCCAGAAAGACTTCCCTCTCACAAAGCAAGTCCCACTGATGTCAGTGGGACTGCTCTCATGGGTAAGGGTTTGCCAGATCAGTTGCTTTTACAATGAAGGTGCGGGTCATATGTTTCAACACATAATGGCAGGCTTGAAGAGTCTGGTGGCCCGAAGCAAAGCAAGTCATTGATTCTCTGCAGTGCCCTCTGCCGAAGACTAGGATGTACTGCAGGAACAATGAGCTTGAATGATACTGCTGAGACCTTGTCTAAGAAATCAATGCTCCTTACACAGTGCACTCTCTATATGGATATAATCAGTATGTTCTTCCTCTGCATCTAACCTTTTTTTAGCTTAAATAATTCCCTAAAGCAAAGTGAGGGAAGGGGGATGAAGGCTAACTGGTCTCTTAATATTTTCTTTCTGGAAAATAGAAGATATGTAACAAACAAGGCTGCTGCTAAGACCTCCTAAAATATGGTTTTATTGTATAAGGCCATTTGCAATAAGATCAGTTATTGCTGTGGGTGGGTGGGTGTAAAAACCACCCTGCTCAAACATAACCCTCTAATACTTAATCTACAAGAGAATCCCTTCTGTGGTAGCAGTATAGGCCCAAAGCCATGCAGTAGATTCCATCCACAAGAGAGCAATGGCATACAGTCAATCAGTGTCAGTATGAAAACAAGAACATTTTTCATTCTCACTAATACATCCTATAGTTTACAGATGAGTCCTGTATTGGGGACTTTTATAATATGTCCTGAATTCCACAGAGACCGTAAGCACTGGAACCTTTGTCACCCATCGGCATTGATCACTAATATGAAACATAGTTAAAATGCCAATGTTTAGTCCTCATACAATCTGACTTTAGAAAGAAACTGTGTTAGGAAAACGCTGGATTGCTAGGTCAGTGTAAGTTACTGTCTATCACTCCCACCACTCCAAAAACAAACAAACAAAACCTTTAACTAGCTTGCCATTTATTACACAATGCATAAAAGTTTGGCCTGGTCTACGCTACACTGTTAAACCGATTTTAACAGCGTTAAATCGACAACGCTGCACCCATCCACACTACACTGTTCTTTATATCGATTTAAAGGGGTCTTTAAATCAATTTCTGTACTCCTACAAAACGAGAGGAGTAACGCTAAAATCGATATTACTATATCGGATTAGGGTTAGTGTGGACCCAAATCGATGTTATTGGCCTCATTATTTTACAGTAGCTACCCACAGTGCACCGCTCCAGAAATCGACGCTAGCCTCGGACCATGGACGCACACCACCGAATTAATGTGCCTACTGTGGACGTGCACAATCGACTTTATAATATCTGTTTTATAAAATTGGTTTAAGCTCATTCGAATTTATCCTGTAGTGTGGACGTAGCCTTTGATTCTGTCATCACTGTTAGCCCTAGCTGCCTGACTACTTAATATGACTGTAGAACAGCTCTATACTGAAACTGATGCTGAAGAAGAAACTGAATCTCAATGAGCCAGGGGTTCCATTTTATTTAAAGCCCAATCATAAATTGCTGTCACCTTAGGAAAAAGCAGAGAGCTAATGCAATCAAGTTTAAAAGGATTAGCAACTGATTGCTCAATTATATAGCTCCTCATGTTGAAATATTGTCTGAATCACGTCTCCCTGTCCTGGTCAGCTCACAAAACGTACCCAGCTGTTTCAGAAAATCAAACTTCAGAGCCTGTTCCCTTTCTTTGAAAGTTTTGCTTTGTCTGTTTGTTTTTTTTTTCCTGCAGCATGACCTATTATCCCTGTAAGTTATAACAGAAGTTTCCTGTTTCTGATTAAAATGCATCAGGTGACTGCCAGAGTCCTGACTCAGCGCTTTCATTAGGGTGCTGAATTTAATTGTTTGGTTTACTGTCACCACCTCTTTCAGACAATCTGCATTTCAGAAACGAGTGGCCAGGCCACCCAGCGGTCGGGGGCCGCAAGTGGCGCAATTTGCCCCATGCCCCACAGAGGCCCCCACGAGAGTTTTTTGGGGGCCCTGGAGCAGGGTCTTTCACTCTCTCCAGGCCCCCGGAGCTTCTTCCAGTCCAGGTCTTTGGCGGCAATTCGGTGGCAGGGGCCCCTGGCCACCAAAGACCCCAGGTCCCCTGAATGCTCTGGGCGGCCCTGCTAGTGGCTCCTGGACACATTACTTTATTATAGTTTCAGAGTAGCAGCCGTGTTAGTCTGTATCCACAAAAAGAACAGGAGTACTTGTGGCACCTTAGAGACTAACAAATTTATTTGAGCATAAGCTCAAATACATGTCCTTTCAAAGAGTGAGTCTGTTATCTAGGTATTTTGTGTCATTTAATAATGAGCTTATGCTCAAATAATTTGTTAGTCTCTAAGGTGCCACAAGTACTCCTGTTCTTTTTATTATAGTTGTTACTCACCTTGGGTATTAAGAAATTGCTTTAAAGACACCAGTACAGCAGTCCAAAGTTATCAAAATCTACTCTTTTTTCTAATGTTAAAAGGCTAATTCGTTCATGTAATGTAGAATCCTCATAATGGTAACATCCTGGTGGATACAGTATGATCCTCATTAAGCAGCTGTTCAGACTATAGCCAAAATCCTGGACATTCCTGGAGGCTTGGCAACTGTAAGAACAAGCCAAAGAAGAGACAGTGGGAGAACTTTTTATAGTTTTTATTGGACTTTCTCTGCTCTGTGCTGATAGGCTGCTTCCTCCAACCTTCTCCCTCCCTCTCCATCACTTTTCACCTCAGCCTCATTTCCCCTACCCTCTTCTCCCCTACCTGTCTCCCTTGCTCCCTTCCCTTCCCTTCAACTTGGTGCCTCCTAACTAGCCCCCTCCTGCTCCAAAAAGTAATGGCCCTAACATGCCATCTGCTGCCATCCCAGTCTTCACTCTGCCAGTGTGTTCTACCCATCCCCCCACCCTGGGTCTGTCATGTCTATTTAGATTGTAAGCTCTTCAGAGCAGGGATCGTCTGCTCCTCTGTTTGTACAGCACCTAGCACAATGGGGCACTATTCTTGATCGGCCCTTAGACACCAGGGTAGTAAACGTGATTAATACCAAGTATTCCTCAGAGACTGGATCCTGCAACATCCTTGATTCCTATTCCCTTCAGTGGGACTGGAGACTTTTTTGTACCTTTTAGGATGGGGCACCCTAAGTCTGACCCCAACCCACAACTGTTGCTGTCATGCTCGCTCAATAAAAATAGCTCTGCGGGTTTACAAAATTAACCTGGTCGTTTTTGCTAAAGGGAGAAGACTTTATTTTGTCCCTTCCTAGCTAGGCTAGTTCCAGAACTAAGGTGAGGGCAAAGCGTTTGGAACCTGCCAGAAAGGCGGTCGTGCAGGCTGCATACCTGTCTCTCTGGGGTTGGAGAGAATATCTTGAAAACCAAGTCTCTGTTAGTAGGATCAAGGTAATTTGAGTTAGGAGAGTGAGAGAGAAAAAGAAAGAACTAAGGGGCTGACATAAGGTTGGAAGCTGGTTAAAATATGCAAATATCCCCTGCACAAGACTAAACCCAACACTTAAAGGGGCTGAAGGGTGAGTGAGGGTTCTGAAGATTGCCGACCAAATTCATCTCTGGATCCTCCAACTCCATTAACCTCAATGGAGCTTGCACTCACTCACAATAGAGTAGAATTTGTCCCAGTGTTTCCACAGGCCAGGCCTACAGAGGTCCTCAATGGCTCTGCATTTTGGGGCTGGGACCTAGAGAGATTCCCTCAGGGGCTGTCTCATCATCATTATCACTGCAGCTAACGGAAATTTGCAACCACAGGCCCCGGGCAGCCATCAGCATCTCTTGCGTGATAGTAAAATAATAATAAGGCAGAGACTGTATTTTTGTCATTTTTATGAAGAAAAATTAAATCCTGCTGCAGCTCCCACTTACGTCAATGCGAGTTTTGCCACTGACCTCAATGGGAGCAGGATTGGGTCCATCAATTGTATTAGAAAAATTAGCTTTCCCACAATTTCCAGGGTTGAACTGTCTCCTCATCTTCTCCTTGCTTAGAACAGTTACCATGACATACCACCACCAAGCAGCTTCAGCCAATCCCAGAACACACAATGTATTTGATAAGCTCACAATGAGATAAGGTGACATCACAGACAGTGGGGCGGGGGATGTCAAAGCAACCATGTAAAAAAAAACCTGCCTGAATGTTTTTAGTGTTCTTGATTAAGGGGAACACTCTTAAGGGGGCCTTGTCAGGTTAAAAATTAGATAGAGGTTAAGAAATCGCTTACCTGTTTCTAATCATACCTTGGCATATTTAGTGATAAGCAAATCTTCTTAATATTTGTTCAGTTTTAATAATCTATTTGGTCCCTTCTTTTACTCTTCTAAACTCAGACCATGAAACAGACTAACCAGTTTCACTTTTGTTTCTGCTCATGTTCACATTCTGGCTCTGATGCACTAGCCAAAGGCTGGATTGTACAGTATGCAAATAGTACAAGGGAACATTTAAATCCACATACATTTAGGAATGAACCCACAGGCCCTGAAGTAAAGCTCCAGTTGATACAAAATGCAGCATTCCGGAATACAGATTGTTACAAATACATCAGCCAAGTGCTCTCCTTTCTTTAGTGGCTCCACATTCATTACAGAGTCTAGCTGAAGATCTCTGTTCTCGTATTCAAACTCCTTCCTGAAACAGGTCCAATGTGCCTGAGAGATCACACTTCATGATCCTGAAAGCTGGACCTGGAGTACAAAAATCACATATTTACTCCTACAAGAGAGAATAATGACCACAGACCTTGCTACGTTTAGAACTAATGGCTTGATCCTGCACCAATGATCCTGCACCAAAGGAAGCTCTTCCATTGACTTCAATGAGCACAGGATCAGGCATTACATGTAAAATTAATTTAATCAGCGTAGCTTTTTCCCAGTAAGTTCTACACACAAGCTAACAAAAAACGTGTGCGCTGATCGAGCTATTTCTCCAACATACGGAGAAGGAAGGCAGAAAGATTGTCATTATTTCCATTTCAATAGAAATAGAGATGGGTAATCAGGTACAGTGGTGCCTAGAGAGATTAGATATATCTGCATGCCCTCAGAGCTTGGGCTGATCCTGTGAGTAGTTGTACATTTTTTTAAAAGGAAGGGACTGATCTAGTTAATATGCCCATCCTGCAAGCACTTTGTGTGAGGAACTCCCAACAGTAAGACTGATTGATTTCAATGGAGTTCCATGCTTGAAGGGCTTGCAATATCAGGCTAACTGCTTGTGCAGTTCTTTGGAGAAATAAAACATTACAAGTAATTACATAAATTACAATTATTGATATTATAGATAATTAATTAACTATATTACACCATCCCCCGCAGGAACATACCTAACACAGCTCCTGTGATTATCTGCCTTGTCTACACCATTACACTGCCTCTTTGACTCCCTCACCACATTAGGCTCACCCCATCAATTTACTCACCTTCTTGGCCTCACCTCACCTTCAAGAACTTTCATGACTCTACTCCTCCCTCATTGTCTGCTCAAGTTTCTTAGGCCCTGCTCCTGGATAGGCCTACACACATGCTCAATTGCTTTTGCAGGAATTCTCAGGACAGCAACAACAAACTGGCATTTGCAGTAAAGCAGGATCAGGGGTATAGCCCATAGTGTGACTACTCATGTGCTTAAAAATAAGCATGTCAGCATTTGAAAACTTAAAGCTTCAGACTGTAAGATGTTAGGAGCAAGGCTGTTCATGACCATTTATGAAGCAAAATATCCAGCAAAATGGGGCCCCAATCTGGACTGGGCCTTCTGGATACTATTGTAAAATAAAATAAATAGTTTATCCGTACAATCTTCATACAACAGTAACATTACTTTAATGCATTTGTAATCATTATAAATATAATTCTAAATAACGCATGATATACATAATAGATTATCATTTTACGTTATAACCTCTGGGAAAGGGACTACCTTAATATTTGTGTCTTGTTCATTGTTGAGACAATGTTTTGGCAGTTGCCATAATTACATTTGTTATATTATATTTATATTTATTACTACTTATTTGAAAAACAACATGTGATCATGTCATTAAAGACAATTGTAATCCATACACCCAAGGTTGCATAGGCAATCTTAATATTGCCATTTGCTAACTTTTGCATGCTTGACTCTCCAGCCTTACTATGTTCTTTAAATTATTTTTTTAAGTGTAATTTTTTAAGTTTATAAAAAAAGCAAATAAAAAAGCCCTCTGAAATTCCATCATGTGGCATCATAGTGACTCCCACATGGGACATCAGCAGACCACTACGCAGATCTCTGCCACTTGAGGTAACAGAGTAATGAATAGCAATACAGTAATAGGTTGTCATCCTCTGCGCTGACCAGCACTACGGTTGGATGGGTCACACACTTTGCCAGTGGTTTCACAGATATTTGTTGACAGCAGGGTTATATTGAGATTCAGGAATCCTGTGTTCCATTTCAGGCTCTGGATGGGAGTGTTCTGACTGTTTTCACCACGTCTGAAACTGTCTGCCCGTGCCCTTCAACCTGTCCTTGTCCCAGTCCCGTCTCTCTCTCATCCCTGGCACCTTGTCTACCCAGTCCCAGAATCCATTTCTCAGTCCCAGTCACTGTGCCCAGCCAGTCCTAGTCTTCCCCTCCAAGCTCCCTGTTTGAGTCCCCATTGCCCCCTCCCCACACCCACTCCCAATCACTTATCAATTTCACCCCCCTCATCCCAACTCTTTGTACCCAGTCCCACTTTTCCCCTCCCAACTTCTTGTCTTCACCCTCCCCTCCACTGGCTCCCAGTCCAGGCTCCCGCACAGGGCTCCTCATCCAATCTCAATCTAATCCTCATACGCCCCCACCACTTCCCAATTCCCTGTCTCAGTCCCACCCCTTTCCTTGGCTGCTTGTCCCAGTTTCCTTGTCCAGCCAGTGCCACTTTCCCCAACCCTTCAGTCCCAGTGTCAGCAGGCTTGTCAGCAGGCTCCTTGTCCCAATCTACTAATCTACTAATTTCTCTCCTGCTAGGCCAGCTGTTCTCTCCTCTGCATTCCAGTCAGGCAGCGTCCTTCTCCACACTGCCTGGGCACCAGCAGGGGAGTCACTAACAGCATAGGACAGACAGGGTCTCCTGGTCTCAATTCTAGTGCCTGGCCTCTTGGTCCAGGAGCAACAATTACAGGGAAAGACTGACGTTATCCTGGGATCCCTGCACTGGAACATGCTCTGTTGCTCTGTGGCGATAGCACTTGTGCAGTCTAGTCACATATAGGAGCTCTGAGAAGATGGCACATACAATCTGGTCATGACTCAGAGCTGTAAAAGGTTCAAGGATGATCAGTGAGGGCAGATTCTTCAGGAATGTAGTTGCTAAAAACAAAAAAGTCTCTACCAAATGAGTGAACTGACATTTTTTAAAGGCTTACAACTTGACCAAATTTGAGTGTATTTTCACAAGACCAGCAAATGGCACCTCCCTGACACAGAGGCTTTACACCATCCTAACCCCCCGCCCTCGAAGCTTACTTCTTTGTTCCAAAGCATGGGAGTGCTAAAAATTCTCAGAGAAAACATCTTCAACACTTTCTGATATGGGCAAAATAATGTATTTTTCCTTAGTGTCATTCTGAGAAATGGTTGAACCATTTTGGATGAAATTAAAAAAAAAAAATCAGCCCGAGACAGACATTCTGCATGGAAAATTTAATCATAAACAGTTAAAATTTGGCAACATTATAAGCAACTGAAAATAGGGTCTTAGAATGGGAAGTGTGAGGCAACCTTAGTAGGTGGTGTTAGCAGTCCCAGTAATTAGAACACATTGTATTACATTACTCCTCTGGAGGGGAATGCTTTTTGAGGGGTTACAGCTATTTCAGCCTGATGCATCCTTGCTCTACAGAGATAAAGAGCAGCTGCTTTTTCTTACTCTGAGATGGGAGGAAACATAGAGCTAAGCCCCCCTCCTATGTTGCATCCCTGGTTTGCCACCTGCCCGCCCGCCTCATTTATGAGGTGAACTATACCTGTGACCCATAAAATTGGCGGCTGGGTGAGGCCGGCTCTGTGATTGGCTGGCCGCCGAGTGCACCTCCCCATCATATGACCGGCTTTGCGCTCTCACTGCGCCCGTCCGTTCGTCTCGCAGGGCCCCAGCGCTGGTGAAGATGGCGACGCGCAGCCCCTGGCCGCGGCCCCTCAGCCTGCCCTGCTGCTGCCTCCTGCTGCTCGCGCTCGGCGGCCCCGGTGAGTGTCCGGCCCGGCCCAGGAGGCGCCTGGCCTGGGCGGGGCGGGGGTCGGCTCCTCAGCCCGCGGGCGGTGGGGGCGAGACCCGGGGGGAGCGATCTTCGGGGAGAGGCTCCGTGAGGGGAAGGGGGCGCCCTGGGGATGTGACTGTGGGGGTTGGGGGGGATGCTCCCGGGGGGGGTTCTGGCTCAGGGCTGGGGGGGGGCGGGGTGTGCTCTGTGCGGGGTGTCAGGTGGATTTGGGGGGGGTAAAGGGAGTGTGTGATTTGGGGGCTCCCTGGGGGGGCAGTGGGTCAGGTCTGCGCGCGGGGGCGGGGTCACTTCTCTCTGCGGCCGGGGGTTGCACTGCTGGGGTTGCAGGCAAATGCACGAAGCCCAGGCGCTTACTTAACCCGGGGCGGGCAGGCAGCCCCACGAGCAAAGGCCCCGGCGCGAGGGGCAGTGGGGCAGAGAGGTCCCTGCACTCAAACCAGCTCGGCTCGGCTCTTTAGGATGGTGCTGGTGAGTTTCACTGAAAGGGAGGAGGGGTGAGGGCTAATTCTACTTGTGTAGGAGCTTAAGTGTTGTTACTTTTCTGGTCTTATTGGGCTCCTGTGCTGTGCCTTGGGGTCGTGTCTGGGCTTCAGACAAAAGCATAATACAGAAGGTTCAACACAAATTTCACGGCTGGTCTTAACTGAATTGCCTGTGTCTTTTGTGTGAAGTGACACAGCTATGCCCCTATAGCTGCGCTGCTAAAAGGTGCGCAGTGTAGCTGCTCTTTGTCGGTGGGAGAGAGCTCTCCCACCAACAAAAAATTCCACCCTCAACAAGATGCAGTAGCTTTGTCGTCAGGAGAGCCCCCGCAGACAAAGCGCACTTCACGCCAGTGCTTTTTGCTGGTAAAACTTGTCGTTTGGTATGCGGGTGGGAGGTTCCACACCCCTGAACAACCAACATTTTACCTGAAAGTCGATTGTAGACAGAGCCCCATCATGTCTGTGAAATGCTTCTTTAATCCTCCCTAGTCTGTCTAACTGCTTATCTTTCTTCATTTAATAGTGTGGCATTTCAGTTTTGACTCCATAATATAAGGCCTGGTTCTTCCCACACCACAAACTCAGGTCGATTTATTTTGTTTGGTTTTTTTGCTACTGCTTTAGATAGAAGGGTGCATCTTAATGTAGGGAGCACAGACATGGGCCTACTGGTTCCAACTCTGTATTTTCCAGATGTGCTGTCCTATGCAAAATTAAAATGACCATGAATTTGATCTCTTCTAGCTAGTTGCACTCAGAACTTGTTGTCAATGCTGTTTCTAGGCACAGTGTATTGATACTTTTGCTGAATTGTGCTATCAGGTTAATCTTCTGACTATAATGAAGATATTGTAGTTGCTGGCCTTGTCCTTTCCACAGAGATAGAAGAATAGCATGGAAAGGGATATGGGAGAAGTAGCTATTTTTTTTTGTCTTGTATTATATCTCAAAATTTATTTGGACTAACAAAATATGCATTTTGACAGCTTTCTGGACAGTTGCATTAATCTTGTTTACTTAAAGTACTGGGTATTCCAGAAGAGCCCTCTAAAACTGTCGGTAACCAGTACCTGGGCAAGAGCTGCCTCCTCTAAAACATATTACTTGTAGCCAAACCTGTCTCTACAGTTTTGCAGGTCCAAATAAGCTGCCAAGCAAAAATCAAAACTGCACAGGCTATGCTGGAGTAGTACTCCGCTTGTTAAAGTTAAGGGGCATCTTTCTCCACACCTTACTAGATGCATGTGAATCTTCATGTAGTGCTTTTGGTGCACTATCCTTTGGGTGACTTAATCCAAAGTGAGAGTGATGCCTGGTCTCCACCAGACAGCTCAGCACATGCAGCCCTTTTCTCAAAGTAGCTTTTGCTTTTGGATCAGGGGCCTGAGCTATACGACCAACTTTTGTTGGAACAGCTATGCCAGTCACAGATCGCACTTCATCACACCTCTTACTGACGTAGCTATTCCAGCAAAAGTTTTGTAGTGTAAAGTTCTTCCACTCGCTACTGCTAGGGTTACCATATTTCAGGTTCTCAAAAAGAGGACTGGGGTGGGGGAAGAGGAAAGTTGGGGGATACTCACTGGAGGTAGTGGGCAGTGTTACTCCCTGTCATGGTGGCAGGGCAGCTGAAGCCCTTTGGGGACTGCTCTGCCAGGACTGTGGGGGGACTGGATGGGTGGGATCCAGCAGCTGTGGCTTGTAGGGGAGTAAACCAGTCAGATGCAGGAGAGAGACCAGTTGGCATTCTTTCTGGGCTGCAGCTTGTTAGGCACTGCAAACTCATCATCATCTTCTCCTCTCCCCTTTCATGTTTGAAAACACTGAGAGAAAAAGCAGGCTCAAAAAAGAGACTGTCTAGAAACCCTGGACATATGGTAACTCTAGTTTCTGCTGCATCCACTGCATGTCAGAACAAAACACTTTTCTCGTTCTTCTGGCAGAGCAAGCATTGTTTTCCCATTTTATTTCTGTAGGCCGTGGTGGGTGAGTTAGAGAACATTGGCTTGAGTATTGAGTATCCAACTTATGCTTTTGAGTAGGGATCGCCCCTACATTCAGGCATCCTTCATAATCACTTAATAACCTCTAACAAGACTGATCTTTCCAATAAGTAGAGGATGTTCCTCTAAATTCTGCTTCCATTCTGCTCTTTCTTATTGGAGTAGTCCAGCTGGAAGGCAAAAGGATAATTTTGCACTTCAGTTGCACCTTTATCCAAATATCTTAGCCTTTTATGAAAGTGCATAAGTGGCTTTCGTCATCTGTAAAATGGGAATGAGGCATAGAGGCAAAGAAACTTACTGGAGCAAGTCAGTAGCATGAAATAGAATGGATTCCTTGCTATGAGTCTCTTGCCCAATCCATACTGTTTTTCAAGACAGTGTGAAGATAGTAATTTCAAAGCCAGCATGTGTTGTGCTTTGTGGTTCATAAAATATTTATCATGAACATTTTTCTTTTTAACAAATTATGCTGTGGACTTGAATAACAATGCTGTGGTGGTACCCTATGCTGGTGACAACATGAAGATTATGGAGTTGTATATAACTGCCACTCTTACATTTGTACCTCTTGGCTTGATTTCCGTGTGACAACTTTTTTACTAACATCTTGCTATAAAACTGTGCTGTCAAAACTTCCTGCTTACTTATATAGAGCAGGAAATGGTGGTAATGCTTTCATCTAGTAACACTAAGCATCCTCTTGCTGAATGTGTGATGGTAGAAAACCACATCAAAGTAGAACTTTCTGTGACCAAGTACAAATGAATTTCAGCAAACTGTATTGGTAGAGCCTGGAAACTTGAACAAGTTCTGGTAATGGTTAAATGCAGAGGCACTCAGAGACCCTGTAATGGCTTCAGTCACCAAAACACAAAGCTATCTGGTCGCCTATCATGTGGTAGGGGCAGGAGCATAGTGAAGGGAGGCAACACTATGGAGAGGCTAATGAAAAACATGTCTAGTAGAGGGAGCAGGCATTTCTTTTTAAAAAAAAAAAAAAAAAAAAAAGAGGAGTAAGTGTCTGGGGGCTGACTAGTACATACAAGGTCTAGCACGGAAGCTTGGACGCTTACTTAAAAGACAAGGTTTTGCAAGTCCTTACAGCTCAGTCACTGCTTACGTGCTCTCTAATGAGGGTTGTTTTGAAATCTTGTGCATTACAAACTTTTTTTTTAAAGGTGGTGGTGGCAGGGAGAGGGAAGGTAGTTGTATCTAAAACAACAAACCCTTAAGTACTAATCCTCTCTTCTTGGAGAGGTAGTGTGTGTTTTGACTATCAGAGGGTAGCCGTGTTTTGACTGGCTTTTCTGAACACTGAGGTGTCACTAACAAATGACCATGCATCATTGCATGGGCAGGCTGGCTTATTCATTGCAGTGCTTGGACTAAAATTTCTCAAAACTCTTATCCTTTTGGATAAACCAAACTGGAATCTTAATCGCTCATTGTACTATAACCTTGAATCCAAATGCAGATCAGGGTTATCTCCTAACCTGGTGTAATGGCTCTACATAGAAAGAATTTGTAGTGGTAACAAACACAACTTACCATGTTCCAAAGTTCCTTTGATAAGCTTCCAAAAACTTGGTCTTTGGTACTACTCTTAACATAAAAAGTGTATAAATCCGTTCTGGCTTGTCAGTAATGATAGGATATAATTCAGACAGGCTTTTCCTCGCAGTTTGAGTACAGTCCTCTGAATACAAAGAAGATAATATTTTGAAAACAATGGCAAACTGTAGTCCAATATCCTTAAAGCTGACTTACCTGTCAGCAACTAGGGAGCTTGCAAGCTGAACCAGTTCCCACTGTTAGGTTGTGGTGTGTATTTTTATTTTGTTTTTTGGTTGTTTTTTTGTTAACAGTGCATCTAAAATGCCTTTGAGAATAACTCTCAGTCAAAAAAAATCCTCAGGGTTTTGCGGAAAGGAAGCTTAAGGTGATCTGTGTTGTTTAAAACAGGGCTTGTGCTCCTTTTACCTGGAATGCCTCACTTTTTATATTGGACAAGACCTGCATTTCTAACCTCTCTTCTGAAGACTGTGGCCAGCTGGTGAGCTAGTAAAAGTATAATATTGCAGATATCAAGAAAGTGAAAAAGAGAAGTGCCACCTCAGTCAGATTTGTTAAACTTTTAAACACCTGTAGTACTGGCAACCTATAAAGAGTCAAAAGGGAAAATAAATCTGCTATCCAGGTTCTTCAGTTAAGGTCCAGAAACACAAAATACAATTTAAAAAAGGCGCACACACTCATTCTTTGCAGGTCATCTTAGGTCATATCTGTTGATAAAACAAACTATAATGACTGCTTACAGCCATTATCTCACTAACTAGTTCAGGGAATTCTGTCTTGAAGTACTAAATATCTTCAGTGTTAAAACCTTAATTAACTGAGTTATTGACATAACCTCTTAAGCTTTGACAAGCTGCTTAGCTCATGCACAAAGTTCAATGTGCTCAAACTTTCTAAACTTCTTCTTGCTTCCTAGCTGCTTTAAGTAAAATGCAAATTCTTCTGAGCTAAATTTGTCTACATCAGATAACTAATGTGCAAAACATTCCTTGTGTAGCAGGACTCCATAAAACTCGAACTCTGGTCCCACGAAGTCCCGGGACCTCCTGGTCAACCTCCTTCTCGCCCTGGCTAAAAAGGCCATCTACGCGACCAGGGAGAGGAGGTTGGCCGATGGAGATCTCGGCGACTGTGGGGCTTGTTTCCGCTCCATGGTCTGTTCACACATCCGGGTGGAGTTCCTCTGGGCAGCGTCCACTGGCTCCCTTGATGCCTTTGAGGAGCAGTGGGCGCTGTCCGGGGTTCTCTGCTCGGTGTCCCCGTCAGGTTCCCTTCTTATGACCCTTTGACCTCACTCCTGTCCCTGTTCTTTTATTAGTTGTCCCCCGAAAAAAAAATTTTAATTTCAGAATCCAGCAGTTATATCCTGTTTCTAATTCTAGTATTAAAAATCATGTAACTTTCTTCATGTCTCTAGCAAAAAGCCTGGAAGAACTTGCTCTGTTTACAATCAAAAAATGTTTTAATGAATGAATTTGTGAAATATAAGATAAAATGAAGTATCAATGTCTTGTAAGCAAACAATTACTATATGTATTATAGGTTTTTTCCAGTCACATGCAGTGGAAGTAGATGTGAAAGATCTCTCCAATAATACGTGCATATATGCAAAATGGATGATGAGCTTCTTGATAAAATATGAAACAAACAATAGTGAATATGTAAGTACTGAATTTAGTGTTAACTTCTGATGTTGGATGTACTATCCATTTCACTTCAGTTCAGTCTTAAGAAACTTCAAAACAATTACCCTTGTAGCTAGCTAGTCCTGGTAAAGTTGAAGAATAAATCAAGTTTAAAAGAGGTAAATAGCTGATTTCAGCTTTTTTAAAAGCAGTTAGTGTTTGTTTAAATAACTTACGTAATGTTACTGTGTTGGCATAATACATTTAAAATAACATTTTATTCAGATTGGACAAGAAGTTAGACTTCCTTGCTCTGTCTTAGCATGGTACTCCGAGTTAACACTGGGTAGTATTAAAACAAGATATTTTTGTTTGAAATAACTCATTAAACTCTCTACTGAATCATGTTTAACTCTAAAACAAGGGCTTTAACCTGTTTGTTTACAGGCAATTAGGAAACTTTTTAATCTCCCTATAGTCTAATCTTCCACTCTTTAAAAACTTCTAGTTCTTATTGTTACAAACATCGCTTTTCAAATGTAAATTAACTGTCTTCCTGAGTCTGTAGGTTATTGTAGAGAGGGTAGCAGTACTGCAACACCTACTTCTGTGCTGCTGCTTGCACTGCCTTCAGAGTTGGGTAGCTAGAGAGTGGCAGCTGCTGTCTGGGAGCCGACACCAGCAGCAGCGTAGAAGTAAGGATGGGCTGGTATGGTTTTGCCATGCTTAGTTTTGCACTGCTGCTTGCAGAGCTGGGCCCGCAGTCAGCATTCATTGCTCTCTGGCCACCCAGCTCTGAAGGCAGTGCAGAAGTAAGTGGCAATACCACAAACCCCCCAAAATCTTGTGGGCCCCCCCTTGTAACTCCCTTTTGGGTCAGGACCCCAAATTTGGGAAACGCTTGTCTTCTCTGTAGTATCTATATAGTATAGGACGAAAGCGCACAAGACCAAATTTCAGTCTGTGGTATGTTTTTCATGGCTGTGAATTTGGTAGGCCCTTAGTCATGCTTCATGGCTCTGCTCAAACCTGTAGCAGGTTCTCACTCAAAACCATAACTGTTAAATGTGTTCTGGCCACGCTACCCATACTGAATTACTTCAGCTAAACATCAGTTTTCCTGAGTGGGAGTAACCTTTGAAGTTACTGATGTAAAGGACTGTCTAAATGCTGGGGGTTTTTGTTGCCTTTTTTTTTTTTTCTCCCAGGCAGGTTAAGCTCGTTGGCTAGATCTTTCAACTCCTATTGTCTCATGACTGAATCCACAGCACTTTTCTAATTCAGCTGGTGATAAACTCTAGAACAATGTGTATAATGGAGTTACTTTCTTAACTCTTCTATGAGTTCAGTTCTCTGTTCCTATTTCTTTGTTTACATTAGGAATTGTTTTATGGAAGCTTCCACTTCAAAAAGATTGACACTTTCTAGGAAATACTCCAGCATGGGGAGAATGTCTGTCTGAATTAAACTAATTTTTTTCTTGTAGAAAAATGCAACCTTAAACCCATCTACCAATGTAACACATGATGGAAGCACCTGTGGCAATAACACACATGCCCCACTACTAGCAATACAATTTGGAGCAGGTCACTCTTGGAGTATCAATTTTACTAAGACTAATGAAACTTATCAGGGAAACATCATCTCATTTACCTACAACACCAGTGATGCAGTCTTTAAAGATGCTAAAACAAAAGGTAATATGTGGGATTTTATCTTGTGTTGCTAAACAATGACTAAACTAAAGTAAACAACGTTTATTGCAATATACCATCCCTCTAATTGATTTTTATAGCTACTCATTCCTCTGCCCCGTCCCTCTTTCTTATTGGTCTGCAACACTTGTAAGAGCATCCTATCTGTTTTTATGAATGTATTGTAGATTCTAGTTAATGTTTGCAGTAATCTACTAGACTTTCTCTCAGTATGGATGGGGAACTATTTTCAGTGCTTGCTGACTTTCATGTGCATTGGCCAGTCTCCAAGAACACTAGTGTTAGTGTTACAGTGTACAACACTTTACTAAATGAGTGTGCATCTTGGACAACTAGTAGCAAAGCACTAACTTTGGACCCCTTTCCTGTACCTTAAGAATTTTAAAAGGAAGCATCCTGCTGGGAGGAGCAGTTTCTTTTCGGAGACTTGCTTAGTTAGCTTTTAAGCTATAGTACCACTCTACAATATTTAAAATGGATCTGTGAAGGGGCAAAGGGAAAGAAAGTGTAGCAGCAGTGTTAAAGTGACTAACAGGCATCCTGCTCCTTGTATTACTTGTAAACTTCCTTTTTTTTTTGTCTAAAACACATTAAGATTAAACTGTATTCTTGCTTATAGGACCAATTACTATTGTTGTAAAGGACACTATGCCTCCAGTCCAACTGAATACAGTCTATAAATGCCATCACCTTGACTCTATTGAAGTGGCAAATGTGTCTCTGTTCTTCTGGGATGTCATTCTGCAGGCTTTTGTTAATGGCACTGTTAGTAAAAATGGTAAGTCACTTAAAATTGTGTGTGATGGTTCTGTATCCAAACTCTCATTTTAGGAATGCAGTGCAGAGTGACTTTAATGTTGTAAAGTAGTGAATCACGGGGAATTTTTATAGTGAATTGCTGCTTATCTTGCCTAAACTCTTGAACCAACATCCATTGTCCTTGTTCATATGAACCAACTGCCGATCTGAAACTAGATCAGTGGGGCAGACTGACTTGAGTCTGTGTAATACATATTGGTCAAAATGCAGTTCTTAATTAATCTTTACTAGCTGACTTGGGATTTTTAAATCCTGATCCCTGAACTAATTGTACCACTAAAACTAGATCGTATCTGAGTCTCAAGGTACCTGTGTAAACAGGAGTCATACTGCCTCTTAGTCCAGGACTCAAACATTTTGAGCCTCAGCTGTCCAGTTCAACAGTGACTAGCAGATAGTCTTACTAAAGAGCACACAAAGCAAGTATACTGCACTTCAGAGGCTTGTTAGTCTTCTTTCCTTTAGAGCCACTAGCCTTGCCAGAACTTCCTCTGGCCACTGTCTTCACCTGCTATATCAACAGGGTGACCTCTTTACGTACTACGCTGCTCCTAACTTTGCCAGTGCAGAATAAAACTAGCTTACCTTTTCCGTTACTGTTAATGGAAAGACAGTTGTGTTTGAAATATTGCATGGTTACTGCATGCCTTGATGCTAAAACATCAAAGATTTGACTAAACTCTGTAGGAGGCTTAAAAGGCCAAAATACTCCTTCCGCAAAAAATGTGACAGCAGAGCCATCTGTAACAAACAACCTCTGACAACTGCTTAATGTTATCAAAAATGTATTTTCATGCTATATAGTAGCTAGGAAGTCACACGTTACTTTTTTTTTTTCAGATTCTACATGTGAAGCTGATAAATCTACTGTTGCACCTACCACTGTTGCCAACTTAACTACTGCACCTATCACTACTGCTTCATCACCTCTACCAACTACAACTTCTAAACCAGTGGAGAAACCACTCATTGGAAACTATTCTCTTAAAGATGGCGATAAAATCTGTCTTCTGGCTACAATGGGGCTGCAACTGAATGTCTCTCAAGAGAAGGTGCTGTTTTTAATATCTTAAAAGCAAAGAGGAAGAGTGCTGTAATATTGTTTCCATAAGTATGGATATGACTAAAGTTAATGCCAAATATTGGTTAAGTTGTCAGGCTCAAGTGTTATGAGTGCCCCCTCTAGTATACATGTATCAGACCAATCAAGGGATATTTTCTAGCTCCAGAACTCTGCCTACCCACCTTTTTGAAAATGGTAACTTACTGAGGAGTATCTTGATATTGTAACCTGACCAGGGCATTTCAATAGCTTTTAAGGCTGGGACCTGCAGATGCTCTGCTTAGTTGCAGAGGGAGCCCAAATTAAGGTATCTGATTGCCAGGGCTCTGCTATTATCTGATGCACAAAATAAAGGAAGGATCTGTCGTCAGCTCCATAAAGTTGAATGGGAGAGTGTGTCACTGGGCAAGATTTTTTTTTTTCCCACCCCATCTTGTCCAGTACTGCTAACCTTAAGTGTCACTTAAAATAGCTTGGCAGAACATGATTCAGTCTACCCTAGCATGAAGAGTCACCTTGTTTATGATCTTGTTGAGAGTAAGACTAAACATTGAGGGGAAAATAGGGAGTTCCCTTCTGACAGCAGCAGAATGCCTTTTTTTGAACCACTAGAAGCTTCTTGACTAACCAGTGTTTGGTTTTAATTTCAGCCTGTTTTGATTAACATCAACCCAAAGACCACTAATGTCACTGGTAGCTGTGGCAACACATCTGCTACTCTGCGACTGAATGACAGCAACAGGAGGCTTATTGATTTCACCTTCGCTGTTGTAAGTAGTGCTCAACTGTAATATGGTAATCTTCCAATTAAATCTTCATTTCTTGTATCTAAACACTTTGCACATAATGCCTGTATCTTAAAAGCTGCTTACATACTTGATTGTTTCTAACAGTTGTATAGGTGGCTGGTATCTTACTCTACAAGTGAAGCAACTGAGTCTCTTAATTGACTACCCAAGGTTACCTAGTGGCAAAATGAGGATTGTGCTCTAGGAGTGTCTGGTTCCAGTAACATGCTCAGTATAGTAAATACGCTCTCTATTAAACGGACCGCACTAGTGTGTAGCCTTTGTCGGTAAATGCTCTTTCACACTTGTAGCTTACCTCTGCAGTATGCACTTTTAATCTTCTAAATATATAATGTACTTGTGTATGTGTGTAGGATAAACCTTCAATTTTAACACACATGGGATTTTTTCTCTTAAACAGAAAAACACAAGTGCAAACACACAAAGATTCTATCTGAAAGAAGTGAACATCACCCTGATCAGCTCTATAAATGGTTCTGGTAAGATATTATTTGTCTTAAAGAAAGCACTTCAGTGTTGACTGCATTCTGTCTATATTTAGCAAATACTTGTCAACTAATTGTTTTAACCAGTACTAGTTCATACTCCATGGTCAAATCTACAGTGACTAGCTATAGTAACAAATTGTGTCTATATTTGCTTTAGAGATTGCCCTAACTTGCTACTTTCCTTATCCCGTTTTGGTCTTGTTACAGCTGTGTAGCACTTATTGTTTCCTACCTCTGAAGTGCAGTAAAGTTCTTAATCCTTCCTTGGGAAAGGAGATACACAGCCACTTTGACAGTCTTTAGTATGAGAACCCGAAGTGAACAGTTCTCATTAATAGGCACAGCAATATTCTTTGCAAAGAGGTGCAACCTACAAGGCTTAAGCATATTCTTCCAGATCAGTGGTTCTCAAGCTATGGAGTAGCAGGTACAGCAATTTTGTCAAGGGAGCACAAACTCTTCCCTGCACTCCACCCCCCAACTCTGGCTGTCAATCCCTGGCAGCTGGGTCTCATGCAGAAGGACTATGCACACCCAGGAGGCAGGGTAGGGGATAAAGGGGACTGCAGGGGAGGGATGGATGGACTGCCTGACTCCCATGTGCAGGAGGGGACAGACAGATGGACCACCATGAGTGGTCACCAGCAGTAGCAGCACAGAAGTAAGGGTGGCAATGAGGCACTAAGTCTGCTGTAAAAAGTGATATTCACAAATATCACTTTTCCCATTGTCACCCTTACTTCTGTGCTGTTACTGGTGCAGCGCTGCCTGCAGAGCTGGGTGCCTGGTATATGTACCTGGGGGCTAGTCATAAAGGAGTACAGACACAAAGAAGGGGTCTGTGATGAAATAAGCTTTGAGAACCACTGTTCTAGACATTTGTCTTACACATCTAAGGTAACTATTCTTCTATATGGAAGGAAAACTGTTCTTCTTTCCTTCCAAGTTCTTCCAGATAACTGAGAATTCTCACTCTAGCATTTCAGAAACAAAGTAGTGGTTTTTTAATTTTAAAATTCTTAAATGTGGGTTTAAAAAAAGTGGATTATGCTGGCCTACTAATATTAATTATAGAGATTGTCTTAGACATGTAGACAGTTTATACTGTTGCAGTGACGAACTGCAAGAGCAGGTGTGAGTAGACTACTGACTTAAATCTTCTGAAACTGTAACAGCTTTAATTATCCACCCCTCCTCTGTACGGAACCAGACTCCTGTAGTCAACAAACTTGTAACTGTCCTTTAAACTGCTACATAACCACACTTCTGAGAAAATAATACTGAGAAATGGACTCTGTACATTTCAGCTGAATAGGCCTATGATCTTGGTAGTATACACTTTGAACCTGGCACACTCAATAAATAGACTTTTTAGTCCATAGAAAACTCAACAAATGTCCATGTTAGAATTCTTTTTCTTTTTCTTTTTTTTTTTAAGAACCTTTAAATGCTGGAAACAACAACCTCAGCATTTGGGACACCTTCCTGGGCAGTTCCTACATGTGCCAAAAAGAGCAGACTGTTTTGGTGACTGAAGATCTTCAAGTACATACTTTTGATCTAAGGATTCAGCCGTTCAAAGTACAAAACAACAAGTATTCTAAAGGTAAGAATAAACCCAAATCAAGCAGACTTGTAGGGTGCTCTAACAAGGTTCATAACATAAGAGTGCATAAAGCTTTATAGTACTATCATAACTAATCCATTGGCTAGCACTTTATTTTTGCTTAGGCTAAAATGACTCTCTGAAATTTCCATTTGGGAAATGGCACTAGCCTTCTATCCTGGTTGATATGAACACCTTGCTTTTAGCAATGTTTTGCCCTGTAGAAAACCCCCCTTAAGAAAAAAAATCACACCACGAAGTGGCAACAGCCCTGTAGGCTTATACAAAAGGGCCTGAAGACCACTGAGCTTTTGGCAATCTTCCTCCTCCCCTCACAGCCATAGAGAACCGCGGTTGACTTACTGAAATCTGCAAATGCTGGGAGTGAGGAGACTGCCCAGAGGGCTGCAAGAAATAATGGGATGAAGCCTGGAAAAAGAGCACTTCTGCTGAATTTAATCCAAGCTTTTTCTGATCAGACTGGAGGGGGGAAGGATTATTCAAGTGATTGGGGGCCAAAAAACTGGAAAAAGTTCTTACTGCAAAGTACAACCTTGCATTGGCCAGGGATGTGGGAAGACCTAATCTGTCTCATCACTAAATCTGAAGAGATGCAGTATAAACAGTTCTAGTTCTCGTTGTGGAAGGCCAAATGGACTTCTGCATAATTCTGTAAATAGTACTTGAAAACTAGGTATATGTTAAAGTAGTGCCTGCAGCCCACTTCTGGGTTTAGGTCAGTTTGTAGACCAATAAAATGTGTAAGTTGGAAGTGTGCCTTAAAAAAATCTAATTTTAAAAGTATACTGAAAGACTTATCATAGTAATATAGATAGATATTGGAACTGGAAAAGGTTCAAGAAAGAGCCACAAAAATGACTTAAGGGTATGGAACAGCTTCTGAGTGAGGAGATGAATAAGACTAAGGGAGTTGGGGGGGGGGGTATGATGGAGGTCTATTAAAATCATGACTGATATGGAGAAAGTAAATAAGTGTTTTACTTCTCATAACACAAGAACTAGGGGTCACCAAATTAATAGGGAGCAGGTTTAAAACAAACACAAGGAAGTATTTCTTCACACAATGCAGTCAACCTGTTGAACTCCTTGACAGAGGGTGTTATGAAGGCCAAGACAATAACAGGGTTAAAAATTAACTAGATAAATTCAGGGAGGATAGGTCCATCAATGGCCACTAGCCAGGATGGGCAGGGATGGTGTCCCTATCCTCTGTTTGCCAGAAGCTGGGAATGGGCAACAGGGACTGGATCACTCAATTACCTGTTGTGTTCATTCCCTCTGGGGCACCTGGCATTGGCCACTGTTGGAAGACAGGACACTGGGCTAGTTGGACCTTTGGTCTGACCCAGTTTGACTGTTCTTGCGTTAACATTGAACTTCTTTTAAATGCTACTAAATAAATGAGTTCTGATTGCAATTGGTGCTCCCTGTTACAGCCACTTCATCATCCACGTGTTAGCTTATGACCACTTCAGCTGGCTTTTCAATACTGAAACCACATTGCTTTTGAACTCATTTAAAACATCTGTACACACTTCAGCCTGGCTTACACTAACTAGGCTTTTTCTAGCTTTATTTAAATCTCTAATAGAACTGTGATACTGCAATTACTCATTCATCTAATACAAGTTTATATTAGTTAACATAACTTATCCTCTACAATGCCTTCTGTAATGACTGTTAAACTTTATCATCTTAGTAAATAAGCTACTGTCTAGCAAAAATGCCCCATCTGCTAACTAGAACATAGGGAAACTTCCTATGAATCTGTACAGTTTTCTCACTAAAATACAGGTATGATAAATACTTGCTTGTAACTTTGAGCCTTCATGTTAAGGAAAATATTTTTGTTTCCCAAGAGAGGTACAATAGCATGCTGTCTCTTTATTTATTTCTTGTCACAACCTTTTTCTCATCTACAGCCCAGGAGTGTTCGCTGGATGATGACACCATTCTAATACCAATTATAGTTGGTGCTGCTCTTGCAGGCTTGATTGTCATTATAGTGATCGCTTACATAATTGGCAGAAGAAAAACCTATGCTGGATATCAAACCTTGTAAATCTGAATGTGATCACTGTTCCGGTTTCACTTTAATGAAGCAAGTGCAAGTTCCCAAATGCAACAAACCACCTTCAAGTAAACATTTGCATCATCTAATTAGGGCTGGAAGACTGTGGGTGCTTGTCTCTTTTGGTATTTTGTCAGATAAAACAATGGGAATGTAACTCTACTTCCTGGACTAAGAAAAACATGGTTTCATAGTTGTACTCAAAGTAGCAAATAAGCCTTATTTGACAAATTATTAGGTAAAGATATTACCGTGGCATTCATGTGTGCATATTACAAATATTAAGCTAAGCAGGGAACAGCCTGAAAAGGGAACAGTCTAAATTAGGGCACGAATATGATGCATTGGCAACTTGTAAAATTGCATTACACTTGTACTTGTCTCACCTGCATTCCTTAGTTACTGTCACAATTGCAGGGTAACCTGGCTGCCTTTAACTGTATATTAAACCTGGAATGCTTGCCAGGGACTTCAGAGTGCCTAGTATCTCTTCTGGCTCACAGTACTAAATGCCATACTAATGTTTTTTTTTTTTCAAGCAAGTTTACGTTGAAGTGACAGTAGTAACCCACTTAATTCCAACAAGAGCTGCAATAGCTCCCTCTTATTTTGGTAGCTTCAGTGGCCATTCTTCTAGTTAACCCATTCATTTAGATATGTAAACTTAAACTTCAATTGGCATATCTGGGAGTTAAAGCCCAGTTTCTAAATGCTTTAGAGAACTATTGTGCACAAGTGACCAGAAACCTAGTAGCTGTTATAACCTGGCATCCCCATAAATATCAAAACAGAGTTCTACTAAAGTAGTACAGTATTCCTGCTGGTACCAGTTATAAAAAGGGAATAAGAACCTTAAGTATTTCTAGAATTTAAAGGGCACTTAACTTTGTATCATAGACTTTCTGTGCAAGATGTCTTGCTCGCTTCCTTTGAGTGATGTGTGTTTAAAGAAGCTCTCAGTTTAATGATCCAAAATCAGTTGTCACAACTTCAAGCTGTTTTAAATCTCATATTAAATCATTCTTTGCTAATCAAAACTTGCATTGTAACTGTCCCATGATGGCATTCATCTGCTGATTCATGTACTTTTGTGCCTTAATTGTGTGCTGTGCAGAGATGTAATATTGTGCATTTGTGTGTAGGAGGTTACTAATGCTGTGAAGAATGCAAAAGTAAAGCATAGTCTGAGGCTGACACACTGCACCTTTCTCCTTGCTGTTTGGAGTAGGTCCTCTACTTTAAAACAAAAATGTAATGCAATTGACTGTTCTTAAACTGCAGCTATGTAGAGGACTAACCCTCACTGTATATCTTTAAGTTTCTCTGGTCTCCTAATCAGTGTGGTGTAATTCATAGAGCACTGCGTAAAAAAGGTGGCCTTTCCTAAAAGGAATGAGTTTTGTTTTAATACATGGATTGGTCATATTAATGAACATAGGACAAGCTGAGTGTAGCAGGGAAATGTGGTTCATTATTTTTCTTAAAATTTGGTTTGGAATTGTCATGGTAATAGATGCTTATTAGGGGTATACAGAGCTGCTTGTGGCATGTTTGGTTATGCTTTCTAAAAACAATCAGTAACACTAATTTGGTTCTCGATAACAAAATTAGATTTCATAGTGACTAATGTATATTTAGGACTCTGACTAAGAGCAAGAATGGTTGAATAACTCTTACTAATGCTTGTTGCAAGCAGAACTCAGGCCTTAGTCTAATATCAACCTCTGATTAAAAAAAATTAGAAATGTAAATGAGGAACTAGCTTCAAACTTAAATTTTTAATTTGAGAATTTCTCCAAAAACATAAATTGTATTAAAATATCTTCAGTTGCAACAGTTCTTATATAAAGTTTTTCTTTCTTTTTGTAGCACTCCAGTGATTGTTGGTGTTTACATGTGCCAGTTATGTACTTTTTTAACTAGCATTTACCACAACTATTTTCTTTATCCATCTAATGTCTTAAATCTCCCAGGTTTCTACAGGCAAACTCTCTATTCCTGAGTTTGACTAAAATCTCACCTTCTCTTTGAAGGTGTAGAAATGTTACTTAAGGAAAACCAGTGGATTTGTCCAAGAAATTGGCTCTGATGAAAATAATTCTAGATCTGGTGTGCCGATAACTGGCTCATGTAAATCTAAGTTTCATGTGTCTGCTTAAACTGTTTAAACCACTAGTTCTCTGTATTGTATTTCTCCATAGGGACTTGCTTGTCAGTTTACTCTACATATTGCTTTAAACAATAAAGATTCTTCTATTTCTTAAGGAACCTTGGTAACTTTTTTTAATTAAAGCAATGATTTCTTGAACTGTAGTGATCACTTAATTAGACTTCTTGACTAAAATTGATTCTTAATTTTAGATCAGATTATCCAACCTAATTGTAAAAATTGTAGGACCACCTTCCTTAATCTTCTCTCCTGTTGCTTAGTTCTCTCTGCATCTTTCTGTAACACACTAGGAGGGACTGTCTGTTGCTTATAGGCTTTAGTCTTTTTCTAACCACTAGTTTAGATATTAAATCACTTCCGTTAGAAGTTTGGCTAGCCCACTTGTTGTGAACTGTAGAACACCTCCCTAACCAAATAGATTTACACCATCTAATTTCAATAGTCAAACTCAATGATTGAATTATTAGTCTTGGTAATAACTAAAGCAGCAAATAGGTCAGTGTCTCTTTAGCAAGCCTAAATTTACCTGGGGATAACTTTGTTCAGCAGAAGTGGAGAAGCTTTAGGGACTTTTCTCTGAAAATTTTGCTTGGTAAGCAAGAGCTCTTCCTGTGTGCTAGGATCCAACCAGGCCCTGCTCATAGGAGAGGGGGGATAAGCTTTCCTGGAAGCTGCAGGAAAAATGCTGTCTGTTGCCGATTCTGCTAGTTCAGTCTCCGGCCTCCAAGAAGATAGATGTAATTACAAAGTGCAATAAAGGTACCTAGCAGTTGCCTCGCTGTGAATACTCCAGGTGGTCTAGAAGTGGTGGCATACAATGCTTGTATTGCATAAATCTGTCCTTCAGAAAGCCATAGAGCGGGCATAAAATTCGTTCTGAAAAGGGGAGACTTTTTTCTCTTTGTATGAGAAGGGTAGCTGTGTTAGTCTGGATCAGTAAAAGCAGAAAAGAGTCCTGGGGCACTTTATAGACAAACAGACATATTGGAGCCTGAGCTTTCATAGGTGACTACATCCGACGAAGTGGGTATTGACCACGAAAGCTCATGCTCCATGCATCTGTTAGTCTATAAGGTACCATAGGACTGTTTTGTGTTTTTTTTGTTTTTGTTTTCTATAGTTAATCAAAAGCACACTACTTGATGTAAATGTGCTTTCTCTGTTGCTTATGATTCAGAATTGATTACCTGTGCTGCTTGTCATAAGTCTCCAGAAGAGCTTTTTGACAAAACAAACAGCTGTATGTCCAACTCATGAGAAAATGCTGGGCGTGCAGATGTACTCTGCATGATAAAACCACGGACTTGTCTCCTTTCAGATTCAGTGCTTTAGCTAATATGTCACACCATGCATGAATAATGATGCTGTAGTGTATGTCTCTTGTTTCAAGAGTAAATACTAAAATGAATCTTCATTTGCCTACCCCTGATACTAATGTACTCGCTGATTTGGCAAAGGGACCACACATCTGGTGTGCACAATTGTATTGGTACAGTCTGACAAGGGGGGAGTAGGAGGAGTAAAATCAAAGATCCTCTTTTTGACTCCTGGCTATTGGCTTGGGTCCATCATTAAAATCTCACTGCCTTTCCTTTCAGGCTTCAGTTAAAATCTCACTGCCTTCCTTTCAGGCTTCATTAGAGTCAAAGCCCGTGCTGTGATTGAAGTCTCAACTGTTTTTTTACTTCAATCTACAATGCCAGCACATGTATCTTAAACTCAATCTGAGCTCAGTGAAACTTTACACTTCAAAACTATCTAGAAAACTAGGTTCCTCCAAGAGGCACTCAGGCTGAGTCGAAACTTAAATGGTGCTTAAGCATCCTCTGAAATATCTTCAAGGATGAGACTGTGGTGGTAAAATTGCAAATTACTAAATTTGCATCCAGTAATGAACTTGCTCATCTTGCAGTGCTAAAACTTGGGTGACTTCAGTTGTAGTCCTTAGCTTTCTGTTCCGAAGCATTTTACTCTTCAGAAATTAAAGAGCTTTAATAAAGAGAAGTAGATTGTTCACATCTTCAACTGAACTACACTCAGATGCAAAGTAAGTTTTCAACATCACTTTTCTTTTTATTTAACTGTGAAAGGTCCACCTTAATATTCTGACCAGTGGTTAAAAGTCCAAGACTGGGCCTGTTGAAATAAAATATTGTGTAATGTCATCATAGTCTTAAAAATGTGGAGAGGCAACATTGCACTCATATTTATTTATAAACAGGATCTGGTTGAAGGAGAGCTCTAATACTGGATGGGAAGCTATGTAAACAATTATGGAGAGATTGCAGGGTTAACATTTCTGTTCAACTGGCTTTCTTTTGAAACTTGCCCTCTTTCCATCTAGCTGAAGACTGCAGCCCAGATGTGGACAACTTCATTGTGCCCATAACAGTGGGAGCAGCTTTGGGAGGATTAGTTGCTGTAGTGCTTATGGCTTATTTTGTAAGCCACAAGAAACACCGTAATGCTGGATATCAGCAATTTAAAGATGGAAAATGCGGGGGGGAAGGGGAAAGAAACTGTGTCCTCTTACATCTGAATAGTTTTGTCAAATTTCTTGAAAATTACATTTAAGAAACCATTGACTTTTAATTAGCATTACATCTGAACTTACCCTGAGTGATTTAGTCTGATCCTGGATCAGACTAAAATTTGTTTCCATCTTCTGGATGTGGATGTGATGCTGCCAGAAATACCAATTCAGTAATTCTATGATCTATGTACACAATGGCTGTATTTGAATAAAGTTTTCCGTTCCTAATTGCTGTGAATGGCACCTAACCAGTACTAAGTTTGCTGTGGATGTCTTCAAGTGTTAATGTGTATATAATCATACATTAGTTTATTTTTATTACTATTGATAGTGCCTTATATACTGTTGTGTGAATGCCCCTATTAGCACGGTTAAAACTGACTTTTGTGATTTAAAGATGCTCTGTAGGTGCAGTTCTCTGGACTCAACTTTTTGAGTATGCAGGTATAACTTGCATGTTCTGCACTTTGTCTGGGTCATCTCTTTTGTACAGCTGGCCTACAGAACAAATATTTGTAAGAATACGATAGTAGTTAGAGCTGCTAACTAATGGATCTCATGACTGTCTCCAATGTCAGAAACTGATCTTCAAGAGAGAAGGGAAGATGGGTTGGGCTGGAACCTAACTCTGTACAGCCTTAATGTGAACTCACATGGTCAGTCTGTATAGCTTCCAAAGTCCTCCAAGAGAGTATTTCCCCTTTGTCTGTGGAACAACAGACTTGCAGTGATAAGTAGTGGAATCGGTTATTTAGTGTAAAACTGTTTGTTTCAACTTGCAAACCTGGTAGCCACTGAGTGATGAAAGGTTAGGTTCCACAACCATTCTTCTTTGATCTGAAAGGGACCTCCCTCTGACAGAATTAAAGAGATGCTAAAAGTAACTTAACTACCATGTTCTCCCTGCCCTGCTAATGTAAACTTAAATCTTGTGGTGGCTAATGGGCACCTTTCATCAGTATTCATGACTTAGTATTCTGATGCGCTATTTAATGTTCAAGTCCTCTTACCAGACAAAACTGATTCAAAGTGGCCAGGGTAAAGCTGTAAGTATTGTACCTCAACCTGAAAGATAGAGAAGTTATGATCACTCTTTTTAAACAAGCTCACACCGTAAATTGTCCTTCCTCCCCTGCATTGCTGAACTCCACAACAACAGACTCTGAATTGGAATGAATACTGCTGCAGGGGCCAGACTTTGTTTGTATTTTGATTGGATTAAAAGGGAGGAAAATAAAGTTTGTTTTTTTATAAACCCAGGCTTTGTCCTCCTAATGAATAAGTGGCACCTGGTTACCAGCTTAATATGTCTGAGCTAAATTTGGCACAGTAACTAAAGCAGTGATTCTCAATCTGTTTACCACTGTGGTCTGTGTGGGCCACATCCACACAATACTACCTGTATGGTCCTGAGGATGTCACTTGGGCTGCAGTTGTGTGCTGATTTGGGCTGCAGGTGGCCTGCAGGCCATGGATTGAGAACCACTGCAGGCTAATTCAGTTCGACTCGCATTATTGGGCAGTGCCTTAAAGTAGTAGCTGCTACCTTTTGACAGTGCTCCGTCTGTCCAAGACATGTCTTCTAGTCAGATATAAAAGCAAGCAAAATCCATTCTTCGGGAATCTCCCAAAGCTTTAACAAAGCCCTCTGCTTCAAAATCATACCACCGGTATTAAGGTGAACTTGATTAACATGTTTATAAAATTCTTTAACTCCTCCTGTCTCTTGGGGATGGTCATCCAGTAGCAGCCATTAACTTGGGGCATTGGACATCTAATTACTTAGTGCTGCTTTAGAGATTTGTTTTCAAAGCAAAGTTAAACCACTTTTTCCTTGCAGGAGTCCAGTTGGGTAAGTATTTCTCCCTACTTTACACACGGAAAGTGAGGCAGAGCTGTTGCATAACTTGCCTGAGGCTTATCATTGGTGTCTGAGTCCCATGCTCTGAAAAAGCCTGTACTGACTCTGAATTTAGCATTTGTACCAGAGAGGAATTAAGTAGTGTATACTTCAAAACTGTGCAAACCCACTTTGTGGCATTACAGTGAATGTTTTTTACAATGCTGTGTTGATTTTAGTAAGAACTACACAATTCTTCTCTGAAAGTGATACCTCCATGACCTCTTTGTATTGAATGGATCAAAAATAAAGCTATATGCACCAATGGTGTGTCTTTCAGTGTTTTCAGCTACCCTAATATATTTTGGGGATTGGTCCTGCTTTGAGCAGAGGGTTGGACTAGATGACCACCTGAGCTCCTTTCCACCCCTGATAATCTATGATTTTGGTCATCTTTTATGGTCTTCTATACAGTGCTGCTTTCCATATTACCTATTTATGCTCTCCTTTCCCATCCATTTCTGAAAATGCACAGTGATGTCAGAGGGGATGAGAAATCAGTTTGGGGGATGTAATACATTTTGTCATTCCGATGCTCTAATCCAGGTAAATTCTCAAATCCATATGGTGGTGATCAGCTAATATGTCATCTCAAAGTTAATATTTTGTCCTGGGTTATGTGTCATCAGTGAGAGCTACAGGCTATGCAGAGAGCAGAACATTGAAAGTGAATGCTAATGTGAAGATCTGAAAAGAGATCTTTATTCTCTGAGAGCCCTGGATGTAGCCAAATGTGATAGATTTCTTCATAAGCACTTGAAATGCACCTTCTGGCTATAGGCAACCTAGTGACTATTAGCTTAAGTGTCTAGAAGAGAAACAAAGAGCAACTGAACTATGCTAACCTGTATAGGGATGGGTGGGTGTATGAATAAGCGTTTAGATGGATCCAGAGGAATGCTAAGCACAGGCAGTTCCTATTGAAGAAATAAGTTCTGGGTGTTCTGTACCTACTAGAATCAGATTTAGGAAGAGATGTCAGCTTTTAAAAAAAAAAAAAGGGGGGGGGGGGTCATGGGGTTTTTAAAAAAATGCAAGTGTCTGTTTGCTCCCTGCTTGATTGGTTTCTAATGCATGGTTTCCCTACTAATTTCCTCTCCCTCACTTTTTTCTCTTCTACAGCTGAAGAATGCTTTGCAGATTCTGACCTGAACTTTCTTATCCCCATCGCAGTGGGCGTGGCGCTTGGCTTCCTTATCATTCTTGTCTTTATCTCTTACGTCATTGGAAGAAGGAAAAGTCGTACTGGCTATCAATCTGTATAATCTTTTCATGCTGCCTCTGCTACCTTTTTCCCTTAACAGAAGTTATTAGTTCATGGTTTTCTTTGACTAGATATATTAAACAAAGGATAATGTATTTATGCATATGATTGTGAGAACAAATTTAGACTCGCCTGAACCTACTGTAAGGTTTTGGAGTAAAGTAAAACTGCTCCAGGAAACACTTATGATCAATATTTGTCCCCGGGGCAATGTGATTATCTTAGGCCTCTTCAGTCAAATAAGGATGCATCTTACTCGCAGCATTTTTAATCTCTATTCTTTTGCATAATATCACAGCTGGTGAGTGAGGTTTTTATTTTATATGCAGCTACTCAGTTTATTTCATATAATGCTGAAGTAAAAAAAACAAACAAACCCCTGCTAGAGGTTTGAATGCTGTGTAGTGAAGGATTGTATATGCTGTTGGAAAGAAATGCAAAATCCTTCCTAGCGTTCAGTTACAAGCAAACTTACCACTGCTGCCTTGTTTCTGTTTCTTCATGTAGCTGCTTGTTCTCTGGGGTTAGCTTAAAGCTGCTTTTCCTGTTGCATCCAAAGGTGGTTCTTGATCCTACAATAAGTCACCCAGAAGTTCCTTCTCTTAGTAACTAGTGTATTTAATATCAGTGTGGAAAGGATTATCTTTTTTTAAGTGTAAGAGTAGTGGGTGAGATCTAGCATAACTTACCCAAGAATGGAAGAACCTGACCTTAGTGAACAGACACAGCTTTTAAGGAAGCCTTAGGTGTCCTGAGCTGTGGGGTTTTTTGTTTTTGTTTTTGTTTTGTTGTTTTCTTTTTTGTCCAAAGAGCACGGTGTTAAGCATCTTCTGTTTGCTAACCAAAAAGTGGTTCTGCTCTCTGACTTTAACTGAACCTATGGTTGGGGTAAATGGGAAAACTTTGAGTTCACTGGGTCCAAGTTTTCATTCTGTCTATGTAAGGGAAGGATAATCTAGACTTCTCATCCTGTATTTCAGCTGAAGGAATTGGCCTAACTTTAAACTCCGTAACTCCACAGAGGTGTGCTCTTACTCTATTTTCCAAAGTAGTTAGTATGCAAAATAGTGATTGTAAAGGATGAGGTTATAGAAAACCACAGTAAAAGAAAGTGACCCCACCAAAGAATGGGATGGTATGTTGGATCCAGTCAAATGCCCTCCCCTATCATTAATATTGTCATACACTTTGAAGGGCCTCTGTTCCATGTTTAGGCCTTAGCAGGATGGAAGCTAGTTATCTTGGATTAAATTCTGCCACCCCTGAATGGGTACATTGGGACAGGAGCATCTTCCTCTTTGGGCCCCTTTGATGCTGACCTGCAGAAGCTAGTTCTACTATTGTGCTCTCTTTCATGCTAGGCCATGTGACTAGCTGGGATGCTGGCATCATCTTTGCATGGCTGTTAGTAGCTGGCAGTAGGTTGTGTGGGAATGTGTTTAGGATGTTCCTGAGCCACTGCAGGGGTAGACTGCTGCAGAGCACCTCCACCTTATTTACAGACAGGAGCGAGATCATGATAGTTTGGGTCTCGGAGATGATTGAGGGTAACTGGGCTAATTTAAGTCAAATCAGATGAGAAGCGGTCTTCTATTTTTCAGTTTACTGGCTCACAGAATGTGTGTTCAGTCATGTGTGGATGAGCCTAGTGTCCTATAAAGAGAGAACCCATGAAGTAAGCTGTGATGTTCAGTCAATACGATACAGGAGGATATGGCACATGAGGTGCTGAATGTAGAGCATGTCACAATTCACACTCAAAGTGGCGTTATTTAGAAGCATAGCTGCCTTTAAAAAACAAAGCTTAGTAAAAGCACACGTAGGGATTTATCTACAAGAGGTGTTCAGATACACTTTAATTTGAGTGGTGTTGGGCATGGAAGATTGTACACTGCTGACTTTGATTTTAAAGAAACTTGTATCACAAAAATTGCTTTGGTCTTCTTCTGACTGCAGCATCAAGCCTAATCTGTAACTGCATCTTCTAACGGGACAAAAATAGGGTCCTACACAGATGTGATCCTTTCATGATGGGGACTTAATTTAAGCCCAGTGGGTT